>NC_059429.1:121619874-121981540 GCF_021028975.2 Sphaerodactylus townsendi | reverse complement strand
GCATTCAAGTTCAATGTCTGCAGGCACCGTGGAATGGAATAGGAGCAGCCCTTATTAGAAACTCTTGCCAGTGTTCAGCTACATCACAACAAGTTGCTTGCACTGTACACCCAGAGGCATGTACAGACCTTGTCGGGATGAAGAAGGTGCCTTATTGCGCCCCCGCCAACTAAAAATAGAGTAATTAAGCCTTAGCTGAGAGGAAAATGAATACATCAGCAGAAACATTTGTTAACTGGAGATTTGTGTAAAGATAAAAAGGTGTCTGCATTAAGTTTGGAAAGAAAAGAACCAAAACAGAAGGGAAAGAGGTGTGGCAAATAATATCCTTGGAACTTATCATGATATTTCTTGTTTAATTTTGTCTCTTAATGAGGGTTGCCAACCTCAGATAGGGCTGGAGTTCTTCCAGAAAGATAAATGATCTTCAGATTATAGAAATCCGTTCTCCTGGAGAAAATGGAAGCTTTGGAGGGTGGACTTAAACTCTGTGGCATCACCTTTCTGTGGGACTCCCTCCCTAAAGTCTGTCCTCCCCAAACACCACCCAAAAAATCCAGGAATTTCCCAACCCAAAGTTGGCAACCCTACTCAATGAATGCAATTTAAAAAACTCAGATGAACGGATGTGTTACTTATGCCTGCCAGTGGATTACGGGCCATCAATCATGATGATTTTTTGTTGTAGATGTACATATATGATTAGTACATCATGATCTCAGAACAAAACCAGCCAAGCAGAGGTGGGATCCAGCAGGTTCTCACAGATTCCCGAGAGTAGGTTACTAATTATTTGTGTGTGCCGAGAGGGGGTTACTAATTGGTGATTTTGCCATGTGATTTTGCCCCTCCTCTCAGCAGTAGCACACAGAACTTGAAGCAGTCTAGCAGGAGGTGCACCGGCGTGCGTGGCAGCCTGCGCCTGCATGCATTTGTTTCCCGCCCAAGGACCGGCACAGCAGCTGCATCCTTGCCACAGACCCAGGAGTCCCCCGCCCCCGGAATGGCTGGCCATGCCCCCGGAATGCCCCGCCCAGCCCCATTGGCACTACGCCACTGTTTGAATCCCACCACCATGGGAACCTGTTACTAAAATTTTTGGATCCCACCACTGCAGCCAAGCAATAACTATGCAATTCAAAGGAGGGGCGCTGAAAGAGCACTGAAAGCAGCAGAAGGGTTGCATCTGTACCAGTGCCCCTAATGCCAGCACAAAGGGCAAATATGCTGGCAAGAGGGCAGCCATTCTGGCAGGGTGGAGTGGAGGCCAAGCAAAGCAAAGGGGCACTTGTGGAAGGGCAGCACTGGTGCAACAGCAGCAGCGCAAGGCACCACACTGGAATGAAAGGAGGGGCAGAGAAGGCAATGAATGGATTCCAAAGGAAGTTCTAGCCAGGGAATGCCCACCCTCAGCGGTGTAGGCTTACACCTGCAAAAACTGTGGCATGGCCCAGAGGCAGAGGCGTATCTAGGGAAAATGTAGCCCAGTGCAAAATCTGAGTTTTTCACCCACCCACCCCTCCTTCCAGAGGAGGTTCTAGCCAGGGAACGCCGACCCTCAGAGGTGTAGGCTTACACCTGCAAAAGCTGTATATATTAAAAAGGAGAGATGGCAGCATGATATAGCAATATCTCATTGGATCTTTATCTTTGTGTACATTATTTTAGTGTACACAGGGTGGTACCTCATTAGTGCTCTGGATTTTGGATTCTGTCCACACAAAGAGAGTCAGTCTTGTGCTGTGGTTAGGCAAGGGTTTAGGAGACATGAATATAATTCTCCACTTTGCCATGAAAGGAACTCTGTGGGTGACCTTGGGCTAGTCACACCCTCAGGCTAACCCACCCAGCTTTTCTCAACTGTAAGGAGTCTCAAAGCGTCTTACAATTGCCTTCCCTTCTTCACAACAGATACTTTGCGAGGTAGTGAAGAATCAAACTCAGTAGTGAAGAATCAAACACAGCTCTCCCGATTAGAATCCACCAGCCTTAACCACTACACCTGACGGGGCTACCTTATAAGCAGTGGTGGGATCCAAAAATTTTAGTAACAGGTTCCCATGGTGGTGGGATTCAAACTGTGGCGTAGCGCCAATGGGGCTGGGCGGGGCACGACGGGGGCGTGGCCAGGCATTCTGGGGGCGTGGCATTCCTGGGCGGGGCTGTGACAAGGACGCAGCCACTGCGCCGGTCCTTGGGCGGGAAACGAATGCACGCAGGCGCAGGCTGCCACGCACACCGGTGCACCTCCTGCTAGACTGCTTCAAGTTCTGCGTGCTACTGCTGAGAGGTGGGGCGTAACTAAGGCAAAAATCATGTGCCAAAATCACCAATTAGCAACCCCCTCTCAGCACACACAAATAATTAGTAACCTACTCTCGGGAACCTGTGAGAACCTGCTGGATCCCACCTCTGCTTATAAGGGTTGTTGTGAGGATAGAATGGTAATGGAGAAAGAAAGTATGACCCCTGAAGTCCTTGGAGGAAAGGCATAAAACCATACTGGCTACATCCAGCTCTGTGAATGTCTTGCGCATACTCAAGACTCCTGTCCTAGGGGACAAATGCCTTCATCCTACTAAGTATTTGGAGCCCACAGTGTATGAAATCTCTGTCACACACCCCTTATTAAGAGATTATGGGAAATACAGTTCAAAACCATGAAATGAGAACCTAAAGATTTGTCAGCACCTGCTGGCATCTTTCTATGGCACTGCCAGGGAATTCCACTGGAGGCTGGTGTCACCCGGGCCTGTTGAAAAGTAACTATTGGCAACCACCTCAGGAGCTGGGTGGCTGATCCCAAATTCTGCAGAATCTCCCTAAGGCTGCTTCATTTAAAAAACACCTAATCTTTTCTAAAGCATATAATTATATTTCATCCTTGCTGCCTTATCTTGCATTAGTTTTAATTGCTCTTGAAACTTGACAACAGTCTGTCATCCATTTAAAGAAATTAAACACCCTCAGGGGTAGGGAGGGATTTAAATGTTTTTGATATGAAAGTGTTTTGGCTCAGGATTTGGGTTTTTTTTTTCCAAATGATCCACTCATGCTTTCCTCTTGTCTCTAACCTCACAAAACAGATAGAGAAAAAGAGAGAGATTGTTGAAGTGTTCACCAACAAGTAAGACTTCTCTTATCCCCTGTGGTGAAGTTACATAATTCAGCATTTAATTTCTAAAATGCAGCACTGAGATTCAGCACTGTGTGTAGTGCAAATTAGGTATACTGATCTGAAATGCCTTGATCCTAGAGGATTGGACATGCTTACCTTGTAGTGCCAAAACTGCAATCTTATTTTTACTGCAATTTCACATTTTCCAGAACTAGCCCTGACCACAAACCAGTTTCAGGCTACAGAGATGAGTCCTGATTTTCAAATGGAAGTAATATGGAGAATGACTAGCAGTATTTAAAGTAGTAAAGAATTTATGAAAAGCAGTGGGTCTGTAACCTCTATCTGTGGGTTCTGTGGGGCAGAACTTGGAATAAGTTTGCAACAACAAATTTTAAAAACAAAATGGTTTACTTTCTTAACATATGACATATAACATCAACATTTAACGTCACACTTCAAGGTCCTGTTCAGGTTGCATTTTCAAGTCCTTATATTTACAGTCTACTGATACTGCCAAGTCCAATTCTTCTTTGCAAGTGGGTTGGCTCCTGAAGACTCCAAGGGCTTGATGAACAGGATTCAACATGATGAAGGTTTCCAGAACTCTCACCAATTACAAACATAAAAAGAAACCCTGAAACAGTAAACTCCAACATTTACAACATAGCAAAAATAAACAACTACCTTCCCACTAGTTCCCAACAACATTGCAGTTACCTTAACAAGGTGTTAAGGGCTTATACAAATCAAGGTCCAAGTCTGGTAGCCTTGTCTCCTCCAACTACATGAGCTCTGCAGCCTCCTCCTGCTTTGGGTCTCCACCCCTTTCTGGGTCAACCCATTCTGAGCATGGGGGTTACAGGTCCACACACATATTATCTTTGCAGCAACAAACTGAGCAAGGAACACAAAGGAAAGATGTAAGTGCATGATCCTGTATCTGACAGCTCTACACATGCCCTAGCTGATCACATTCTAAGGCCGGCTCTTTAAATGTTACTGTTTGCTAAAAGTTTCCTATTACTTTGGTGTCTTTGTCTATTCCATGGGCAATGGGGCCCCACAATGGTGCTCAGGAGTGGAAGTTAGTTCCTCCAGAGGGAATCAGTCAAAATGTACCTGCAATAATTGACCCCTTACCCTATGCAGGTCATTTTTTTTTCTGGAAATCTCCAATCTCCAGTTTCCTGCACTCCAGAGTCTCAGTACCAACTTCCAGATGTCATATTCCAAATAAGGTGTGATTGGGCCATTTCATTGTCCCCTGTTTGGATGACTATTAGCATTTCCATAGAAATAATGATTGGTACCTGAGCAATGATTGGGAGCAATGGCCTCCCCCCACCCTCGCTAGGAAACAAAAAAGCTTTTAAAACTGAAGAAAAAACATATTTTTCCATAGCTTGCACATCTCTCTATCGCTTTCTATGATTAGCAAAACCAGAAATCCTAAGCAAAAATCCTAAGAAACAGTGAAATCCCTAACCAGGGGTCTTTTCTGTACAGCATAATTATAACATCTTGAGGATGTTTTTAAAAGACCTGTTTCCATTTCTTTTGTTCACATTGGTTCATAACGTTTTGCAAGCATCTTAAGCTCCTAAAAATAATTTGTGTTGTTTTGGTTCCTCCACACAGAAAACAATTCTTTTCTTTTTTTAAACCACACGTGTCACTTCGAAACCTGCCTTTTGCCTGGGGTAGGGTGGCGGCTGTACATATATAACACCAATTTCACAACAGTTGCATTGGCTGTTTATTTATTTTTAGGAGCAATTCCATCTCCTTTAAAGCTCTTTGCAAACCATGATCTTCATATGTGAAGGATTCTGTATATACAAGGATCTCTATATATGTATACAAACCAATTCAGGTCTGGTTGTTGTGGGCTTTCCAAGCTGTGTGGCCGTGGTTTGGTAGATCTTGTTACACACTGCTCTCTTTGTGATACACCTCTGAAGATGCCAGCCACAGATGCAGGCAAAACGTTAGGAACAAGATTTACCAGACTTCGGCCACGCAGCCTGGAAAGCCCACAACAACCAGTTGAGTCTGGCCGTGAAAGCCTTCGACAATACAATTTAGGTCTGTCCATAACCAGTCTAAAGGTGTCTTCTTTTAGGGAGGTGCATTTGGCTTCCATAAGGTAGATGTCCTTTTCTGCATCTGTTGAATCCCTCAGCTGTGGAGTTTGTTGCCGGACAGGTTTTATTGTTGACTGAATTTTTCTGCAGGTTTGGTCATCTGTTGTTGCGGGACTTAAAGTTTCTATATTTTGGGAGGCTGAATTGCGGAGGTGATGTTGGTTGTTTTATTGCGGTGTTTTATTGTCCTTTTATTTTGTTGCCCTGTGTCATTCGTGCATTTTATACTGTGTTTAAGACACCTCTGTTCATCGTAGAAGCATCGGATGCATTTTTTTAACAATAAATAAAAGTCACTCCACAAGTTAGGTAAAGCAAGAGAGGATATGCAAAGCAATAGAAGTTATGCAGATTTTCCCAATTTGCATAATTTATACTGTTTCCAAATTTAGCTTTCTTTGTGCAGAATGTTGTTTAGATGGATGTATATTTCTTAAAAGGTTGAAGTACACAGACTTGTTTGTGAATGCGATTTTGCAGACAGCCTGTTCTATGGTTCTGTTATTTGTTGCATAATTTATTTCATAAAATGCAACAATGTCCAGAAATTAAACAATCAGTGAATGACTCCCTCAGTTCTTGATTTCTGAATTTTCAGTTTCTTTCTCATCTGCAGTTTCCATAAAGTCTGATTGGTTTTGCCTAATCCACTCCTGTTCTGCCCCCGAAGTGAATCTGTCTGAGGTGTCCTGTACTTGGCTAGGACAGAATGGGGGAGACACAAGCCAGGTTCTACAGTTCTTACAATGGGTTCATTACTTGAGAGAATCAAGACCCTAACTCCTCCCTTGGGTCTATCTAAGTCAGAGTACTTGCTTGAGCAGGTTTGAAGCTGTAGACCAGTGATGGCGAACCTTTTCGAGACCGAGTGCCCAAATTGCAACCCAAAACCCACTTATTTATCGCAAAGTGCCAACACGGCAATTTAACCTGCATACTGAGGTTTTAGTTTAGAAAAAATGGTTGGCTCCGAGGCATGTGTTACTTGGGAGTAAGCTTGGTGGTAGTTGTTGGCTTTGCTTTGAAGCAATCATGGAACTCTTCAAGCGGGTGAATCACGACCCTAGGAGGGTTTACTCAGAAGCAAGCCCCATTGCCAGCAACCGAGCTTATTCCCAGGTAAAGGATCACGCTTTAGTTCTTCACATGAAAAGCAGTGGGGTTTTACAGCGCTTAACAGGGTTACCTACACTGCTACCCCAAAACTAGGTCTTAAGTTTAATGCTAATAATCGAGCCCAGCGACCCAGGCCAGCCTAGATGTGTGGGGGGGGGGGCGATTCCCCCCCTCACATGACGAACTCTGTTTGCGCGAGCCCACAGAGAGGGCTCTGAGTGCCACCTCTGGCACCCGTGCCATAGGCTCGCCATCACTGCTGTAGACTATGTCTTCTCTTGGTTGCTTTCAAGAAAGTCTACTGTGTCTTGCTTCCTTTCAGCTCTTTCAGTCTTTATCATGTTCTAACTGCTGCTAAACTTAACTTGTGCTCTTTGGATCACAATATAATGATATGGACTTCACGAATATTCCAGTTTCCAACTACCCTTAGCACCACAATCAGACTGACTGGCTAAAACTAAAACAGGGGATTGCTGGGTAAAGAAAGGAAACTGCCTATTGGGAAATGTCTTAAAGGGGCAGGGGCTAACTAAAATACCCTCCCATAGAAGCCTTAATAAAGAACTAAAACCATACTAACTATGGGGAAACTATAGCTTAATGGGGAAATAACAAAAGCCTCTGTGGAGGCATGACAACTCCCATGGACAGATTGATTTAGACTAGTGGTTCTTCCTAATCCCGTGACTCTTTAATACAGTTCCTCATGTTGTGGTGACCCCCAATCCTAACATTTATGCATTTTACAGATGGAGAACACTGATGCAGAGAATCTTAGGCGACCCCTATGAAAGGGTTGTTCAACCCCCAAAGGGGTCCCGACCTTCAGGTTTAGAACCACTGATTTAGACTGTCCAGTTCCCAGCTGTATAAAACTCAGCTTCTCCCGCACACTAATCCTTCACCTGTCAAAGCAATATGCCATTTTAGTTCAGATAAATGATGCCTACTTATCAATACATCCAATAAAAACAGACGACCATGAGCTATGACAGCAGGATTAGAAGACAGGGAAAATGCAGAGTTCACTCAGCGAATACTGTTAAGATATCGTGTCTGTAATACATATGTATTTAAATCTAATTGCTTATTTTTCAACCATGGGGTACACTTAATCCTACTTGAAGTCTTGTATATTATGTGCGTTGTGATTATAGGTTTTGTTGCTTTCACGGAAAAGCCTTTGGCTCTCTCTGTAAGCAGCAGTCAGGGTGGGTGGGGAGAATTCTTTCTAGCAAAAACAAATGTCTTCTTGATAAGCAGTGGCTTGCACGCTTTTGTTAGAAGTCCAAACCTATTTGCTTTGACTAGACAAAGCCCACTAGACTTCCAAATGGTAGTTCTTTGTCATACAGTCTCAATTACACCACTGAATAAGCACACTTGGTACAATATACAGTTACTGTTACCATGCTCTTTATATTTTCCTCAGGGCCAACCTAGGCGGGACAGAATCCTTGTGACTGCAGAAGGATGCAATCACTATTTTAAAGTTATTTTAAAATACTGCAAGGGCCATCAGTCTCGCACAACAGATGGCTAAGTGTCTGCCCTCCATGTTTTCTCAGTTGCTAAAATGCTTCCCCCAAGCAGTTTTGGCAATTGAAAAAGCATTTTGGAAGGGGGGAATAAAAAGGCTCTGCATATTTTGTTCCTGACACATACAGAGATTGGATAGCTTTGCCAAGCAGACTAAAACCTTATATATATATATGTTCTGGGGGAATCGTGAGAGTGTTCTGGGGGAATTGTGATTGACTCAAGGACACCCAACAGGCTTCATGTGAGGGAGCAGGGAATCAAACTGGTTTTTCCAGAGTCAAGTTCACTATTCTTAACTATTACACTGCACTGACTCAAAACAATTAGTTGCCAGGAATACTTTCTTATGCAAATTAGTCTGAATTAGTCTGCATTCCAAAGGACAAGTAAAAGATGTTTTCAAAAATGGAAAACAGTGCCTTAACATTAATCAGTTAGCTGACGTTATTCCATCCGCATGGACTCCATTTTGTAGATCAGCAGTATTAAACCCAAATGGGCTGGTGGGCCAAACACCCCTCAGTGGCCAAACTCAAATCCCCACCACTGCCAAATAAACAGGTTTTGAGGTGGAGAGGGACTTTAGGACTACTGATTAGCTTCCAAAAAGCCCTCTCATTAGACAACCCCTGTTCTTAATTATATTTCATGAGTGTGTTGGAATGAGATAGGCCATACCTAAGCTTCCCATTTATCCACTGGGGTCAAGGAATTACCAGCCCTCAGCCCAAATTTCCCACTCTTCAAGAATTAAGGAACAGGAGGAAAAAATGTCCTGCACATAGATACTCTATTTCCCCTAGGCCAGAGGTGGGATCCAGCAGGTTCTCACAGGTTCCCGAGAGTAGGTTACTAATTATTTGTGTGTGTCGAGAGGAGGTTACTAATTGGTGATTTTGCCACGTGATTTTTGCCTTAGTTACGCCCCTCCTCTCAGCAGTAGCACGCAGAACTTGAAGCAGTCTAGTAAAAGGTGCACCGGCGTGCGTGGCAGCCTGCGCCTGCGGGCATTCGTTTCCCGCCCAAGGACCGGCGCAGCGGCTGCGTCCTTGTCACAGCCCCGCCCTCGGAATGCCCCGCCCCGCCCCCGTTGTGCCCCGCCCCGCCCCATTGGCGCTACGTCACAGTTTGAATCCTACCACCATGGGAACCTGTTACTAAAATTTTTTGGATCCCACCACTGCCCTAGCCTCTATTTTCCCCGCCTCTATGGTAAAGATCACTGATACTAAAGCATCACCCAGAAGTGGCATCACATCATCTCAAAAACACCAGGCTCCCCAGTCACCACCCCCAAATCCTCCTGGCATTTGTTGTGGCACTGTTGGGAATTCTAACCAGACTCCAAAGGCTCAGATAACCCTGATATAAATAGTAAATGCTGCAGCATACCAAAGGAAAACAAATTTGCATGTGTACGGTGAATGGGATCACATGAACAAATGAAGCTGTCTTGTATAGTATCAGACCATTAGAACATAAGAACATAAGAACAAGCCAGCTAGATCAGACTGGAGTCCATCTAGTCCAGCTCTCTGCTACTCGCAGTGGCCCACCAGGTGCCTTTGGGAGCTCACATGCAGGATGTGAAAGCAATGGCCTTCTGCGGCTGTTGCTCCTGAGCCCCTGGTCTGTTAAGGCATTTGCAATCTCAGATCAAAGAGGATCAAGATTGGTAGCCATAAATCGACTTCTCCTTCATAAATCTATCCAAGCCCCTTTTAAAGCTATCCAGGTTAGTGGCCATCACCACCTCCTGTGGCAGCATATTCCAAACACCAATCACACGTTGCGTGAAGAAGTGTTTCCTTTTATTAGTCCTAATTCTTCCCCCCAGCATTTTCAGTGTATGCCCCCTGGTCCTAGTATTGTGAGAAAGAGAGAAAAATTTCTCTCTGTCAACATTTTCTACCCCATGCATAATTTTACAGACTTCAATCATATCCCCCCTCAGACGTCTCCTCTCCAAACTAAAGAGTCCCATTGGCCCATCAAAATCTGTATCATCTATATTGATTGGCCCAGGCTCCCCAGGGACTCAGATTAAGGTATTTCATGTCACCTACTACCTGATCTTGGAGATGATAGCTGGAGATGCAGGAGATTGAACGTGGGACATTCAGCATACCAAGCATATGGTCTGCCACGGAGCCTCAGCCCCCTCCCATTTTGTCCATTGAGATGTACAAGACCTATTCAATTACAAAGAGGGACATTGCAGAGAAAGTCTGTGCAGCTGTCTGTGTTCAATTATCATATTTGAAGCCTCACTATATCTTGACACATGCGGCGCTGCATTTCTGGAAGGGTTGCCAATCGCCTGCTGACAACCCCTGTTGCCTGCTGGCCTACTGGAAACTTGTGGAGAATTTTTTTTCAAGTGGCACTGTGCCAATGGTGTGATATCACTTCCAGAGAATGTCAGGAAATGACATAACATCAGCAGTGTGATGTCGGCGCTATGCTCGAAGTTTGCTAGAATACCAAGCTGATGTCATGCTAGAGACGTGACATCACTTCTGGGTCTTCTCTCCCCCACCCTTCACTCTCTTTCCCACTGATCGCAATCTTACTTCCTCTCAGGAGAGCTTGGCCATTGTTTTGTTTGCCTTGGAAACACATAACCAGAAATGGTGGCTGGGGACTCTCATAAAGAGGAGGAATATTGTAAGAGTTTGAGAGCTTGCTCCACTGTTTTTGTAGAAACTGTAGGAAGTGAAAAGAATTCTCTCCTCCAGCTCCTGAGTTGTACCCAAAGGCTGGTAGCAGTGAGGCAGAACTTGAGTTTGCCACCACTGAAAATCTACCACTTGAGGAAACCACCTCTTGTCCCCTCACTGTAGACCTGGTGCTGTTCAAGATGGTAGCCGACCAGCAGAAACGCAGAGGCTTTCCCCACTGACAGAGTTGAATTGGTTTCTACCTAGGTTCGCCTCAGTGAATCCCCACTGCCACCGAGCTCAACACTGTTTTGTCTCAGCCCCCCCCCTCCCCGCCCTCAGAACTGCGACATCCTTGTTGCAGTTATGAACTACACTTTTCTTCCGGAACAAGGTCGATACCGCTTCGAAGCTTCGAAGTGGGGAAGCATCGAAACGACACTTCATCCGTTCAACCAATCACAAGCCGCTTTTGTGGCATGCGCAGAACGGGAGAGTCGTGGTGGGCAGAAAGCGCATGTAACTGTAAACTGTAAAAAAAAAAGAACGCTCCCATTTCCCACCGTAACACAAGCTCCAATCACGATCGAGGAGCGAAACGGGCACCAAGATGATCCCGCCCACTTAGCTCAGTTGTTGTGGGGACAGCCTGGAATCGCCCTCCACTGAAGGGAACCGAGTCGACCTTAGCTCCCTTCTGTAGTGGGGAAAGCCCCTACAGACTTTCTTATCCTTGTCCCACACAGACCCACATATGTGTCTGGTGCTTTCTTTTTAAAGGTATCTCTCAGACCTCACACCTCACCAGCAGAACAAATATAATCCAAACATCAGATCATAAAAATTCTCCGGAAAAAATTATATTGGAACTGCTGGCACGGCTTATAGTAGGATCCTGGGGCAAGGAGATGGAGGGGGCTTGCCTTTCACGTCTCCCTTGAGCTGTGTAAAGAATTTCACTCCTAGTTATAGTCACAAATGTAGGCCTCATATGCTGCACGCCCCAAGTTACATGAGAAACCAGGAGGCTTTTTACTTTTTTTGTAAGGGATTTTTAAAGTACCTTTGCCCCCACAAAACACGAACATTTCCTGTGGTTTGGTTGTTTCTTCTACAAGAAAACAGAATGTGGCTGTTTGGCTGCTCTTAGAATCTACCTTTCTGTCATTCTGATTTTCTCCTCCTTCCAGCCCAGTTCCATCACTGCCCCATAAAACAGATATTAACATTTCCCTCCAAGTGAGGTGTATGGAGTGATTAGAGAATTGGACTAGGATCTTGTAGAGAGAGGATCTGGAGATCTGGGGGGTGGAACCTGAGAAGGCCAGAATTTGAGGAGGAACCTTTGCAGGGTCGTGTTTAATGTGGCATGTTCAAATATACTTTGCTTGAACTCTATTAGTACAGTTTAAAGCGGAGCTACTCTGGTAAGATGAGAAGGTCTAGTAGTCTTCTTGCACTCACTGCAGCCTCCTAGCACTTTGGAAAAGAATACTCTCCACGCAAGATGTTCTTTCCATAGGAAGGTTTTACTTTGGCAGTTGCAAGGTTACACAAGTCTATGCTATACAAGACTATAAAGCTATACAGAACTCTTCAGCAAGAACAAAGTTGAACACACACTGAACTTGGATTATTCCCCACCCTGAAACAGCATAACTTTCAATGTTGTTTTAACTGGGGACCCCAGATTCTCCCTTTAAGGTGGATTTAAAAGGAGAATTTGGGGTCTCCAGTTTAAACACCGTTGAAAGTGATGCTGTTTGGGAGTGGATTCCAACATCACAGCGGCCGGACCGGGTGGGGGGGCCCCTCAGATTTTGTACTGGTCTCCATTTTTTCTAGCTACACCACTGCCCAAAGGGGAGGGCAGAAGGTGCTGCCAGCTGGGAGCCCAGCTGGTGTGGGGGTGGGGGAGGGCAGGGCAGGGGCATCTGCTGTCCCCGGCCTTGGAGAGCTGTTTTTATAAGCACTTGGGGTGGGGTGGGGGCTTGGGGAGGTGTGGCCAAGCCCCAGGGGCAGGTGTGGGTGTGGCCCCCCCAACCCCCCCATTAAAAATCTATACCTACGTCCCTGCTTCGACATGACATCCGTTCAAATATCTAAACATGGCTATCATGTCCCCCCTTAACCTTCGCTTCTCCAGACTAAATATCCCCAGCTCCCATTAATCAATAGCAATTAATGTAATTTACACATATGCAGGGAACTTTACACGTATGCAGAGAACATTGCCTAGTTTGAAACTTAGCAACTACACCCTATATTTAATTTTAGATGTGGTGTTTCTTATAGACAACTGACAAGGACAAGATCTTTTTAACCAGTGTTGCTCAGTACCTAGTTTAGAACTTTGCTTCTGGCTTTCACTGCGTGAAACAGAACTTTGCAAACAATGGCTAAAGGGGTTTGAAAGTGCGTTAATCGGTGTGCATGAAAACACCCAGTTTGGCTGCGGCGATCAGACACGAGTCGATTGCCAGGTCTGTTCAGTTTGGCAACCAATTACTCCAGCAGGTTTTTTGCTGAACTGCTCATACATCAAAATACTGCCAATCCAAACAGACCGACGGCTGTTAATATTGCTAAGAACAGCTTCGATGAACGCAGAACGGCAGGGTTTTTTTTTAATGCAGCATTTATTTATGACTGATTTGCTGCATTTGTGACTGATTTAAATAACTGCCTGTTGAGCAGAGGAACTGCGGAAAAGTTATGGAGGGTTGCGGGGAGAACATCAGGCTGTGTGAGAGCTCACATGGGCAAAAACGCGATCGCTCTGTGTTGTGTTGTGTTGTTAGGAAGGAACAGATTAAACAACCTGTTCAACAACCCAGAAATGAACTGATGAACAGTCAGTTGAAACACTGGTGTTCTGCCCCCCAAGTGAATCTATTTTTGGTGCCCTGTACTTGGCTAGGACAGAGTGGGAGAGACACAAGCCAGGTCCAACAGTTCAACAATAGGTTTATTGCTAGAGAGAATCAAGACCCTAACTCCTCCCTTGGGTCTATCTAAGTCAGAGTACTTTCTTGTCTTGAGCAGGTTTGAAGCTGTAGACTGTGTCTTCTCTTGGTTGCTTTCAAGAAAGACCACTGTGTCTTGCTTTCTTCCAGTTCTTTTAGTCCTCATCATGTTCTAACTGCTGTTAAACTTAACTTGTGCTCTAAGGACCACCATATAATAATAGGTACATCACGAATATTCCAGTCTCCAACTACCCTTAGCACCTCACTCTGACTGACTGGCTAGAATGAAAACAGGAGATTGCTGGGTAAAGAGGGAAACTGCCTATTGGGAAATGTCTTAAAGGGACAGGGGCTAACTAAAATAACCTCTCTTAGAAGACTTAACAATGAACTAAAACCATGCTAACTATGGGAAAACTGAATCTTAACGGGAAAATAACAAAAGCCTCTGTGGGGGGCATGACAACTGGGTCACAGTTCATGATTGGTGGTTTCAAGCATCCCTAATTAGTGTACCCATGGTAGTCAATCATCGGCATCCCATCACCGTTATTCTGTTTTTCTAGAAGCTTCTGTAGACAGTGCAGTCTTGAATGGAATATCACAGAATAGAGTTGCCAGTCTCCCAGAGGGTTCTGAAATTACAGTCTACAGAGATCCACCTTTGGAAGGTGGAATCTGTAGCATTATGCCATGCTGAGGTCCCTTCCATCCAAAAAATCCACCCTCAAATCTCTATGAATTTGTTAAACTGGAGTTGACAACTCTAACAGGGGGAGACGAGCCAGCATGGTGTAGCGATTAAGAGAAGGTGGATTCTAATCTGGAGAAGCGGGTTTGATTCCCCACTCCTCCACTTGAGTGGCAGAGGCTTACCTGATGAACCAAATGTAGTTCTGCTATATTCCTGTTGGGTGACCTTGGGCTAGTCACAAACTGTCTCTGTCCCACCTATCTCACAAGGGCCGTTTCCGCACGGCCACGATTGGGGTTGGGTCGGCGTCGTGTACCCTCCTAGGACCGTTCGCTGCGGAGCGCCGTCGCCCGGTCGACCTACCGTCGCTGTGGCCGTCTGGTGCTTCGCCGAGGCCTAGGGACACCCCCCCTGCCCTGCGTGACTGCTCTGGTGTCACAGGGCAGGGGGGACGTGTCCCCAGGCCTCGGCGACGCGCTGGACGGCCGCAGTGACGGTAGGTCGACAGTTAAAAGGGGGAGGGAGGGCGCCTTCGAGCCGTTGCCGTTCGCATGGCAGTGGCTCGAAGCCGCCGTTTTCCGTAAACCTTGCTGGGGAAGTGAGGGCAGAAAACGGCGGCTTCGCGCCGCTCGGGAGGCGCGAGGGCAGCGCGGCAGCGCGGCAGCTGCGCCCCCTGTGCAAACAGCTCCCTGGGGACGGCGTTTTTGCCGACCCCAGGGAGCTCTTAATGGCCCGTGCGGAAAGGGCCAAGGTGTCTGTCCTCCTCCTCCTCCTCCTCCTCCTCTTCCTCCCATTTTCCCTGTCAAAATTGCCACCTCTCTGAGCTGCTTTTCACTTTGTAGAGGAAAAGATTCTTAATGTGAAGGGTGAAAAGCTATTGAGAGAAGGATCCCTGTAGAGGAAGAATTAAAGATCTCCTCCTTCTGAAGAATCTTCTGTCCCAGATTTCAGCTTGCTGCAGTTGTGTTGGGTAATTTTATTTTTAAAGATCTGGAAAATATTTCACACAAACTAGTCATTTGGGCCATAAGAAAATCAAGTAGTGGCAATGGGTGTTCTTTCATGCTTATATTTTATGAAAGAACTGCCAAAAAAGGACAAATCAGCAAGGGTGAGAGAGAACTATTTGTAAAAGGAAGTGTGTATACTAGTAATAAGTTAAAATAATGACTGTTAATAATAGTAAGTCATTGTGGGTTTTTAATGTATTTTTATCATAGCTGTTTAACTTACATTGCAAGCCACCTTGGTTTCTATAAAGTAGAAACGTGGCTAATAAATAGGGTTGCCAGACCCCCACTGTGGATGAGGGATCCCCAGCTTTGGGTCCCCTTCCTCCAGAATTGACCAGGCTTAAAATGAGGCCTAGGTCTTGATGTTACTAGTGTGATGATATCACTTCTGGAAGTGATGTCATCACATTGCTGATGATGTGTGGGATGCTCTGGTATTTGAGAAAAACACTGCTGTCAAAACAGTTTCTATCATAGATTTTTTTTGCACAAATACTAGAACGACTCTCTTGTTGGTGATGTGATGACATCACTTCCAGAAGTCATATCATCACACCAGCGACATCAAGGTCTAAATGCCTAATAATATGTTTTTTAAATAAATAAATAAAACATGCTTGAATTATTATTGTAAGTTCAGGCATGTTTTATAAGCAGCACTGCGTCCTTTCCCAGGAGAAAGTGGAGTATTTATATCCTGCTTCTCTTCCCAATGGGGAACCAAAGTGGTTTACAACATAGTTCTCCGCTTCTCCATGTTAAGCACACAACAACCCTGAGAGGTGGGTTAGTCTGAAACAGTGGCCCTTTCTGCTCACGTGCGGAGCCGAGCCTCCACCGGCATAATTTTTGTCGACGGAGGCTCGGGGGTCGTTCGCACACTAGCGTATGAGCAGCCGGCACTTCCCCCTCAGCCGGAGAGGCGGCTCCGTACAGCTCTTCCCCCTCAGTACGGCACTTCCTCCTCTGTACAGCACTTCCCCCTCAGCCGGCACTTCCCCCTCAGCCGGAGAGGCCGCCTCCAGTTGCCCCCCTCTACTCACCATCTCATCCAGCGTCGCTCTGGAGGACTGCAGGGACCTGCCCACGCTGCCCTGCGACCTCCAGAGGTTGGAGGGCAGCGTGGGTGGGTCTCTGCAGCCCTTCAGAGGGATGCTGCAGAAGATGGTGAGTGAACATAAGAACATAAGAACAAGCCAGCTGGATCAGACCAAAGTCCATCTAGTCCAGCTCTCTGCTACTCGCAGTGGCCCACCAGGTGCCTTTGGGAGCTCACATGTAGGATGTGAACGCAATGGCCTTCTGCGGCTGTTGCTCCCGATCACCTGGTCTGTTAAGGCATTTGCAATCTCAGATCAAAGAGGATCAAGATTGGTAGCCATAAATCGACTTCTCCTCCATAAATCTGTCCAAGGCCCTTTTAAAGCTATCCAGGTTAGTGGCCATCACCACCTCCTGTGGCAGCATATTCCAAACACCAATCACACGTTGCGTGAAGAAGTGTTTCCTTTTATTAGTCCTAATTCTTCCCCCCAGCATTTTCAATGAATGCCCCCTGGTTCTAGTATTGTGAGAAAGAGAGAAAAATTTCTCTCTGTCAACATTTTCTACCCCATGCATAATTTTGTAGACTTCAATCATATCCCCCCTCAGCCGCCTCCTCTCCAAACTAAAGAGTCCCAAACGCTGCAGCCTCTCCTCATAGGGAAGGTGCTCCAGTCCCATAATCATCCTTGTTGCCCTTCTCTGCACTTTTACTATCTCCTCAATATCCTTTTTGAGATGTTGCGACCAGAACTGGACACAGTACTCCAAGTGCGGTCGCACCACTGCTTTATATAAGGGCATGACAATCTTTGCAGTTTTATTATCAATTCCTTTTCTAATGATCCCCAGCATAGAGCTTGCCTTTTTCACAGCTGCCATGCATTGAGTTGACATTCCCATGGAACTATCAACTAAGACGCCTAAATCCCTTTCCTGGTCTGTGACTGATAGCACTGACCCCTGTAGCGTGTATGTGAAGTTTGGATTTTTTTCCCAATGTGCATCACTTTACATTTTGCTACATTGAACTGCATTTGCCATTTCTGAGCCCACTCACCTAATTTATCAAGGTCCGCTTGGAGCTCTTTGCAATCCTTTGTGGTTCTCACCACCCTACATAATTTGGTATCATCTGCAAACTTGGCCACCACGCTACCCACCCCTACTTCCAGGTCATTTATGAATAGGTTAAAGAGCACTGGTCCCAAAACGGATCCTTGGGGGACACCACTCCCGACATCTCTCCATTGTGAGAACTTCCCATTTACACCCACTCTTTGTTTCCTGTTTCTCAACCAGTTTTTAATCGATAGGAGGACTTCCCCTCTAATTCCTTCATTGCTGAGTTTTCTCAACAGTCTCTGGTGAGGAACTTTGTCAAAAGCCTTTTGGAAATCCAAGTAGACAATGTCCACCGGTTCACCCCTGTCCACATGCCTGTTTACACCCTCAAAGAACTCTAGTAAATTTGTAAGACAGGACTTGCCTCTGCAAAAGCCATGCTGACTCTTTCTCAGCAGGTCTTGCTTTTCTACATGTTTTATAATTTTATCTTTAATGATAGATTCTACTAATTTACCAGGAACAGATGTCAAACTGACTGGCCTGTAATTTCCCGGGTCCCCCCTAGATCCTTTCTTAAAGATTGGTGTGACATTGGCCATCTTCCAGTCTTCAGGGATGGAGCCTGATTTCAGGGATAAGTTGCATATGGAGCCAATGGGGAAAACAGCATCTTTTCGGTGGTGCGGTTCGCACCGTGCTAGCGGGAACATGCAGTTTTCAAAAACCTCACTCATTGAGCGAGGTTTTCAGAGGCGACTTCATTCCCAGTCTTTATGTTCTTATGTTCTTATGCCGCCCAGGGAAAGCCAGGACGGCACTGCTGCAAAGCAGCAACGCCTCCTGTGCCAACGGTCTCCCAGGGACGGCGTTTTTGCCATCCCTGGGACGCTGTATATGGCCCGTGCAGAAACAGCCAGTGTGATGGCACCAATGTGCGCTCAGTGAATTTCCACGGCAGAGTGGGGGTTCGAAATCTGGCCCTTCCAGATTCTACTCTGACAATCTAACCACTACAGCATAAAGGAGTTTGAACTAAATAAATGAAATAAATGACTGAAAAGAGATGGAAAGCTATGAAGGAAAACAAGACCTTGAGAGAGGAGAGAGCTGGAGGAGAAGTCATTATAAACAGCAAGTTTTGTTTAAAAATAAACCTTTCCACTTTTTTGCAGGTGAAGGGAATATCAGGGTGACGCTAACCTACAGATACACAAGGTGTGTCACAAACATAACACTCACCATTCACTATATTTCTAAGACTTTAAGAGATATACGAATTTGAAAACCAATGCAGTGGTTTCCGAGGCCCAAACCGTAAAGCTCGATCTGGTATGTTCTGCTGCTGTTTGGTGCAGTCATTTTTCTTTGTCCTCCTCGCTTTTGGAAGGAAATCACAATCAATTTTTCATATTATGAAAATAAGCTGATGAAGGATTGCTGTTGGCATTTCTTATCCCTGACCCCGTTTGTTGCCTTGGGGAGAACAACCGAAAAAAAAAAACCATAGCTCTGTTGCAGAAACCACAATGGTGTAAAATGCAAGAGATGAGACGGATGATGAGCAAGAACTTCCAAGGGCAGCACAGGGAATAGTTATCCATTTAACTTCAGACTTTCTCGCCGGAGGAATGCTGGACGGCAGGACACATGGAATGGATTCCATGGCTTCTCCCCAGACCTTACTGCAAGCAAATTCCTTGCAGCCCATTGTAAGGAATTCCATAGAAGCAGAAATAAAAGGCTCTTTGGTGTAAAAGACCGTTTATTCAGACATCTTAGAAAGCTCATGTACACGCAGTGGCAGGAATAAGATCCTCCTCGCTTAGAAATATTAGAAAGTTACTAACTCTGTCATCCCATCCCTCCTCCCCGGATTCCCATGGGAAATGGAGAGATCTCTATCTCCCCTCGCAGAGATAAGGTTCCTACAATAAGCCTCATCACCGGTTGCTGTGGAATGTAGCGCAAGGCCAGGAAACGGCTCCCATCAACACCACATTGAAGATCCTTTATCTGCCTCACTCTGCCTCTTAAAAGACCATAATCCCTCCAGGTTACAGCGGAAAGGCGCCGTGGAAAGCAGAAATAAGAAGGCCGTAAGCGCCAATATTTTCGAATAAACCCATTGATTATACCTGGTGAGGAATACCCCAATCTAAGAGACTCACAACATATTGCTAAGCGTTTGCGATGGCTAAAGTTTGGCGAGAGTCCAGGTATGGCGCAATCAATTCAGAACTTGCCAGGCCATCAATAATAGTCGGTGGGGTCTTCCGCTGGTCGCGTAGTTACTAGAGCATCGGAAACGGGGAGCCTCCTCCTTTGAGTAAAATCTGGAAAATGGGAAGACAGGATGAATGTTACTAAGTGAGTTAAGGCAAATCCAATCGGGCAGTGACATTATTAATCACTTTTAGTAATCTGAAAAGGTCCTACCTAATCTTTTGCCTAGTTTAGAAAATTTATGCACATCTCTTGAGATTTTTGGTAGACAAATACAATTCCAGGTCGCACACATCACAGGTGGAAATCCGGAGCGGTGCTTATCGGCTTGCAGCTTTTGGGAGCGTCTTTAGCCTGTTGCAAGGCAAGTCTGGACCGCTTCCACCCCTCGGCCAGTATGATGGAAATCCATTGTTGAAACTCTGGAGGGATCCAATGCTTCCGCAAGGTAGTTCTGGCCGGGCAACGGGCGGGAAGGAGCCGCATCGACACAATTTGGCTCTTTTGTAACCGCTATGAACGCACTTGTTATAGTATATTCTGCAACGGAACTGAGCTCTTCCGCACCTAATTGTCTTTGGTGGTAGTTAGCGTAACAACGCAAGCGTAAATACTGCTCTAGGAGTTCTACGTTCGCTCTCTCGACTTCCACCGTCACTTTGAACGTGGTAGAGGGCACGGTAACGCGGTGGGCGCTAACAACCCTGTGAAAAGTTTTCCTTCAGAACTTTATGAAAATGAATTGGGGTCCGCGGTTTAAGCTGAGCGCATCACCTTAACGGGGCAGTGAGAGCAGACGGCAAACATGAATGAACAGATCGCCGCTTAACTTAGGGAGGAGGGGATGGAAGCTATCAACGAGGAATAAAAATGGGCTTTGTTTAGAAAATAAGTCCACCACCAATCTAATAAGACCGTACAAGTTGCCATGGACTTTCTGGCAAATCTGTAATAAATCCATGGAGATGACTTCCCAGAGGCCACTGGAGAGGTTTCAACAGGCCACCGGGAGGATTTCAACAGATCATGGGAGGCTTTCCCGGAACGGTCTTGGCTTCTGCACAAAACAGAGCAACCCTTTAATATATGTCTCATGCGTTCCATGCGCTACCACCAGAATTCGACGGTAGGGCCAAATGCAGGAGTTTAGAAAGCCAAAATGTCCAGCCGGCCGAGGGCATCATGGCGGAGGCCTCGGAGAACTCTGCGTTTATGAGGGGAGGCACGTACTCAACAATCCCCGGCCTTGGCGCCAAAACGCCTTACTTCAAAGCGTGGTGGCATTAAGCCTTCCGCCGGAAGGGCTTCGTAAGCCCCGGCCTCTCGTCTCGTGAGAGTTCCGAAAGCGGAGAGACCAGGCTGGGAATGGGCCGGAGAAGCGAGGAGTGGATGGTCTGTGAGGATCGGGTGACAGCCAGCCCACTGCCTGGAGAGGGGAGAGAACAGTCGCGGCGGAATGCCCGTAAGCTGGCTCCACCCTCGGGTGAAGCTGGCGAGGCTTATCAGCCAGTTTATTGGTTTTTTTTCCGGGAAAAAAATGGACCGCGTGGAAAGAAGAAACGAGAAAAAGAAATCGGCTCCATGACGGTTGTTTCAGCGGACATCTTGAGGGGTGGAGAGGCGGTCAAGTTCTTGTGATCCACCATCAAACTTTGAAAGGGGTGTTTAGCCTCTCCAGCCAGTAATACGCTTCAAGTGGAGAGTGCTACTTTAATGGTTTTGCAGTCTCTTTATCCCCTACAGTCCAGCAGTTGAAAGTTCAGCTAACCGAGAATTCTATTTTGATAAAATTGGCTACACATCGAACCAGCTCTACTTCATCTTTCATTTCTCTTCGCAAAACAGGGCTGCCTCCAAGCTTTGTCCGGGAGGCATCCACGTGGAACTACCACAAGCGGGGGGAAGATCTGGGTAACAGGGTGCTTTAGGATAAATTCGGGTGGTAAAAGCAGATCTTCAAAAGCTGAAAGGCTGTCTGACATCTCCAGGACCCAGGGCCAAGGGAAAGGCCTCCGTTTGAAAACTGGCGGACACAGTGCGGATCTTTACCCCGCTTAGATGCGTAAAGAGGTCTCGTGAGGAGGGAGAGTCAATTCAGCTTAATTGGGGTATAAAGTCAACAGTAGATAATTAAACCTAGAAAAGATTGGAGTTCCCTTTCGGGGTTTGGTAGGCAGGGCAGGCCATATGGAGGACCGCATCAATCTTAGCAGGGTCCATTTTTAGGCCCTCGAGGCTTTGAAGGATCCGTAACCCAAATAGCTCATTAGAAGCTTCAGTGGAAACAGCACTTTGGAAAGTTTGGTTAAGAGGGAGTTGTTGAACAATACTTCCCAATGCGGCAATCATGCTCCTCTCCATGGTTTTGTGAATAAATTGAAAAACATCATCCTAGAGTACAATTCACTACTCCCTTGTGTACCAATAAATCATGGAGAACACAAGTTCGCTGATATAGGGCCATGTTCAAATTCCGGGGGGCTCCTTAACTAATGGCATTATTAAGTATTCAAACTGTCCAAACTTTGTGTTAAGAAATGCAGTCAAGTGTTCATAGCTCAGCAATTCTGACCCTGTAGTAAGCTCTCTCAAGTCCAACTTAGTAAAGATTTACCCCTTGGCCCATCTAACGCTGCCTAAAGTGATCCTTGATCAAGCAAAGGGTATTTATTGGACAGTGGGACTGCATTGAGACCTCGGTAATCTGTGCAGAGTCGTGAAGACCCATCTTTCTTTCTTGCACAAACAATACAGGAGCAGCATGTGTGTGTTTGGTGGTCTACCGTGCATGAACCCGCTGCATAGGTTCTTATCTAAGAAGGCAACGGTCTCCTTCTCCTCATTGTTAAGGACTCATCACGCTGCAGATTCTTCACCTTAAGCAGCGCTGTTTCGCCCTGGCTGTATTACCACGATTTTGCAGTCGGAAGATGTCTCTATATAAGTGGCAACTGATGCATTCTTGCTCCTGAAATACTCTTGGCTAGATCTTGAATGCGCCCGATTGGGATGCCGGTAGAATCCGGAGCAATATCAGCTGATGAAGCCAGGGTGTGTGTGTGTCAGGAGAAGCTTCGAGTTTTCCCCAGCTCATGTGTTCCCTCGCAGGGAGGGTCAGGTGAATCTACAAGATCCTTCTTCCAGCGAATTCCCTTAGTTCACGCAACAAACACCGCATGCCCATGCCCAGAAATATGGATGTTTGAATAACCGCTTCAGAATAAAACTAATTTTCTTCCTGTCGCAGCGAGCTGAGGAGAACCGCGTTATGCAAGAACTGGGCCGGTCCTTTCGCTTCCCCGAGAGGACCGTCAGTCCATTTGGGTGAATGGTATGGGCTTAGCCAGGGGATTCTATCTAGACCTAAATTCTCCTCAGCCTTCACCCAAATGGGGCAGCATTAAGCAATGGGAGAGCTGCCAGAACTACAAGGGCTGAGGCTGGCACGCGAAGTATGCTTAGCGGGCTGGCCAGAAACGCTTTGATTGTAATCGAGCTGCCTTCACTCACCGCTGCCTGGAGTCTTCCAACCTGGCGTCCATGCGGGGGCTGAAGAAAGGTAAACAGCTGCTTCCTCCTCCGGTCACGCTTTGATGACGTCTCTTTGTTCGCTGGGGCGGCCCTGCACGCGGGTGGCTTTGGTAGATGGGAAGCGCGTCGAGCGGTAGCGCTTCTGTTTTTCGGCAGTTTGCCGCTAGATGACCTGTTCGCGGTCCAGCGTTACGGTCCCAGTCGGCTACGGCTTCGAGGTGGTTCTCGGTGAAGCGGTAAGGTTTTTGCCTTGGTGGACGAAAGTGGTGGCTTGGCGCGGGCGTTCTCCTCGCATCGAAGCCGCATTTCTAAGCGCCGAGACGCCTACCTGGGGACCTTAACCCAATCTAATCAGCAATAGTGCGGGTATTTAATTAAAACACCGCTTTCACGCAGAAGCCTCGTCACGAATATTAAAACCGAGAAGTATTCGCAGATTTCAGCGCCAGGCCATCATAGGGATTCTATAGCAGCCAGTATAGGGCCCACGGGCAAATTCGGGTAAACGAAATGTTTATGGCAGGTATTGAATAGTTTTGATGGTATGATAGCCTTTAATATTCGCGACCCGATCTTGCAAGCCAGCGCCCTTAAGGTTTGAGTAACGCGGGTACCGCGGCGTAGTATTTTCATCTTGCAGGTTCAAAAGAGTCACAAACCAGTCGGCAAGGTTGCCCCATCCAGGACGAGACGGATGTCCCCATTTTTTTCGCTACCAGACCGCAGGCACCGGCCATAGTTCTCCATATGTGGGCATCGGAAGCCGTAAGATGAAGTAGGAAGTGCCTGAAGCTGTCCCATCGAAACGTGGGCAGGTAGCAGCCCAGTAACCCCTCTCCATCGCTCCTTGGTGCTCGCAGAGGGGCGTAAAGGCGGGTTAGCGCGAGGTTCGAGCGGGTTGAGGCAGCGGGTTGGCGAGGGGGCCGGAATCGTGGAGTGTATCGCACGCCGTGTCATTGGTGTTCCGTAAATTTCCGTCCTTGGTGGTGGTGTTACCCAGCAGCTGCCGCCTTCATACCGGGCCGCCAGCCCGGTGGACAGCGTAGACTCAACTTCTGGCTTTGTCCTGGTCTTCTGCTTCTTCAGTTCCTCTCCAAGGCAGCCTGCTCTCCTTATGAAATCAATGTATCCCTGGCAAGCGATGCAAAGTTGCTTTCTGCTCGCCTGGCACTTCTAGCCAGTTCGCCCGCTGGAACAGCTGCAGTGAAGTTCACTTTGAGTAACGCTAGGCGCCTGAACACTTCGCTCGCTGACGCTTCGTAAGTTCAGTTTGGAGTGTTCAGGACTTTTATCATGGACTGATAGATTTCTGGCGCGATATTGTCGCTTGGAAGATCTTTGGCACGGTCCACTTCGAAGTTGGACTTCTTTGCTGCTCCGGGCTTCTGCAGGTTTGCTGCAGCTGTTCCGCCTTCTTCCCATAGCGCTGGCTACGCTCATCGGCCCATGCTTTGGGCATCTTTGCAGTCGGGCTTACAATTTCCTCAACCTGCAGCCTTCTTCTTCGGCGGGAGGAACAGATCCGGCTGGGGAGTGCAGGTTTCTCCCCGACTCTTCGCCGTTTGACGCTGACATCGCGGCTAACGGGTGGCTCCATCGGGCATTCCCAGGTGCAGCCGCTGGTCCGTGGATCAGGGGGGTCCGATCGAGGACGGGTACGGTGATACCCTCCCAATCCCTGGTGGCAGTCCCAGTGTCACCGGGTGGTCTTCGGATTCCCGAAGTGCTATGCCAATGCGGGTATTTTGGCTACCGCCTAAACAGGCATTTGTGTCCAGGAATCGCTTTCAATGGATTCCTGGGTTGCCGCGATGGAAGGTGGTCAGGCGCCCGGCTTCCTCCGTGATACAGGCTGCATCATCTGGAGGTTGGTAATCCATACCTAAAACGCAGTAGATATCCGGTATCCACAGGCGCCGCATCCATAGACAGCGCTTCAAAACAACCTCATCTAGTCAGTTGTCGCTCATCACCGCCCCTCGCTCCTGGCAACGGAGTAAAGGCAAAGACTCGTATGATACGTAGGATCGGGAAAGTATCACCAGCGGTGACCCGCTTCTCCGCCGGTTCCTCCAGATTCAGAAGGGAAAGGTCGGAGTCTCTTTGGGGCTACCGCATCTCTCATTGCAGAAACATTCAACCTCCAGCATGCCGAGACACCAGAGGTCCACTGCACTAGGAATATAGATGAATTAAGATTCCTGCCACAATGTAAGGAATTCCATAGAAGCAGAAATAAAAGGCTCTTTGGTGTAAAAGACCATTTATTCAGACATCTTAGAAAGCTCATGTACACGCAGTGGCAGGAATAAGATCTCCCGCCAGAAACACAGGTTATAACTCTGTCCATCCCATCCCCCCTCCCGGATTCCCATGGGAATGGAGGTCTCATCTCCCTCGCAGAGATAAGGTCTCCGCCGGAGAAGCTGGCCCATCGCCCGGGCTGTGGAATGTAGCCAAGGCCAGGCGGCTGCCCCTCTCATCAACACCATTGAATCCTTTACACCCATTGCTAATCATCCCCCAGAACTGCATTTGGAAAAAAAAGACTGAGGAGGAAGGTTTGGGGTTGTAGTTCACAGCAACTGAGCCTCGGGAGGTACTGTGTTTGTCCAAAAATAAGACAGTGTCTTATATTAATTTTTGCTGCCAAAGATGCACTATGTCTTATTTTCAGGGGATGTCTTATTTTTCCGCTCCACAGCTGCATGCTCTGGTGTTCTGTTTGATGGGCATGCTTCCAAACAAAAACTTTGCTACGTCTTACTTTCGGGGGATGTTTTATATTTAGCACTTCAGCAAAACCTCTACTACGTCTTATTCTCAGGGGATGTCTTATTTTCGGAGAAACGGGGCAGTAATAGCTTTGCACACCCTTGTTGGCATAAGGGCCTCTTAAATATTGCAGGTGCAGTCACAGATTCGGCAGCTGAGACACGAATCTTAGGACTGAGCACAAGCTTCATTGTTCTGTAAATTTCAGGTTCCCAAAACCGAATGTCACCAAATTTAAAATACTGTTCTCCCTCCCACACCATGGGCTTGGGAAACGGCGGTGGAGAGCATCAATTGAATGAAACTCTGCTGCCCCTGCTGCAGTTTCCCATGTCTACGTAGACCTGGGAAACCGTGCCGGGGAGAGCTTCAATTAGGAGCAAAATTTTAATGCCAGCCTCATATTTATGTATTGTTTATGTATGGAATTTCTAAACCGCCCTCCCCCTAGGGGCTCAGGGCGGTAGACAACAGTAATAAAACAGCTTAAAAATATAACATAAAACAATAATAAATACCAGGGACCATAAAACAATGATAAAACCAGGAACCATATAATGTCAGATGGCATTTCATCCCTCCCCCCCCCACCTTTATGCCCACGGGAGGCCAGATGAAATGGCAGTGATGTGTTTAACCAGGCTGGCCAAATGCCTGGTGGAACAGGCCTGTCATACAGGCCCTGCGGAAACTCTGCAAGTCCCACAGGGCCCTGATCTCCCTTGGAAGCCTGTTCTACCAGGTGGGGGCCAGGACTGTAAAAGCCCTGGCCCTTGTAGAGGCCAGCCTGACAGCTTTAGGGCCAGGGATCACCAAGAGGTCCTCCTCCAATGAACTGAATTTCCATGGCAGAATGGGGATTCTCTGAAATTATTCTCTGAAATATTATTCTCTGAATAAAGAGAATATTATTCTCTGAAATGATCTCTGAAATTTGAGATGAAATTATTCCATAGCTTACTAAAGACTCGGCTTGCCAACTCTGGGTTTGGAAACACCTGGAGATTTGGGGGATGGAGTCTGAGGAGAGCAACCGAAAACTAGATCCAATGATCAGTGAATGGAGTAGGCTCGGATAACAGGCCTCTTTCCTTATGCATATTGTGGCCACAGAATTCAGCATGGCGTCTTCCTTTTCTCTGCATTCTACCTCATCTTCCATGTCACACCTTCCCCTTTCCATAACTGTTTGGTCCAGCCATGGCTGATGACGCTTTCTCAATTGTGACTACAATAGTCAATGGAGGTGTAATAATGCACAATATTTAGCTCAAATAAATTGAATGTAAGACAACCAGGGGTGCCCCGGTGGGGCAAAATTGGGTAAAACCATTTTTTGTTAGAAGAATATGGGGTCCACAAATACCCTACCCTATGAGGGCAGAAAGATGGGGTATACATTAGGCTACAGAATGGGAAAGTCACCAACTATTCTTGTTATGTCTATCTCTGTTGATTACATATGCTACTATGATTATTGTTGCATTATAGTTTATGTTATTATTATTTATTATTTATTTATTTTTGGCGGTTTTATGCCGCCCTACCCCCGAAGGGCTCTGGGCGGTGAACAACATAAATCGCATATGTACAATAACCCTTAAATACATTAAAACAGTTTAAAATGCAGCGATCGGTAACAAACAATGTCTGCAATAATTCTCATTAAAAACCTCCCCAAAGGGGGAAGAAAATGGGTCCCATAGATGGTGAGGGACCCAAAAAGATAAAGAAGAAGAGGAGGAGGAGGGAGCAGGGGGCACCTGTCAGTGACTGGACACTCCAAAAGCCCGGCGGAACAACTCCGTCTTACAGGCCCTGCAGAACTCACCAAGATCCCGCAGGGCCCGGATAGCTAGAGGAAGAGTGTTCCACCAGGCAGGGGCCAGGGCTGTAAAGGCCCTGGTCCGGTTGGAGGCCAGCCGCATCATTGAGGGGCCGGGGACTACCAGCATAGTAGGGACATATGGGGTAATCAACCCCAAATGGGGTAATCAACATTATTGATGTTCTTGTTTATAATGCTATGTTTATAATGTGTTTATTGATCCTATGTTTATTGATGTTGTGATTATTAATGTTTATATTATGTTATGTTGTTCATCACCACTCCTGGAGGCTCAAAGTGGGCTGCATAGCATACAAATCAAATAATACAATACAATACAATACAATACAATACAATACCTGTTTTATTTTGACAACCAGTCAGTGAGGCCTCATGATGAAGTTTATAAAGGTAATTAATGTACCAGTACTTACTCCAATCAACAGACTTACTTCCCAATCCTACTGAGGGGAAGAACCGAATTTCGTCATGGAGGTGGTATGGTGATACAACTGTTCAATTTAGATTGAGCCAGGCTGTTCCACGATCTCTTGGAACTGAGGGGCGCATCAGTTTATTGGCAGATATAAATCCTTCTGTCAAATATAGTCTTGCCTCTTTAATACTTCTATCAATCAAATTAAGAAGGACATGAGTTCTAGACTTTCAAAATAGACGTGGCGGTGCTATTTGGTATAAGGTGCTAATTACTATGTTTTATGTTCAACATTTTTATAATCTCAGAATTTAAAATTATTGTACTCTATTGTATTTTAATGGTGTTAAGGCCTAGGACTATCACATCTAACAAACTACTATGGTTTAAATGTCCCCAGTTGGAAACTGGATCCAATGAAAAGTTTGTGTAGTAATAAACAGGTTTTTACCCCATACATACTCTGGCCACAGAATGTGACTCCCTGAGGGTGAGGAACTCTTGGCTGAAACCCCATGTGCTTTGTTTCTGCAGGATTCAATGCATACATTCATAGTGGTGACCACACGCTCCCAACTCCAATAGGAGTAATTCAATTCTTTAAGAAAATAAAGTCCAAACTGTGAAGCTGACTTCAATTAGCATGAAGGTTCAGACAATCCAGGTCACCATGTCTTGTTTTATGTTATCTTTTTGCTCTTCTTCACTTCAGTTCTCTCCCAAATTATTACCTCCTTCAGGATCTCAGGTGAATGAAAGACAAATAAAAGGTCAGCCTTTTTTTATTTGACAGGTGGCAGAGATGTTCAAAATGGTTTCAGCCTCCTCAGACATCAAGAGGGAAGTCATTCTGGAAGCTCTTGCGTGGAAAGGTTGATTGATTCTGCCTTTGGGCTTTGTCGGAGACCTTTCCAGGAAGGTCGGCATGTTTCTCTTGGGATGAGGGTAGTAGGAGCTCAGTGCTTGCCTTTGCGTCCTCTCCTGCGACCACGTCTCCCTAGATAGAAGAGAAGATGAAAACCATGGTTACTTCCTACTAAAACCATGGTTACTTCCTGCTAAAACCATGGTTACCCTTCTGCCAAGGCCCCAAAGCGATGTTAGATGTTAGACTCCAGTCTGCTTGTTCAAAAGTCTCTTTACCTCTTCCTCCTTTCTCCCACCACGGCTCTCCTCTTCTTCAAGCCACCACCTTTTTTCCTCCACGCTTCGGCGCCAAGCTATCGACGCTGAGGCTTCGGCTCCTGCTGCGTCTGAATCTTGCCATTAGGGATGGGCCTTTGATCCCTCGGGCTCTTGGCAGCTGCTGAGGCACCACCTGTCCCTCGATGGCCCTTTCAGAGCTTTATAGGCTGGCTGGGGCCAACCTCTGCCCTTTTTATCTGTGAGTGCAGCTGTAGCCGTTTCATTGACGCTTTCTCCATTGTGACTAAAATACAATGGCTGCTCTGTTAGGCAAACCCCTGTCAGGCCATATGATGAAGTTTTTATAGGGAATTAATATACTAGTACATACCCTAATCAACAGACTGAATATTTTTATTTCTGACATGATACACATAAAAAGTAAATTTGAGGAAATTTAGAGATACGGGAGTCAACCGTGAAGTCTCACAACACATTTTCACAATCAGTTATTGGAAAATGAATCTTTTTTTTCCAATATTTTTATTATGTATTTATATGAGGCATCTGATGTGTGTAAAGAATGTTTTTTTTTGTCAAGGCAATAGATGACTTGATTGTGACATCAGAATGATTGACATTTACACTGCATGGTGCCTGGTATGTATTCATGACTTTTCTGGAAGTAAGCAACAGTGAATAAAATGGAACTTGTTTTTAAATGAACTGCTTAGGTTTACTCCTGAAATATCTATGTAGCTGGAACTTGTTTGCGCTCCATTTTCACCACAAGGAGCTCATTTCAGGAGTTCACTTTTTGACCAGTGCTTTGGCACCATGCTATTGTTGTCATCATCTGATTTTAGGACGGAGGTTGGAGCTGATTGTTATTTACGTTTTAACTGGTATTTTAAAATGTTTGTTTTACTGATCACAATTTAATGTCATTGTTTTATTGGTTGTACACCGCCCAGAGCCCTTTGGGGATGGGGCAGTATATTAAATCTGACAGACAGACAGACAGACAGACAGACAGACAGACAGACAGACAGGTATTTGACAGACGATGATGATGATGATGAAAAAGATAGATAGATAGATAGATAGATAGATAGATAGATAGATAGATAGATAGATAGATAGATAGATAGATAGATAGATAGATAGATAGATAGATAGATAGATAGATCCATTCAGATCCTCTGAAGATGCCAGCCACAGATGCAGGTGAAACGTCAGGAGAGAATGCTGCTAGAACATGGTCATACAGCCCGGAAACCACACAGTACCCCGGGTTTTTTTTTTTAAAAAATTTTTTGTCTTCCAGTTGGCTCCCAGTGAATGAAAGACGCAAATAAAAGGTCAGCCTTTTTTATTTGACAGGTGGCAGATGTTCAAATGGTTTCAGCCTCCTCGTATCAGGAGGAAGTCATTCTGGAAGCTCTGTGGAAAGGTTGGATTGGTTCCTGTTTGCCGGAGACTCTAGTAGGAAGGCCGACAAAGCTCGGGATGAGGGTAGTAGGAGCTCAGTGCTTGCCTTTGCGTCCTCTCCTGCGGCCACGTCTCCCTACATAGGAAAGTAAAAACCATGGTTACTTCCTGCTAAGGTCCGGGTGATGTTAGATGTTAGACTCAGACGTATGTTCAAAGTCTTTACCTCTCCTCCTTCTCCCACCACGGCGCCTCTCGGGCTCTCCACGGCTCCACCATTTCCGCCACGCCGCCCTGGCTGGCGTCGGCGACGGGCTGAGGCTATGCGCTCCTGGCTAAGCGCCTGAATCTTGCCATTAGGGATGGGTCTTTGATCCCTCGGGCTCTTGGCAGCGGGAGCACCACCTGTCCCTGATGGGCCTTTTAGAGCTTAAGGCTGGCTGGGGCCACCTCTGCCCTTTTTATCTATGAGTGTGGGCTGCAGCCGTGGCTGATGACGCTTTCTCCATTGTGACTTAAAATACAATGGCTGCTCTGTTTGGCAAACCCCTGTCAGGCCATATGATGAAGTTTTTATAGGGAATTAATATACTAGTACATACCCTAATCAACAGACTGAATATTTTTTATTTCTGACATTTCATGATACACATAAAAAGTAAATTTGAGGAAATGTAGACGTACAGGAGTCAACTGTTGAATCTCAGAACACATTTTTCATAATCCATTCTTGAGAAGTGACCCTTTTTGTAGGAAACCTACATGTATTATGTATGTATATGTGTCATCTGATAGGTCAAAAGAATGCTCCCTTCCCCCCCAAGGCAATGGATTACACTATTGTGAAAAAAGAATGATTGGCATTTACACTGCAAAGGGAATCCGGTATGTATTCAAGACTTTCATGGAAGTAAGCCATTTGGAATACTATCTCACTATAGGAGTTAACCTTCTGGCCAATGCCTTGGAGCTGTGTATTTCCCAGGGAGAAGCAGAAGTGGAGGTAATTAAAAACTCAGTGTTGAATAAGATGTTTAGTAATTTTGGTGCTTGAACATCAATAATTTTTTCACGGGGACTGCGACACAAGGCAAGCTTTAAATTTCTGGGCGTTATGATTAAAGAGGATTTGACCTGGGGAGTACAGACTGCCGCGGTGGTTAAGAAAGCCCAGCAAAGACTGTACTATCTGAGACTTTTAAGGAAGCAGCAACTGGATGGAAAACTCCTGGTGTCCTTTTACCGCTGTGCTATAGAGAGTGTCCTAACCTACTGCATCTGTGTATGGTTCTCCAGTTGCACAGTGGCGAATAGGAAGGCGCTCCAAAGGGTGATCACCACTGCACAAAGGATTATCGGCTGCCCTCCCTCCTTGGAAGAAATCTATAATGCCCGAAGCCTAAATAAAGCCCAAAATATTCTGAGGGACCCGTCTCATCCAGCACACTCTCTTTTTAAACTGCTACCATCTGGCAGACGATACAGGGCCCTCAGAACTAGGACAAAGAGGCTTAGAGACAGCTTCTACTCTAGAGCTGTGGCTATGCTAAACTCCGCTGCTTCATATTGATGTATTTGGGGCTGTGTAGGGATGGGTGGAGGATGATGATGTATGAGTCTGAAATTGTGTGCATCGAGGAATGCTGCTGTAAATTTCGTTGTGTGTGCACAATGACAATAAAAATGCTTATGCTTATGCTTATGCTTGAACTTGATATACATCTTTCAGGTTGTACTCTCCAGATAGGAAGCAATTAAATGGAGGTGCAATATTAAGGACTGATATAAAGGCTGTAGTGTTTATTTCAAATGAGAAAATATTGTTGCCAAAAAGGGTCTTATTTTGCAGTATGCTTCAGTCCAGTGGTTCTCTGTCTTATTTTTCAAAGGCCCACCTTAATCCCACCTGTCCCTTTGAAGAGCTTGGTCAGATTGGGTTGTCAGATTTGTCAGGTGGGTCAGATATTCCTATCTGGAATATGCTGCCACAGGAGGTGGTGATGGCCACTAACCTGGATAGCTTTAAAAAGGGCTTGGACAGATTTATGGAGAAGTCGATCTATGGCTACCAATCTTGATCCTCCTTGATCTGTGGTTGCAAATGCCTTAGCAGACCAGGTGCTTGGAAGCAACACCTGCAGAAGGCCATTGCTTTCACATCCTGCATGTGAGCTCCCAAAGGCACCTGGTGGGCCACTGTGAGTAGCAGAGTGCTGGACTAGGTGGACTCTGGTCTGATCCAGCAGGCTCTTTCTTATGTTATTTCCTCTCCAAGAGGGAAATTCCTGGGGATCTGTGGGTAGGGAAGGTGAGTTTGTAGAAGGGAAGGACCTCAGAAGATTATCATGCCTTACAGTCTTTCCTCCAAAGCAGCCATTTTCTCCAGCGAAACAAATATCTGTTGAAGATCAGTTGTACTTCCAAGAGACTCCAGGTCCCACTTGGATTTTGGCAACTCTTTGCTCATGCCAGGAGAGAAGCAAAAAGCTAACTTTCCCTACAGTGTGGATTTTTATAGTTGTAGTTTTTATTTACAGTAAATATTATGGGCAAAGAAAGCCCAACAGAAGCAAAATATTGGGTTCCCAGCAGGTAGGATTGGCAGGAAGGGGCACATCCAAGGCATTTGCCGGAAGGCAAGAGGGAGGCGTGCCAAAAGGTCACAGATGGGTAATGCAGTGCAGAGGGAGGGGCAAGCAGGTAGATGATTGAGGGAAAGTGATCTATATTTGTTAAGAAAATCCAGCTACCCACTAGAATGAATGAAAGACAAATAAATGGTCAGCCTTTTTTATTTGACAGGTGGCAGATGTTCAAATGGTTTCAGCCTCCTTGAATTAGGAGGAAGTCATTCTGGAAGCTCTGTGGAAAGGTTGGCTTGATTCCTTTGCCGGAGACTCTAAGAAGGCCGACAAAGCTGGGATGAGAGTCGCAGGAGTTCACATAGCGCTCTTTTTTCTGTGTCCTCTCCTGCGGCCACGTCTCCCTAGATAGGAAAGTGAAAACCATGGTTACTTCCTGCTAAGGCCTGGGTGATGTTAGATGTTAGACTCAGACGTATGTTCAAAGTCTTTACCTCTCCTCCTTCTCCCACCACGGCGCCTTCCTCTCCGCCGTCCACCTTTCCCGCCACGCCGCCCCCTGCGTCGGCGACGGCTGAGGCTGCGGATCCAACTGCGTTGGAATCTTGCCATTAGGGATGGGTCTTAGATCCCTCGGGCTCTTGGCAGCGGGAGCACCACCTGTCCCTGATGGGCCTTTCAGAGCTTAAGGCTGGCTGGGGCCCCCTCTGCCCTTTTTATCCATGAGTGTGGGCTGCAGCCGTGGCTGATGACGCTTTCTCCATTGTGACTAAAATACAATGGCTGCTCTGTTAGGCAAACCCCTGTCAGGCCATATGATGAAGTTTTTATAGGGAATTAATATACTAGTACATACCCTAATCAACAGACTGAATATTTTTATTTCTGACATTTCTTGAAACACATAAAAAGTAAGCTTGAGAGAAATTTAGAGATACAGGAGTCAACCGTGAAGTCTCACAACACATTTTCACAATCAGTTATTGGAAAATGAATCTTTTTTTTCCAATGAAACCTATTTTTATTATGTATTCATATGAGGCATCTGTTGTGTGTAAAGGCAATAGTTCAAATTCTTTATTGCAGTCAAAGACCAGCACATAATAATACAAACTGAGAAGTGCACTTATATACAGTCGGTGACTATATACTAAAAGGTCAACTCGCGAAAAAGCAAGTAGTAGGTAAAATACATTTGATTATGACAAAAGATTAAAAAGTTAATATAACTACACTTGTAAAGTGCCTGTGCAGTCTTGCTAAAACCTATAGTGACATTACTAAAAAACTCCGGCCTCCGACCATATCTTCTAAGGATCGCAATTCATTCAGTCTTTCCCTCCCTAAACTATTCAGTCGGCAGATGTCTCTTATTGTATTTGCAAATTAAAGAACAAAAACGGGCCGTTGCCCGTGTGATTTTCTGGTCCCTACCTGTCAGTATGTAGGCCAATGCATCTTTGTAGTTTAGGCCTATTAGACCTGTCATGGCTGGGCTGAGGATTTCCTTTCGGGGCTTTTCAAAAGTGGGACATCTAAATAACATGTGTTCTAATGTATCTATTTCGCCTAGAGGGCAGGGGCAGAGCCTCTTTTCATAAGGGATTTTCTTGTATTTCCCGTGTAGCAGCGAGGAGGGAAGAGAATTACATCTGGCCAATGAGAAAGCTCTTCTTGTGTTACTGTTTTCAAGGAAAAACAGATATGGTGCTGTAGTTACTTGCCATCTTAGGTGTTCCGGTGCAATGTACTTAGGTGTCTTTAGGAGATCTGTTTGTCTCTCAATATCAAAAATTCTCTGCTTGACCTGTATATGGGCCCTATCAGCTCCCATGGCTATTAGAGCTTGTATGGAGAGTCCCATCTGTTGTATGGTGGTTTGGACTTTCTTATGCCAGCTGGACTGAAAATTATCCTGAAGGACCAATGGGAGAAGGCCTTGTGGGTTATGAATGCAGCCAAGCCATTTTTTGATTGATGATAGGCTGATTAGAGCTTCAACTTTTAACATCCCGGTTTCAAGCCTAATCCATGTGTGTAAAGGAATTTTTGTCAAGGCAACAGATGACTTGATTGTGACGTCAGAATGATTGACATTTACACTACATGGGTGCCTGGTATGTATTCATGACACAGTGAATAAAATGCCCAATCAACAGACGGAATATTTTTGTTTCTGGTATTTCATGAAATACATAAAAAGTAAACTTGAGAAAATTTTAGAGACCCAGGAGACACTATGAGGTCTCAGAACACATTTTTCAGAAGTTATTATTGGCAGATGAATCTTTCTTGATTTGGGCCTATCTTCATTATATGTTTATATGAGGCATCCGATGTAGGCAAAAGGTGTTTCTTTCAAGGTAGTGAATGGTATTGTGAAGTTTGAATTATTGGCACATACGCCTCAATTGGAATGTGGTATGTAGTCATGACTTTTCTGGAAGTAAGAGCGACTAAAACGGTGGTTGGTTCTGCATGGACTGATTAGGGTTACTCCCTAACCTGGGAAAAAAAATGTTGTACTCAATTTTTACCACAAGAATCTCACAATAGGAATTCACCTTCTGGTCAACGCTTCGACACTGCGCATTTCCCAGGGATAACCAGATGTGAAGGCAATTCAAAACTCATTATTGAATAAGATGTTTAGCAGCTTTGGTGCTTGAACATCAATAATTATTTCACGGGGGATTGTGACGTAAGCTACCCTTCAAACTGATGTGCTTAAAGTCTCTTTCAGGTTGTAGTGTCCTGATTGGAAATGAGGTACAACATTAAGGGCTGTACAGTATGAAGGACTGATATAACAGTTGTGGTCTTTAAGTCATATGACAGAATATTATTTCCCAAAAAAAGGTCTTATTTTGCAGTAGGCTTCAGTCCGGTTCTCAGCCTTTTACATTTTACCCAAGAAGAAGAAGAAGAAGAGTTTGGATTTATATCCCCCCTTTCTCTCCTGCAGGAGACTCAAAGGGGCTTACAATCTCCTTGCTCTTCCCCCCTCACACCCTGTGAGGTAGGTGGGGCTGAGAGAGCTCCGAGAAGCCGTGACTAGCCCAAGGTCACCCAGCTGGCGTGTGTGGGAGTGTACAGGCTAATCTGAATTCCCCAGATAAGCCTCCACAGCTCAGGCGGCAGAGCTGGGAATCAAACCCGGTTCCTCCAGATTAGATACACGCGCTCTTAACCTCCTACGCCACTGCTGCTCCCAAGGCCCATGTTATTAATTGTACCTCTCCCAGGTCATGCCTGTGTGTTGAACTTGGCTCACATTGGGTTGCATTATATGTATTACCATATATGGCCATCAACAGGCAGGAAACCTGCCTATGCAAATGAGACCAGAGGTCTGCCCCGCCCCCTGCTCAGTCACAATGAAGCCCAGCTCCAACCTAACAATAATCTTTGTCCTTCTAGGCTATAAAACCACCATTTCTGGCCTCTGATGAAGCAGATGCCTCTCTCGGAGATGTAGCATCTTTCACTGCCTTTCCCGGAGAGGCAGCATCTTTGTGCTGTCTCTCTTCTTGGGTAGATGGTACCCCCTCTTAGGATACCCCTCTGTGTACCCAAAATCTCTCTTTATCCACCTTTCCTGTTTTCATTCCTCTTTCCCCTACCTCCTTTATTTTTCTCACCCAAATCTGTCCCTTTCCTCCCCGCTACATCCCATCTTTCCCCCTTCTCCATCCAGCCTCTCCAAGAGGCTGAGGAACCAGGGGGGATCCCGTTACAGATCCAGCCAACAGTAGTAGATCCCTTTGATTGCTTACTGGGTCTCTGCCCAAAGCCTCCCCAAATGAGAGGGGGCACAACCAGTTTTTTGAGGTGGGGAGTGTTCTAGCTATGAGGCTGCAGTCCTGTGTTGTGTCTACCTTGGGGATCCTCTTAGCATCCTCCAAATCCTCTCTCCCCACCCCCATCCCAAATTCTCACCTGTTCCATTGGGGCCAGAGTTGGTCCGGACTTCCATTGGGGCCAGAGTTGGTCCAGACTTCAAACTTCGAGGGACCTTGAGAAGACCCAGCTTTAAGAGGCGCGAAATTGATACACCCACAATGCTTACCTGACAGTGCAGGCTTATAGCTGGTTGCCTGGATTGGAGCCGAGAAGGAATTTTTTCCTGTGTCCCCAGATTGGCCCCGGTGGACACACGTTTTTTGCCTTCTCTGCACTGCCTTTATTGGAAGCAACTCAGGACTTGCCTACACAGAACACTGTTTCCAGGTTTGCCTTGGGTCCTCGGACTCCACAGGACCCAGAGTAGACCTGGAAACGACTTCCTGTGTAGTTAAGCCCAAATGAGAACATGTGGGTGTTTTAGGGCTACCAGTACAATTCAATAAAGCTAAATAGTTTACCATTTGTCTCTTGAGTCTTTCTGTCTGACTGGGAAATTCTTGGTGATTGGGGGTGGAGAATGGGGGAAATGGGGCTTGGGGAAGGGAGGGACCTCAGCAGGTTGAAATGCCATACAGTCCTCCCTCGCAGCAGCCATTTTTTCCAACAAAACAAATATATCTTGTCTGGAGATCGGTTGTACTTCCAAGAGATTACAGGCCCCTCATGGATGTTGACAATTCTCCACTCGCCCCAGGACAGAAGCAGAAAGCCAACTTTCTCCCCAGTACATTGATGCATTCTGTTCTAGTTTTATTTTACAGTAAATACTCAGGAGTAAAAAAGCCCTGCAGGAGCATAACGTGGATTCGTGGCGGGTAGGATTGGCAGGAAGGGGCACATCGAAGACCCTTGCTGGTGGGCAAGAGGGAGGCATGTCAAAAGGTCACTGATAAAATAATGCTTGGCAGGTTGTGGCAGCAGGTAGAGCACTGGATTGAGGGAGTGTGAATGTTAAGAAAATCCTGTCCTCATCTAGACTACATCATTCTTCTATTTGAACCCATAGTTTTCTACACATAACCTCCACACACACACACACACACGTTCCTAAAAGGGAGGTATGTTTTTACTGGGCAGGATGGTGTGTCAACATGATCACTTCCAACAGCCAGAACTATGGTATGCAATGAAAAGCAAATGGAGTAAAAAAACAAATGTCCTCCCTTATACAGATTGTCACCAGACTAGAAGCACGGGAATTTGTGCTTCACAGTGGTAAGGCCTCACTCTTCATAGAAATGATTCCGATCAAACTGTCTCCAAGTCGTGAAGCTGATTTCAGTTAGCATCAAGATTCAAACAATCCAGGTGACCATGTCTTGTTTTGTGTTATCTTTGTCTTCTACCAGTTCTCTCCCAATGATTACCTCAGGCTTCAGTGAATGAAAGACACAAAAGGTCAACCTTTTTCAGGTGGCAGATGTTCGAAAGGTTGGATTGATTCCTATTTGCCGGAGACTTTAGGAAGAAGAAGAAGAGTTTGGATTTCTATCTTCCCTTTCTCTCCTGCAGGAGACTCAAAGGGGCTTACAATCTCCTTGCCCTTCCCCCCTCATGACAAACACCCTGTGAGGTAGGTGGGGCTGAGAGAGCTCTGAGAAGCTGTGACTAGCCCAAGGTCACCCAGCTGGCGTGTGTGGGAGTGCACAGGCTGATCTGAATTCCCCAGATAAGCCTCCACGGCTCAGGCGGCAGAGCTGGGAATCAAACCCGGTTCCTCCAGATTAGATACATGAGCTCTTAACCTCCTACGCCACTGCTGATCCGACAAAGCTCGGGATGAGGGTCGCAGGAGTTCAGCAAGATTTAACCATGCTTGCCTTCGCGTCCTCTTCTGCATCCTCTTCTGCGTAGGAGGTTAAGAGCTCGTGTATCTAATCTGGAGGAACTGGGTTTGATTCCCAGCTCTGCCACCTGAGCTGTGGAGGCTTATCTGGGGAATTCAGATTAGCCTGCACACTCCCACACACGCCAGCTGGGTGACCTTGGGCTAGTCACAGCTTCTCGGAGCTCTCTCAGCTCCACCCACCTCACAGGGTGTTGTGAGGGGGGAAGGGCAAGGAGATTGTCAGCCCCTTTGAGTCTACTGCAGGAGAGAAAGGGGGGATATAAATCCAAACTACTACTACTACTACTACTACTACTACTGCTACTACTTCTTCTTCTTCTTCTTCTTCTTCTTCTTCTTCTTCTTCTTCTTCTTCTTCTTCTTCTTCTTCTTCTCACTGAGTGAGGGCTGCAGTTTTCTCCATTGTGACTAAAATACAATGACTGCTCTGTTCTATCAACAGACTTCATATTTTAATTCCTGGCCTTTTATGAAACAAAATACAAAGTATTGTAGAGAGAAACTTAGACGCACAGGAATCAGCCATGAAGTATTCGAACATTTTTTGTAATCCATTATTGGGAAATGAATTTCATTGAATGAGATCTATTTTTATAATGTGTTTATATGAAGAATCAATGAATGCAAATGTTTCTTTCTAGACACTGGTACATTCCACTGAGCTCATTCATAGCCAATGTAACTTGTCTTGATTTAACCTGTTTTTCCCTCTCATAAGAACATAAGAAAGAGCCTGCTGGATCAGACCAGAGTCCATCTAGTCTAGCACTCTGCTACTTGCAGTGGCCCACCAGGTGCCTTTGGGAGCTCACATGCAGGATGTGAAAGCAATGGGCTTAAGAACATAAGAACTAGCCTGCTGGATCAGACCAGAGTCCATCTAGTCCAGCTCTCTGCTACTCATAGTGGCCCACCAGGTGCCTTTGGAAGCTCACATGCAGGATGTGAAAGCAACAGCCTTCTGCTGCTGCTCTCTAGCCCTTTGCGCATGAGAAGCTTAACTAGTCCAATGCCCTACCTATGTGTTGAAGAACGTGAGTCACATTGGGTTGCCAGCTGTAGGTTTGGAAATTCTGGGATATTTAGGTTTGGAGAATGAGGCAGGCAGGGAAAGGGGAAGGGAGGGACCTCAGCAGGTTATAATGCCATACAGTCTTTCTTACAAATCAGCCCTTTTCTCCAGCGGAGCAGATCTCAGGAGATCAGTTGTACTTTCAAGAGATTCCAGGTGCTACCTAGATGTTGGCAACCCTTGGCTCATATCAGGACAGAAGCAAAATGCCAACTTTCCCCACAGTACATTGGTCAAATCCCCACTACCGTCTTAGCCAGGTTTCAGAACACAAACTAACCAGGTTTGAGGGACGACCTCCCCATTGCTTGTATGGCAGATTCTGTTTCTGGCGCTCATGCAGAATAATGCACTTTCAAACTGCTTTCAGTGCTCTTTAAAGCTGTGCGGAATAGCAAAATCCACTTGCAAACAGTTGTGAAACTGGTTTGAAAGCGCACTATTTTGCATGTGCAGAAGGGGCCCCTGTTAATCCGCGTTCTGGCAGAACCTGGTTGCAAGTGGCATAGACCCCATTAACACGGTTCAGAGCTGATCCGAGGGGGGGGATGAGGGTTGAAACCCTAACTCGTTTCCTGCCCTAGAGTGTGATGCAGAATTCGGGCAACCAATCAGCGCTGCGATGCACATGCAGCCTTTCCTTGGTTTTGCTTCCATTTTTGCGATCGGCCAGCAGAAGGGGACGCAAACGTTAAACAGTCAAACGCATAACTTTGAATCGTTCATGGTTTACACAGGTAACGATTAACTGTTTGCACAGTTAAACAATTAAACGTTAAACTTTTACACGCTGGGTTTTTTTATCATGCCCCTACAATGTACGTTTCTGCAGTGGGAAAAGGTCCCACCCTATCAAGGCATGCCAGCCAATCAGGAGAGACCGGCGAAGTGAGCTCGCCTGGTAGTGGGGATTGCTACCCTGTTTCCCCTAATATAAGACATCCCCAAAAAATAAGACATAGTAGAGGTTTTGCTGAAGTGCGAAATATAAGGCATCCCCCGAAAGTAAGACATAGCAAAGTTTTTGTTTGGAAGCATGCCCGGCTGTAAACAAAACACAGGGAAAAAATAAGACATCCCCCCTGGGAAAATAAGACATAGCACATCTTTGGGAGCAAAAATTAATATAAGACGCTGTCTTATATTCGGGGAAACACGGTAAGAGTTCTGCAACTGGGTGTGTCTGCTGTGTAATCGCTGCGGTGGGGAGGGAGAAACTCCAATGAAGAGGACACGGTTTCACAACGAACAGGATTGGATCTGCGTGCAAATTTCAAGTGGGGATTCGACCATTGATTTATAGGCATTCTGTTCCAGTTTTCATTTGCAGTAAATATTAAAGTCAAAGAAAACTCAACAGAAAAACAATATTGGGTTTCTTGCAGGTAGGATTGCCAGGAAGGGGCACATACCCCCACTGAAAATATAAAAGTTTTTCCAGAGTGCTTGGAAGATTCTGTGAGGTGCTATTATAGTGCAATATGGTTAAATGTCTTCCCTCTTGTCTCCGTCCCGGTCTATTCCCTATGGGTTTATTTCCAGAAAATGGCATATTTCTGCTTCTCAAAACAAGGCTTCTGTTCAGAACGTTTTCCACAAAGTCATTCTCAAACTGCATTTCCAGGAGCTTTGCACAGTAGCCTTTATGTGGTCTCACTCGCAAAACACGTATCTCCTTTGAGCTGCAACTGACTCATGCATTTCCCATTTCCCCATTTTTTAATTTCTGCAGGCCTGTGTTATGGGAGCCTGCTCCTTGGGAAGAAAGCCATCCAAAGCATACTTTGCTTTTTTATGGGTTCTCCGCAGATGTGTGACTTTTCATTTATTGGTGCCACATCCATATGCCAAGCTCATCAGCTTCTGAAAAAGATCCCAACCTCTCCATGGATTAGTCACTTTTCATGTTCTAGGCCCAAGAACAAAGGCAAAGCAGAATCAAATATATATTGTTAAGGGCTAGAATGGCTAGAATCAACTGGCTGGTGTGGATTGTCCAGGCTGTATGGTCATGGGCTTTTAGTTTTTGCTCCTAACATTTTGCCCACATCTATGACTGGCATCTTCAGAGGTATGTCATGGCAAGATGTGTCATGAAATACATCTTATAGAATGACAGAATGAGTTGGAAGAGGGCACAAGGGTCATCAAGTCCTGCCATGCAGAAATATACAATCAAAGCATCCTTGACAGATGAGCATCCATCCTCTGTTAAAAACCTCTGGACAAAAAAGACTCCACCACACTCCGAGGCAGTGTATTCCACTGTCGAACAGCCCCTACTGTCAGGAAATTCTTCCTAACGTTTAGATGGAATCACTTTCTCTATACTTTGACTCACCTAAGGGGAGGGCAGTATATTAATTAATTAATCAAAACTCTGACAGATCGTGCAAAACGAATCTCATCTCCTCCCTGATGAAATCAACTATCTAGACTGGGCTCTGCAGGCTAATGGCTACTCCACAACAGAAATCAAAAGAGCTTTAAGACCAAGAGAAACCCAGAGGACTGAGGAGGATCAGCCTACCACAGGAAAAAATATTTCTACCATACATCAAGGGAATCACAGATCAAATAGGGAAACTGATGAAAAAGCATTACCTACAAACCATTTTCAAACCCACCAGGAAAATACAGCAGATGCTACACTCAGCAAAGAGAGACCCCCTCACTTTTGCAGGAGTATATCGCATAACCTGTAGCTGTGGAAAGGTCTATATAGGAACCACAAAACGCAGCATTCAGACCCGTATTAAGGAACACGAAAGACACTGTCGGATTAACCATCCTGAAAAATCTGCAGTTGCAGAACATGTGTTAAACAAAACTGGACATAACATTTTATTTGAGAACACTAAAATTTTGGAAAATTCAGAAGCCTACTATGTCAGACTACACAAGGAGGCCATTGAAATTCACAAACACCAGGACAACTTCAATAAGAAAGAAGAGACTTTGAAGATTAGCAGGGCCTGGCTCCCAGTACCTAAAAAAATGGACTGATAACTCTACCTGCAATACAATGTACTCAACCACACCTTTGCATAGCAATGTCCACCCAAACAGTTAATGATTGGTTCCCCACCCTGGGACATGGACAATATACCACACTAAACTTTCCCTTCTCACTTAGACTCAGTGAAAAACAGACTTATCTCTGTGATACATCTCTGAAGATGCCAGCCACAGATGCAGGCGAAACGTTAGGAACAAAATCCACCAGACCATGGCCACACAGCCCAGAAAACCCTCCAGAACCAGTTGAATCCGGCCGTGAAAGCCTTCGACAATATGAGCCTTGCTCCATCTTCAACATGGCCTCCCTTCATGTTACCCTTAACCTTCTCTTCTCCAGACTAAACACACCTCCCTCCCTAAGCCACTCCACAGTAGTGGTATATTAGGAATGTAGTCCCTTTATTATTATTTACTATTACTATTTATTTCATATATGCCTTGCCTTTCAGCCCAGTTTCACTGGAACTTGTCAGAGCTTGAAAGATAAGCAGGATTGACTATGGTATGAACTTGGATGGGAGACCTCCAGGAAGACTGGGGTTCCAGTACAGAAGAAGACAATGGGAAACCACTTCTGATCATTTCTTGCCTGGAATGCCCTATGGAAGGAGTCGCTATGAGTCACTTAAAGACTCGATGGCATGGTCATCTTCTCTTTATTCTCTCTAACCCAAAAGGCTCACATTGTTTTCCATTCCTCCGTGTTATCTTCACAACCGTGCGAGGTTAGGTTGAGAATGTGTGATGGCCCAAGGTTACACAACAAGCTTCCATGGTAGAGCGGGGATTCGAACTGGGGTCTCCCAGATCCTAGCCCAGAACTCTACCCACTTCACCCCACTGGCTCGTCACTGCACAATATCTGCTGTTTGAAATAGTACTGAGTGTATTTTATTTCTCTCTACTCTGGTTCATTTATGCCTGTTCTTGCTGCATGGGAAGATCAGTTCTGAGGCAGACCAGCCACATCTAAGGGCCTTTCCCCACTCACCGTTTGCTGCGCGCTACTCTTGCCAAGTAGTGCGGGGTACAGTGGCACTCCCCACTACAGGGGCGGCGACAATGCAACCGCCCCAACGCTGCTGCTCTCGCGCCCCCTCAGCGCGCGTCATTTCTGGCGCTGCTGAAAACGGCGCCTTTTGATGACGGGCAGTGGGGAAGTTGGGGAACACAATCCCCGCGCTGAAAAGGTCCGCGCCGGATGAAACTGACATCATTTTTAAAAGTGGGGAAACGGCCTAAGCTGCAGAGAAGGACAACTTTGGTCGAACAAGAAAGGTCTCTGAAGATGCAAGACAAAATCTCCTGTTTGTTTGTTTTCTTTCATCTTGAAAATCTTATCCCACTAGTTTGTTTAAGCTGTTGGAGGAACTCAACGTGTTCAGACAAAGTCACTGCTGGTGGCAGCCTTCCCAATTCAAAACATATGGGGGTAAAAGCAGAGAAACACAACATCAGCAATATAAATAAAGTGAAGCCAGAGGTCACTGTAGCATCCCATTTATTAAACAGTAAATCCAGCATGCTTTATTTAGAGAACTAGCCCTCCTCTAAGGGTTCTGAAAACATACACGGCACAGCTGACCGGCAACACTTTCCGTATTAGCTTAAATTCTCTCGAGGTGGTTCTTCAAGAGGCATTTGTAGAATAGCAGAGCCAAAAGGGAACTTGAAGAATCTTTCCAGTGCGTGTGTGTTTGAGGGGAGGGGGAGAGCACGAATTTTTTATTCAGCAGTGCTAGTACCGATCCCAGTTTATTGCCATGGATTCGGCATCCTGGGAGACCAAGTATGGAAAGAATATTTCCATTGTTGGTGGTTTAATTTTAAAGTATAGGTATGTGTGCGCATTGCTAGACTAGGCTAGAGATGAAGAGTGCACTGTTACCAAAGAACTAAAAATAAAGAACAAAGGAAGGGGTGGGTGAATAGACCAAAAATGTTTGTGAAATGGCAGCACGGTGTTCTTGGGCAATGCATTTGTCTCTTTATGCACAGGTTTTTAAAGGACTTCAAAAACTCCCATTTTCTGGGAGCCAATGCGATTCTGGGTTGTATCAATAGGAGTCTAGTGTCAAGATCGAGGGATGTAATTGCACCTCTCTATTCTGGATTGGTTAGCCCTCACCCGGAATATTGTGTACAGTTCTGGGCACCGCAGTTTGGGAGGGATATTGACCGGCTGGAGCGGGTCCAGAGGAGGACAACCAAAATGGTAAAGGGTCTGGAGTCCATGCCCTATGAAGAGAGGGTTAGGGAGCTGGGGATGTTTGAAGAAGCGTAGGTTAAGGGGTGACATGATAACCATGTTTAAATATTTGAAGGGATGTCATGTCGAAGAAGGAGCAAGCTTGTTTTCTGCTGCCTCAGAGACTAGGACACCAAGTAATGGATTCAAGGTAAAGGAAAAGAGATTCCACCTAAACATTAGGAAGAACTTCCTGACTGTCAGGGCTGTTTGACAGTGGAATTCACTGCCTCGGAGTATGGTAGAGTCTCCTTCTTTGGAGGTTTTTAAACAGAGGCTGGATGAGCATATCTTGGGAGTGCTTTGATTGTGTGTTCCTGCATTACAGGGGGTTGGACTTGATGGCCCTTGTGGTCTCTTCCAACTCTATGGCTCTTTCCGCATGGGCCAAATACAGTGTCCCAGGGACGCTAAAAACAGCATCCCTGGGAGACCGTTCGCATGGCTGGTGCTGCTGCATCGCAGTAGCGCCAGCCTCACAACTCCTGAGCAGCACGAAGCCGCTGTTCCCAAACCTCGCTCCCTGCCATGTGAACAGCAGCAGCTGGAAGGCGCCATTTCCCCCCCTTTCCCGAATGCCATCCCTCCGGCCTTCCGGGGCGTCACACAGGCCAGGGGACATGCCCCCCCTGCCCTGCGACTCCAGAGCTGTCGCGCAGGGCAGGGGGCGTGTCCCCTGGCCTGTGCGATGCGCTGGAAGGCCGGAGGGATGTTAAGGCGTTAGGAGAATGGCGCAGCCTCTGCGCTGGCTGCGCCATCTTCCCCACCCCTACCAGGACTGTCCGTGCGAACGGTCTGGGGGGGTGCGTCGGCGTTGTTTACGCCAATGCACCCCCGCAGCATGGCTGTGCGGAAACGGCTTATGATCCTATGATTCTGAAAAGCTCAAAATGTGCATTTAAAAAAGAATTTTCAAATTGTCCTAATTTGGGGGGGGGAGCTATGTTGCTAGCTACCAGTGATACCATGGCCCCACCCCTTAGGTAACCATGACAATTACACAGGACACCATTCATATTCTGTATAAATTCCAGTGAGAATTTCCATACAGTTGTAATGAATGGCCTAGCTTCAAGGGGCAGGGGAGAGAAGTCACATTTTCCCTCAAGCAACAACATACTACGTGCTCTGTGAATCTGTACCAGAACCTCTTTCCTGAAGGAAGAGGCTGCAGTCCCTCACAACCAAGAACCAAGCTAATTCCCTTCAACAGCTGGATTTGCTAGACACACCACCCAATTCTTTCTGGTACAACAGGCCTTGACAATTGCACTGAATTATACTAATACTAAAAATACTAGGCACCACAGTGACATTTCTAGATGCCATGGTCACTCAGCACCTAGGATTTGTCAATCCCTGTGATAGGACATCCCAAAGCATAAGATGAACTTTTGGGCCGTTGCTCTGACTTGCAGAATGGCTCCCTTCAGAAATATTCTGGTTTCTTTGGGGCCCCACAGAGACTGAATTCAACAATGCAGTTCCTTCCCATGTAAACATCTCCATTCCTGGGACCTGGGCCACATTGATGTGACCTCATGCTTTTTATGCATCTAAGATGTCACAGAGACAAGCTACAAGAATTACCATCCTGATGAAGTAATGTAGGAGCAAAAAAAAAGAAAGAACGGCAACTTATGCTTGGTTCTGATCCAGCATGAGACACATGGCGAGGAATCTGGTTTCTGGCTTCCTTTGAGATCTTGAGAAACCCCCTTGATCCCTTCATAAAGGCGCAATATCACAAATGTATGAAATTCACTCAGCCTTGACTATTGGTTTTCTACGGACTTTGCAAATGCTGTCCCAGTTCACTCTAGCCTTCAACAATCCCGCCTACCTAATAAAAGATCTCTCACTAGGGTTCCTGAAATGTGTGCATGAAAATTAAAAGGAGCATCCGTGAAAGGAATTAATCCTAACTGTCTTATTCGCTTGCCCAGACTCCTTCTTGATTTCAAAACCCTTTGCAAGGGTTCATGCATGAGGGCAGAATTGGCCCCCAAGTGGGTGTCTAAATGAAACTGAGAACTCAGCTTGGCTTTAGGCTCTTGCGAGGAGACTTGATGATTTTTCCCTCACAGTATTTTTCCATAAACCTGACAAGAAAGGCAAAACTCAAAGAAATACTCGGCTTTGAAGAGACGAAGGAGACTGTTTCTGTTTCCTTCTACTCACCACGACACAATATTTTCCTTTGGGGAGACGCACACACTAGGAATACCGAATTACACAGCTTGGGCCTTTTCGTCTTTTATTTTTACGAGTGGATTCCCTTCCACCTCATCATACCCGAACAGAAGAGTTGGTGGGTCTTTGGGGTGGGGTGGGGAGCATAAACTGGGAATTTTCAAACTGATGACACATTTATACCAGAATTGCAACTTTATAATATTATTGTATCATCTGACTTACATGTATACTTTGGAATGTTTATAACTACTGTAAATCACTGGGAAGCCCAGCCAAAAGTGTGCCACGTGGTATTCTGAAGGGGGACTTGAAAAATAAATACAACAGTTGTAGAGGAACAACATTCCCTGTTGTAAAAAAGAAAACTTAAGTGCTCTGGCAACCTTAAGAATGCAGGAATACGTCTTGAGCAAAGGCTTAACAATATCCCAGTGCAAGAGGATGGATTTTTATCATAGTTAAAACTGAAGTTGCTAACCTCCAGTTAGGGCAGGGGTCTTCAAACTATGGCCCTCCAGATGTTCATAGACTACAATTCCCATGAGCCCCACCACTTGGGCATGCTGGCAGGGGCTGATGGGAATTGTAGTCCATGAACATCTGGAGGGCCATAGTTTGAAGACCCCTGAGTTAGGGCCTGAAGATCTCCCAGAATTACAAGTGATCTCCTGACTACGGAAAGCAGATCCCCTAGAGAAAATGGTCATCTTGGAAGGTGGATTCTGTGGATTTATAGCTAGCTGGGTCAGGAGCGTACTGCCCAGGGGGACATATGGGATCAAATGTCCCCAGGTTGTAGCCATTTAGTCACGTAGGGGGTGGAAAATCACACCTCACACCCCTCCTCCTTTCCCCTGGGTTTATATACTGACTTCAAGACCTGGTGCAAAAAAAGTTGTTTGGTTGTGGTGAGGGAGGGTGGCCACCCATGCCAGGGGGACCCCCCAGAAAACTCCGATTTTGCACCTAGATATACCTCTGAGCCCACCCCCCAGTCCTGCCCCCTCCAGTCTCTACCCCCAAATCTCCAGGAATTTCCCAACCAGAGATGGCAACTCAAACTCCAGTCCTTATTACTGCCCCCTTCCTTGCCATTTTGACTGCCGTGGTCTTTTCCTTTGAAGACTTCTCAAAGTGCTAGAGCATCTCTGGCAACCCTACTCAAAACGTCAGCACAGGACTGTTCCATGTGCCCTCAGACGACTCGGCTCATCTACTTTCTGCATCGTCTTCTTACCCGGTCTACCCACCTTCAGCCTCCCGGACTATTTAGCATCCGTATATCTGTCCCCTTTCCTCAAATTGTACACAAACTCTCTATCAGCTGCGAGCAAATATTTCCAGGCAAACAACTCCCTCGGAAAACCTGTAATATTTATCACTATCTATTGCTGATAATTTCAACCCAACAAAATAACTTAGATGAGGTCAACAGCTGAAGGTCCCCAGTGGTCCATCTAATCCAGAGGTCTGCAACCTGCGGCTCTCCAGATGTTCTTGTACTACAATTCCCATCAGCCCCTGCCAGCATGGCCAATTGTAGTCCATGAACATCTGGAGAGCTGCAGGTTGCGGACCCCTGATCTAATCCAACATCCTGTCTTACTCAGTAGCTAACCAGTTACTCTGGGGTGGGGGGTCAATAACAAAACATAGGGATGAAGGCCTTTGCCTCATGTTGCCTCCTGGTACTAGTATTCAGAGGTATACTGCCTCTGAATGCAGAGGTTTCTTTCAGAGCCAGTGTGGTGTCGTGATTAAGAGTGGTAGACTCTAATCTGGAGAACTGGGTTTGATTCTCCACTCCTCCACATGAGTGGTGGACTTTTATCTAGTGATTTGTTTCCCTGCTCCTCCACATGAAGCCTGCTGGGTGACCATGGGCTAGTCAAAGTTCTCTCAGAACTCTCTCAGCCCCACCTACCCCACAAGGTGTCTACTGTGGGGAGAGGAGGGGAAGGAGTTCGTAAGCTGCCATGAGTCTCCTTACAGGACAGAAAAGCAGGATATAAATCCAACCCCCCCCCTCCTCCTCCTCCTCCTCCTCCTCCTTCTACTTCTTCTTCTTCTTCAGTCATAATGGCTAGTAACCACCGATATATCTGCACCCCATGGATCTGTTAGATCCCTTTTGAAAACAGTCTATGCCTGTAGCTGTCACTATGTTAAAAAATAACCAATGGCTGGTGCAAGGTAGGAAAGATAGTGGAATGTATCCAAACATATAGATCCAAAGGCTTAATGGTTCTTAAATCTTTGAAAGCAGAGGAAATGGGGTCTTCTATGGGACTCCCTCCCATAGAAGACCCCAAGGTTGCCATTGATGATGCTGTTGCTGAGGGTTTTGTCCTTGCCAACCTACACAGACCCACATTATCCCTTTTGGGTAGCCATCTGTTTAATTTCACAAATATAGCTAGAAGGGCTTAAGACTAGATTTTTTTTTGAGGTAACTTGGACAGAACAAGAAGAGTTTGGATTTATATTTCTCCTTTCTCTCCTGTAGGAGACTCAAAGGGGCTTACAGTCTCCTTGCCCTTCCCCCCTCACAACAAACACCCTGTGAGGTAGATGGGGCTGAGAGAGCTCAGAAGAACTGTGACTAGCCCAAGGTCACCCAGCTGGCATGTGTGGGAGTGAACAGGCTAATCTGAATTCCCCAAATAACCCTCCACAGCTCAGGCAGCAGAGCGGGGAATCAAACCTGGTTCCTCCAGATCAGAATGCACCTGCTCTTAACCTCCTATGCCACTGCTGCTTGAGAAAGTGTGGTTAAAAACACTGCAGCTGGGGTCATGTTCTTGGAATTCCCAATCTGGTATCATGTTGGGGTACTTTATTTAAATTATTATTTTACTCCCTTCATTTGCAGATGGCCTGCTTGAGTTGGTGAGCCCAGGGAGTTAAGCAGTATCGTCACACTCTGCAAATGTGGGGAGACGGGGGAAAGCGGATGGACCACATTACTTTAAAATGGATGTGGCTCAGGAATTGAGCCCAGAGAGGGAGACTTAGGACAGCCTTTGTTGACTCCATATGAAAGCTATGTGTGATCCCATAAAACAGGCCTTCAGAGGCCCACCTGAAACTGTATTAAGACATCCAGTCGTATATTTTAACCTGGCAAGTGCTTAACAGCTCCTCTGGTTTTGAAGTCCCAAGCAGACAGCATCAACAAGAGATTTATCGAGGCTCTGGCACATTGCCATATACGGCTGGTGAGCTGTACTTGCCTGATTGACTGCAAGATGTACAGGCTGGCATTAGGCCTTTTCTTTTCTTCTTGTGGAGGAGAGGGGATGCTCATTAGTTCCCTGAAAATCTGACCCAGTGAGCTCCACAGTTCTAGGAAGAAGATCCCTGGAGAAGTAGGAGGTTTTCCTACCCTGCAATGGTGGGGAAGGAGGGTGCTGGGAAATTTAGATCCCTTAACTTGTAAATTAGCAGAGTGCGGAACAAAAAATCTTGAGACTGTTGCTGTGATTATATAAAAAGAGTTTACTTACTAACAGAGGGAAAAACAGGGTTACGTGGAATAAAACAAAGAATAACTTTCTAATCTAGTTCTAACTTGGTTACATTGCGTAGGACCATGTGCTGCTACATGGTGCCTATAGACAAAGGAGAGATTCACCTCTTAAGGTGAATCTTCTTGTAGCTCCAAGGGGCTACCTGCAATGTGAGTGTGAGACAAAAGAACACAGGTAACTTTATAATTTCTGACCTACGTGCCCAGTCCCACATAAGCCATGTCGGGTTAACTAGCCAATGGCTTAATCAATGAACTGGTCCTAAAACTATGACCTTAGTAACTAATTAGCATGCACATAGTTAACCCCTTCTTGTCAGGATTGTGACAGACACTTGCAAATCCTAACAGAGGGCAAACAGAAGAAGTGTACAGATGTACATGAGCCATAACAATGGTCCATTCTGCGCAGCCTACATAAGACATCCTGGGGATGCTAAAAAGCATCCTAGGAAGGCACTTCTCACAGCTTTCTTCTCAAGACATCCTCAGAACGCCTAATTTTAGCTCAAAGCATCTTTTTTGCAGAATGCTTCAAAGTGCACCTGCAAGACATCTCCTGCCAGGGAATGCAGAGTTTAGGACGTGTCTTATATTTCCCGCCTGGACCAATTTAGTTTTTCTGTACAGTAAAAAAAAACTAAGTTGGTCCACGGAGGCAGGTCAATCCAATGGGAGGTAGACAGATAGACAGATCTTTCAAGCGGCTAAGATTCACATATATGTGTTTGCGTAGCTACAAAGATACCTCATTGAATTTTTTTTTCCACCTCTGATCCAAGGCACTTCTGATGCTCTTATGATCAAGTTCTAGTACTGAAGAAGAAGAATTTGGATTTATACCCCGCTTTTCTCAACCATAAGGAGTCTCAAAGTGCCTTTCAAACTCCTTCCTCTCCCCACAACAGGTAGGCGGGGCTGAGAGAGTTCTGAGAGAAAGGTGACTAGCCCAGTCACCTAGCAGACTTCATATGAAGGAGTGGGGAATCAAACCCAGTTCTCCAGATTAGAACCCATCTCCACTTAAACACACCACACTGGCTCTGTATGAGAGAAGAATCCACTAGCTTCCAAAATACATATGTCATGGAATTCTAAGGCCCTTTCCACATGGGCCCTGAATGGGGGTGCATCAGCATAAACGATGTTGTTCGCACGGCAGTAGGTGGAAGACGTCACTGTTGAAAACCTCGCTCCTGGAGCGAGATTCAACAGTGGTGTCTTCACGCCACATGGGCATTCTGAGCACAGCGCTGTTGCGTTGCAGCAGCGGCTGCTGTGCGAAAGCCACCCCAGGGTTTTAGCATCCCTGGGGCGCTGTTGTCCGCCCGGGTGGAAACAGCCTAAGGCTTAAAAGCAGGGTCACTAGTCACCAGGTGGTGAAGATCTCCCAGAACTATAGCTAGTTTTCAGGCTACAGAGATCAGTTTTCCTGGGGAAAATGGCAGCTTTGGAAAGTGAACTCATCATACTCCACTGAGGTCCTTTCCCTCTCCAAATCCTACCTTCTCCAGACTCTGCTTCCCAAATCTCCAGCTATTTCCCAACCCAGAGATGACAACTCTGAAGTAGCAGGTGGCCATTTTCTGGGAACTTCTGGAAATGCTCCCCCTTTTCCACATTACGTGCTGGCTGCTGTTGGAAAAGAACTCACAGTATCACGACCTGCGAGCAGCTTGCCTGCATTAGATTCTTAAGGCACATAAAATTTTTACTAATTCCTGAACCATAAAAAATCCTTGGACTTGTTTCTGACCCATTAACCTTAATTTCTCTTCAGAGGCTGCTCTTTTTTTTTTAACGATTTGACCGGAGGATTGTAAAATGTAAGTTTTATACGCAGGCTTGCCAGATAGCAATCTCATCATTAAAACATCTAGGCCTCTTTGTTTGAAGTGGCATGTTGTTAAAAAAAAAACCCTTCTGGGTTCACTCACACACTTAATGATACCTGTTTTATTCTCAGCAAAATGGCTAATGTAACATGACACCCCAAATGACTTAATACCTTCATTGGCAGTTTAAAAAAAAAAACCCGGTTACAAAACTCTCAGTAACCTCCCTGAGGGCAAACAGAAGCTGAAAACAGAACTGAGGCCTAATAGGTGATCCCATCAAAAGTTAAAAATTAAACAGACAGTAATATCTCAAGGCAACGTGGGATGGAGGTAATTTTCCTAGCCTTATTGGACTGAAAACCAGGAAGGGGGAAGGGGGATTCTTTACTGAATCAAAAGAGTAGGCTTCCATTGAATGGGCTGCTGACCATTACTCCAATTGGACGGAGGAAAGAACCGAATTACACTAGGGTCTGGTAGGTTTTCCGGGTTGTATGGCCGTGTTCCAGAAGCATTTTCTCCTGACATTTCGCCTGCATCTGTGGCTGCAGGTGAAACGTCAGGAGAAAATACTGCTGGAACATACAACTGTCTAGTGAGTCTGGCCGTGAAAGCCTTCAACAATAAACCGAATTACCGAATTACAATCCAGAACAATGGTGCAGCATTCTGTCTCCTGTTCACTTCCTTCTGAGGATGGGTGAATCTTACTGGGTCAGGTGGTCAATAGTGTGATAGGTTTAGGAGGTCCCTCCTGGCCACTGACAGGAGATGGAGGTGGGTTAGGTTAAGTTGCCGGATCCAGGTTGGGAAACTCCTGGAGATTTAGCCTGGGGAGGACAGGTCAGTGTGGTATGATGTCATACAGTCCACTCTCCAAAGTGGCCATTTTCCTCCAAGGGAACTGATCTTTGTGATCTGGAGATCAGTTGTAATACCAGGAGATCTCCAGGCACTTCCTGGAGGTTGACAACCCTGCATCACACATGATGCAAGATACTACTACCCTGAGGTGGAAAATGCAGACACACTCCAAAGCATCCATTTTCTTAAGGGGAACTGATCTTTGTTGTCTGCAAAGGCATATGGGGGGCAAATGGCGGCCGGAGACAACTCTGTCTCAGGGTGCCCTGCCCAATTATGGGCGGGGCTTGGGGGAGTGGCCCCGCCTATGAGCCACCCCACCTTCATGCAGGCCTGAAAGCTGGAAAACCCGGTTTTTAAAGACACAGAGGCCGGGGCTCGGGGCCACACCCCCTGAGTGCTGCCTTCCATGCAGGCTGTGGGTGGGGCTGTGGGGCAGGGCCCTGCCATGAGCCCCACTGCCACCCTTCATGCTTTTAAAAGCACATCCCAGACTTGGAGGCCGGCTTTTGCTCTCCCCAGGCTCCGGGGAGGGCAGAAGCTGGGCTGTAGGGAGCCTGGGAGGGCAGAGTGCCACCACCTGCCGCAGCGCCCCCCCCCCTTCCCTGGAGCTTGGCTCCTGCTCTCCCCAGGGCCTGGGGAGGGCAGAAGCCAGCTGGGAGGAGACGGGGCATCGTGGTGGGCAGCTGGGGAACATGTCAGTCACGTGGTGGGAGCCTCCAGCGCACCCCCTATGTGACTGGAAGATGTGTGCTCGGGGACATGGGTATCCCCATGTCCCCATTGATGGTACTGCTCCACCTAAACATAGGAACTGACTGCTTATTTTAATCCGTCTTCTTTTAAAAAGTTAAATGTGATGAACCACAAGAACATCAAGTTTGTGGAGGGCGTGCGGGATATTCCCTACCTTGTGTTTTCACTCCTTGAGGCTCAGGGGAGTGTCGTGGACAAAATGCCAGATAGCAGCCTGCAAGGATTCTGTGGAGTTTTGCAAAAAAATTCTGTTGAGTTCATTGAAAAAAAACCCTGATCAGTTTTAATTCAGGTATTTTTACAACACGGCAACTTCCAGTGCGATCTACTGACTCCCTCGCTGATCGCTATGCTATAAAAGTCCTGCAATACACTAAAAGTTCACTGTAATACACTTAATGTTGCCATCTTTTCCCAACTACAGCTGACTTGGTGGATTCTTTAGGGATAAACACAGAAATAGGTTTATTTGACAGCTGCTATGTATTATTGTTCTTGTTGCCGCTGCTGCATATTACATCATATCTGATTACATGTTACAAAGTTGCCCTAAAAGCCAATATTAGATTCTGAAATTGTTTGCAGAAAATTTAGAAATGGGTCTGAGCCACAAAAAGTTCACTTCCCAGCATGATGGCTAAATTCCACAGAGCACAGATTTGCACAGAGACTGAAGACAAGAACCAGCTGCAGATTTCTGTTACGAACCGGGACGAATGTAATGCAACACCTCTCAAAACTCTCAACAAGGGAGTCTTCCCTTAGATTTTTGTTGCATTTACCTACATTTGTTGCATTTACCTACGGTCATCTCCAGATTAGACTATTGTAACTCGCTCTACGCGGGCCTTCCCTTGCGTTTGATCCGGAGACTAAAACTGGTGCAGCATGCGGCGGCGCGTTTGCTCGCAGGCAGCGCCACCTGGGAACATATCCAGCCTGTGCTGCGTCAGCTGCATTGGCTCCCAGTAGAGTTCCGGATCATCTTCAAGGTGTTGGTGTTGACCTTTAAGGCCTTACGCGGCCTGGGACCATCGTATCTTCGAGACCGCATCACCCCATACGTCCCTGTATGGCCTCTTCGATCAGTTGAGGCCAATCTACTAGTGGTCCCTGGCCCCTCGGTGATGCGGCTGGCCTCCACACGGGCCAGGGCCTTCACGGCTCTGGCCCTGGCCTGGTGGAACGCTCTTCCTCCAACTGTCCGGGCCCTGCGGGACCTTGGTGAGTTCCGCAGGGCCTGTAAGACGGAGCTGTTCCGCCGGGCCTTTGGAGGAACCGGCCGCTGATGGTGCCCCCTCCCCCCCCTTTCATGGCCCTCTACCTCATGGCCCTCTATATCTGGGACCTGCCATTCCTCCCTCTGCTGGACGCCATTTATATTTATTATTGTATTTTTATTGTATTTTATTGTATTGTATTTATAAGATTTAGCTTTTACTGTTTTATCACTGCTTTTAAAGATTTAGCCATTTTATGTTATATTATGTTTATTGTTGTGCACCGCCCGGAGCCCCTCGGGGATAGGGCGGTATAAAAATCTAATAAATAAAAAAATAAAAAATAAATACCTGATGCACAAATCGACTGTCCCTACCACCACATCCCTCATAGTAAACTTGAGATTATGGCTACTATATCACGAGGAAATATAAGAAAGAGCCTGCTGGATCAGACCAGAGTCCGTCTAGTCCAGCACTTTGCTACTCACTGTGGCCCACCAGATGTCTTTGGGAGCTCACATGCAGGATGTGAAAGCAATGGCCTTCTGCTGCTGCTGCTTTCAAGGCTGGAACCACTAGGATGTTGTGGATTTTCTGGGTTGTATGGCTGTATTCCAGTAGTATTTTCTCCTGACATCTTCAGAGGATTCCAGGCACAAATGCAGGTGAAACGTCAGAAGAAAATACTACTGGAACATGGCCATACAACCCGGAAAACCCACAACATCCACAACTCTTATTCTTATTTATTTGGTAACATTAATAGTGGCGGAAAGGCAGTACAAATGCAATCAGCTATGTCTCAGATGGGTAGCTGGAAAGTCCACAGAAACCCACTGCTCCAGAGTTGGAAATTATTGCAGATTGTAATCCCTCCAGCAGGGTTTCCACACTAGCCTAGCTGAAGCACCATGAATATTTGTACTGGAAGCATTGACAGAGTACTCCTGACTCCCAGAGAGCCAGAGAGCCATCTGGACAGGTTCGCACAGTTTTTCCAGGCAAGACTTCAGAATTACTTGCATAGACAACAAACTCAAACAGGCTTACCAGTGACAAGTTATAAGGCTAACCAGTTGACGAAAGCTAACTTTCTCTGCGATAAATAAATAAAACGGCTCATGAATTTCTCTTGCATTTTGAAAGATGAGCCTCATTAATATGTTTTAAGAGATCTAACAATGCCGATCTCAGTAACTTGAGTAGCCTTATTTCCATTAAAAAATATTTGCTTTCCAGCTCAAGTATCCAGCAAACCAAACAGCTACTTTTAAAATGTGATTCTTTTCTCAACAAATGTCAAGTGGGTTTTCAAAAGGGAGGAGGGGGAACTGCTCATAAGTGAAGTATGTTTTCCTAAGGGCAATAAACCACAAATAAATGTACCCAACCTCCACAGAGGGCCCACTGCCAAACTTTTTTTGAGACAAATAAAATTATAGGTGTTTTCCTCAAAAAGGGCAACACGACCACCTGGGTGGCAGCAAACTAAAGTTGGGTGAGCTGTATAAATTTAGACGGGGAAAGATTTTTGGCATTGCTTTGCATTAAAACTTTCATTTGCTGTACATAATATTAAATTGAATATCTCAAACCGTCGGGAAACTTTGGCCCCATACACTAGACTCACTGTATCATTCATATTTTAACCCATGTAAGAAGCTGACATGTATGATGAAAAGTTTTTTTAAAAGTTTTAAAAAATGAAACAGTAAAACATTTTTTTTTAAAAAACCACCCTTGCTGCTTTTTCTATATCAATTTGTTCCTTGCCTGATGCCAGGAAGCGCTGTAAATTGACAATAATACATACATTGTCAATATTATACTGACTGTTTATAATGCATCATCAGAAACCAAGGCCCCTTCCGCACATGCAAAATAATGCGTTTTCAAACCACTTTCACAACTGTTTGCAAGTGGATTTTGCCATTCCGCACAGCTTCAAAGAGCATTGAAAGCAGTTTGAAAGTGCATTATTCTGCAGTTGCGGAATGAGCCCAAGATTGCTTCAGACCCCCCTTTTGGCAGGAAACAAGAGGTAGGCCAGCAGGAAACAGGAAGCTGTTACATCAAGGAGGCCTTCAGGACAAGGTTTCAGTAAAGCATGTGAGATGCAATGTATCAAGACTGTCAGATGAGCATGAAAAAAACCAAAACAAAGATGTGGTCCAGTAATTTTCAAACTGTATCCTGGAGCTGTCTCTTTGTGAAAGCATGGAGGAATAATAAGGAAACCATAAAAAGCCCACAGATAGTCAATGATGCTGTGAGGTGAGACATTGCTGCAGTTTGGTACCCAATCCACAGGAAAACCTCTATGTGAAAGACCCCTTAAGTTTAGAGTTCAGGAAAGTAGATAGCATTCTCGACTTCTGGTTATAGGGAGCAACTGCTTGCCAATTAACTGGGCTGCCCAACATCCTTCAGCTGGTTGACAAGTGGAAGCAGACTAGTTGAAGGGGGGCATGCTGGCATCACTTCCATGTTTACCCCAGAAGTGCCAGGATCACAACAGGGATGCTCTAGCACAGTGATGGCGAACCTTTTCGAGACCGAGTGCCCAAATTGCAACCCAAAACCTACTTATTTATCGCAAAGTGCCAACACGGAAATTTAACCTGAATACTGAGGTTTTAGTTTAGAAAAAACAGTTGGCTCCAAGGCGTGCGTTACTCAGGAGTAAACTTGGTGGTAGTCAGTGGCTTTGCTTTGAAGCAACTGTGCAACTCTTTTAATGGGTGAATCACAACCCTAGGAGGGTTTACTCAGAAGCAAGCCCCGTTGCCAGCAACTGAGCTTACTCCCAGGTAAAGGATCGCGCTTTAGTTCTTCGCATGAAAATCAGTGGGGTTTAACAGCGCTTAACAGGGTTACCTACTCTGCTTCCCCAAAACTAGGTCTTAGGTTTAATGCTAATAATCGAACCCAGCGGCCCAGGCCAGCCTAGATGTGTGGGGTGGGGGGGCAACTCTGTGTGTGCCCACAGAGAGGGCTCTGAGTGCCACCACTGCTCTAGCACTCTCCCCACCAAAATGCTGTGCGGATTTGTGAGTCCTTGGAGGATAGTTCTACCTCATCACAGTGTGATGTGGGTGCTCCTGGGGTAAACCCGGAAGTGACATCATTGCACTGCACATGCACTTTGCTGCCCCCACGGAGCTTCTGCTAGTAGCCTGGGGGACCTGGCTACCCTAAGAATGGATAAAGGATCATTTGCAGAACACAATTTGGGCCTGACTATTCTTTTTGTTTTCCTTGAGTCCAGTGTTTCCTCTAGTCCAGTGGTTCTCAACCTGTGGGTCGAGACCCCTTTGGGGGTCGGGACCCCCTTTCACAGGGGTCGCCTAAGACTCTCTGCATCAGCATTCTCCATCTGTAAAATGGATAAATGTTAGGGTTGGGGGTCACCACAACATGAGGAACTGTATTAAAGGGCCGCGGCATTAGGAAGGTTGAGAACCACTGCTCTAGTCAGATAGAGAGGTATGTTCTGAATTTCCACAGTTCGCAAGCATGCATGGATCCAGTTCCACTGGCATAATGCCCATTGGGCAAGGTGGGCAGCTGCCCAGGGCATCACCTTGTGGGGGGCATCAAAATGCTGGGTTCGTTTTTGGGTATTTTTAGTGGTTTTCCATTTTTGGCCTGCAGGGGGCGCAGTCTTTATGCAGCGGCACCAATATTTCAGCGTATCATCAGGAGACTGTCCTTATGCTACCCCCAAGTTTGGTGAGGTTTGGTTCAGGGAGTCCAAAGTTATGGACTCCCAAAGGGGGTGCCCCTATCCCCCATTGTTTCCAATGGGAGCTAATAGGAGATGGGGGCTACAGTTTTAAGGGTCCATAACTTTGGCCCCCCTGAACCAAACTGCACCAAACCTGGGGGGTATCATTAGGACAGTCTCCTGATGAGACCCTGAAAGTTTTGAGACTGTGCCTTCAGAAATGTGCCCCCCACAGCCTGCAACCCCCATTAACAGCAATGCAGAAAACTCAATGCAGAACAAATATTCTTGGGCAAATTTCTAGGATGTTCCTGCAGGGGGTGCATTTATGGATGTATTGGCACCAAAATTTCAGGGTATCATCTGGAGATGATGGCACACCCCAAGTTTGGTGCAGTTTGGTTCAGGGGGTCCAAAGTTATGGACCCTCAAAACTGTAGCCCCCATCTCCTAATAGCTCCCATTGGAAACAATGGGGGATGGGGCACCCCCTTTGGGAGTCCATAACTTTGGACTCCCTGAACCAAACCTCACCAAATGTGGGGAGTAGCATAAGGACAGTCTCCTGGTGATATGCTGAAATTTTGGTGCTGATATGTCTAAAAGTGCACCCCCTGCAGGCACCAATGTCCTGGTGCAAAAAAAATTGGTCGTGGTGGAGTGGCCGCCCATGGGGGGGAGGGGGGGCATCCAACTCAGGTTTTGCCCAGGGCTACAGTTTGCCCAGGGCTGCTTCGTTACACCCCTGTCCAGTTCCCTCATGGTGCAGGGAAAATAACCTGGTTCTTAACACTAACAAGACAAAGGAGCTTATAGTGGACTATAGAAGGAATAGCTCAGAAATTCAGCCCTTGACTATAAATGGAGATCAAGTAGAGTGGGTGGCCAGTTTTAAATTTCTGGGCATTATGATTAAAGAGGACTTGACCTGGGGCATACAGACTGTCGCGGTGGTTAAGAAAGCCCAGCAAAGACTGTACTATCTGAGACTTTTAAGGAAGCAACAACTGGATGGAGAACTCCTGGTGTCCTTTTACCGCTGCGCTATAGAGAGTGTCTTAACCTACTGCATCAGTGTATGGTTCTCCAGTTGCACAGTGGCAGATAGGAAGGCGCTCCAAAGGGTGATCACTACTGCACAGAGGATTATCGGCTGCCCTCTCCCCTCCTTGGAAGAACTCTACAATTCCGTAAGCCTAAATAAAGCCCAAAATATTCTGAGGGCCCCGTCTCATCCAGCACACTCTCTCTTTGAACTGTTACCATCCGGCAGACGATACAGGTCTATCAAAACTAGGACAAAGAGGCTTAGAGACAGCTTCTACTCCAGAGCTGTGGCTATGCTAAACTCTGCGGCTTCGTATTGATGTGTTTGGGGCTGTGTAGGGATGGGTGGAGGAAGGGAAAGTGAGGATGATGTGTGAGTCTGAAATTGTGTGCATCGAGGAATGCTGCTGTAAATTTCGTTGTGCGTGCACAATGACAATAAAAATGCTTATGCTTATGCTTATGACCATAGTGTACTGAGAGAGCAAACTTAGACCTTCCCACCAAACTTAGACCTTCCCACCATTTGTTGATCTAAAATGGCCTCAGCTTACCGTTTGCTCCTTTCGGGATTTCTACAGCCACCAGATTTGAGAAGCGTACATTTAACTTAGACCTAATGCGAGTGCCAAGTCTCTATCTGTCTACAACAATGAAAAAATCAGCAGCTTTATATCACCAGTTTTACATACAGCATCCTTGGAAACTGACTTTGTACATTTAATTGAACAGTCCGTTATGGAGGATATTTCAGTGAAACAGACCGGGGAGTAACCCATTTTATATTTTACAAGCTGTAGAGTCCGGCGTTAACAAATTGTTTCAACAAGCTGAGTAAATTAATGAGGTACCAGCTGATGTCAGGGTTCCATGATGTGCATATTTAAAACATGTTATATTTATATAAAATACATATTGGCAGATGCCAAAAAGGGACCCTCCCAACACTGGCGCACCACTTTCAATGCTAACGTAACTCATTTGTAGTTAGGTTTTATAGCTGGTGTGAGTTACGGGGTGCTTGTTAGGGTTCTAGCAAACATGACTAGTTCACCACTGTGCAAAAAATGTGAGGAACGTTGGAGAATAAATCTTGCCTGGTTACGTTAGAGACAAGTTCCTACAGCTCCAATGAATGGATTAAGGCATCTCCCCAAATTTATTTCTTCAGATTCCGCTTTGGAATATTGGTTCCTGTGGCGATGGGCGTTTCTTCTTTATAAAATGAAAAACATATGGAAATAAAATGATAGAGCTGGAAAGCCATTGAATAACTTACTCTGGGCCCTTGATGCAGATAGGATGTCTTATTCCTACGGTGCATCCACCCAGACTTTCCGGAGTGGTGGGGAACCAAGAAAGGAAATTCCACAGCCTTTCTGACTGCTTATATCATTGCTGACCGAGCAGCGGAGAGCCGGAACAGTGCCCTGGAAGGACTTTGCAATGCCCCTGTTCAAAACAACAAGGAAGCCCCTACCTCTTTCCCAAGGATGGTTAACAACACTGGGTTGAGAAATCCCTAGAGATTTGGGGGATAATGGGCGTTTTCCCAGTTACCTTCTGCCCGCGCTACTGTAGCCAAGTAGCGCGGGGTCCCCCGGCACTCCCCACTACAGGGGCGGCGACAACGCAGCCGCCCCGACACTGCCGCTGTCGCGCCCCCTCAGCGTGCGTCATTCCTGGCGCTCTTCAAAACGGAGCCTTTTGATGACCCCTCCCGTCTCCATATCCTGTTCTCTATAAGCTTTCTTCCCAGTCCCCCAGAAATTTCCCAACTGGGGGTTGGCAACACTCTTCCCCAAGAGGTTTTACTTTTTACTGTCAAGGCACACTTCTGCAGGATAAATGTTTCAGGTGTATCCTGTTTCCCCGAAAATAAGACATCCCCTGAGAATAAGACGTAGTAGAGGTTTTGCTGAAGTGCTAAATATAAAGCATCCCCCGAAAGTAAGACGTAGCAAAGTTTTTGTTTGGAAGCATACCCGTCAAACAGAACACCAGAGCATGCAGCTGTGGAGCAGAAAAATAAGACATCTCCTGAAAATGAGACATAGCGCCATCTTTGGGAGCAAAAATTAATATAAGACACTGTCTTACTTTCAGAGAAACACGGTACCAACTTAAGCAGTCTCCGATGAGACTCTTAGCTCCTTCCTTTCCCCTCCCCATAACAGACACCTGAGATAGTTCTGAGAGAACTGTGAAGGGAAACTGAATGGATGTGAGGAAGTCACCTTGAGTAATTGTAAGTGTATAAAAGTATTTTAAAAGTATTTAAAAGTATTTATAATAAAATTGTTCACATGATTTTATGTATAAATATTAATAATGTATGAAATGATATTTTAAATAATTTATTGAAAATATATTTATATAAACATTGCACAGATCCCGATTAAGATTGAAGAATTGTAATCTGAAGAAGAATCTATCGAAAACGGTTACAGTAGCGCAACCCGTTTGTTATTGGATATTCAATTGACGGACTTGGCTCAGACCGGTCCGCATTGCCATATAGACTTACTTCTACTGACTGGAATGCAGTATATGCAGCTATTGATAAGTGATTGATTATCTTCAAAGAAGAGGTCCCGTCCAAGTACCTATACGGACGAAGACATAGGACCGAGTGAAGAGGACATCGTTTAGTCACCTTGACTATGTTGTAGGGTGATGTGATATGTGTAGTATTGTAAGAGTCTAGGCTCTGATGTTGTTTGCACTTTTCACTGATTGCACTTTATGTATTGCACTTTATATGTGGGCTTAGCGCAATTGATAAAGCAGCGGTTGATGCAGCGCGTTTGTTGTTTGTGGAGAACTGTGACTGGCCCAAGGTCACCCATCAGGCTATATTTGGAGGAGTGAGGAATCGAACTTGGCTGGTTACAGTCCACCACTCTTGTGGAGAATCGAACCCAAGTCTCCAGCTCACAGCCCACCACTCTTAGCCACTGAACCACACAGGTTCAGGTATTTTTTTTCCACAAACAAATTTTACATGCTTTATTCCAGCTGAACAATCATCCTGTAGCCTCATTATGCAGATTTGTGAGCCACTCTCCTCCCCACAATGCATCACAGTGAAAAGAAAAAGAACTGCTCTGAATATATGGCATGTATCATTTCTAAGGCAACAAACTGGAACTACTTAGACCTTCTTTCCAGGATGAACATATTTCAAGATTTCTCCATATATAAAAGGCACAGCATGTGACAATACTTCCAGCACGGAAGATGCGGTAACATAAACTTGACAAGTGAAATTAATTATTGCATTCCATTAATTTTGAGTCATGTGCCCAGCCCATTGAAGCTGGGAGAACCTTGTGGAAAACATACTCGCCACACTGTACTGAGATGTTATTTTTGGCCTTGGCCTTCTCCGTCCTGCTGGGGTCCTCTTGGACAAACCAGCTCCGTTGTGGTTTGCTTCATCTCGCATCAGCAGAACATCTGCTGTCGCTTGAAAAACAGGGAGAGGGGGAGAGGGGTTGACGTTACATCTGGGGGAGCTGCGTGGGCGAACAGGGCCTCCTCATCCATTTGAGATGGTGGCGGTATCAGCTTCTCACACTCCATTTGAAATATCTAGGCGTCAGGTGTCGGTTTTAGCCATTACTGTTTTAACAATGATAAACACAAGATGGGTGAAGTATTACGCATAGTTACTGAGAGCAGGGTAACTTTGAACAAGTTTTCATTGTAACAGAGGAGGAAACACAGGCAACATGAAACACATATTTTATCCATAATTGCTCAGATCTCTTAGGCTGACTCCTGGTGACTAGAGCCACATCACAAAGCACATAGGGGCCACTCTGAACTTCACAGATGAACTGGTGGCTGAAGAGCACAACGCACAACATGGTTTCATCTTGTGGTGCCCAATTTCCTGTTACCAAATATCAAGCCAACAGGAGAGAATTCTAAGTAGCTTTATTTGCAAAGAAAGGGGAGCCGTCCCCACACGGGCAGACTCCGCCTAAACAGTATGGCTGCAGCATGTTTATTCCCTTCTCCCGAGTTCGCCACACCCTCTCTGTTCCCCCATTGGCTAAGGGTAAGAGTCACAACTTTCCAGTCCACCTATTTATATGTTACTCCTTGATATGTACCTCCTCCCAAACTCCACAAACATGTACATTAAAATGTGGGAGGAAAAGTTAATATGCATTAGCTCATTAAGCAATCTCAATGTGTACAATCTGATACCAGCCTTGCCCTTTAGCCTTGTTACTCAGTTCAAATGGTCTCAGCCAGACTTATCCTGTTCTACCCTAGCCAACTGCCACATTCTCTTAACTCATTCCCTTGTTCTGGTAGAAAACACATTTCTCATTTATCGCAATCTCAGTGCATATTCAGTTGGATCCTACTAGCTTTTCTGCTAATGAAAGGAGGAGAGGTCTGTTCTGACCACTGAAAGGGTAATGCTGTTGGTCATGGGGATCATGTGGGCTAAATCCACATGGGACTTGTGGCGGGGATCAGTGAGGAAGGGATCTACACAGAATTGAATGGGAAAACTGGTAGGATCTCCAATCTTTTTGTGCCTGCAGGCACCTCTGGAATTCTGACAAAAAGTGGTTGGTTTACATACAAAATGGCTGCCTGAGAAAGCAGACCCAACAACAAAATGGCTGCTGCAGGAGGTGGAGCCAGCCACAAAGTTTCAGGGAATAACTCTTTAGCATTTCATGTCAAAGCTTAACAGAATGCCTTTTCCAATGAGTATGGGCTGTGGTGGCAGCTGTTGTCATAGCAATGTTTAAAAAAATTGGCTCAATCAGATCTTCAATGGTCAATCAAAGCCGTGCTGGGCATAAGCCCCATCTGGCCTGCTCATTTGTTAAAAATACCAGGAGGGCACCAGGAAAAGGTGTTGGTGGGCACCATCCAACCTACACCATACAACATGTGCCACTTGTGTTAGTGTATTTTTCCTGAAAGGTTCATCAAATAGTTGTGCAATTTTGTGTAACGAAATGTATTTTTTGGTAAAAATCTATTAGGTGAGCTCCAAGCTTTCCCTGGTAGAGAAGTCACAAGGTTGTTGGGCAATAAGGATTGTAATGGAACACATGCATGATAAAAACAAATGTAGGAATAATGGCGCATCAGATAATAGATGACCCATAATTTATACATTCTATTTTAGAAACTGAACAGCATAAATAACATTTTTTAAAAATCAATCTGAAGAATGAACGATCTGCTAGAGAGCTTTCTTATGGTCTCTTACTGGCAATTTATATACACATGAATATCTTTTAATTGCAGGTTTAAGTTGTGATTAACTCTATACTACAACAGTAATTGAAACCACATGCCGGACAATGAAGAAAGATTTGGTATGAACTGGTGTTAATTTGCTGCTTTCACCATGGTTTAGAGACACCCAAAGAAACAACCTAGCATTCATTTTTTAAGATATTATTTGGGCCCTGCTTTTTGTTCAATGGGGACTCAAAGAGGGTTACATCATTGTTCTCTCAGTCTTCATTTTCTTTTCATAACAACAATCCTACAAGGTAAATAATTTAGGCTGAGAGGGTATGATCACCCAACGAGCTCTTATGGCAGATCGAGTCCCAAATTTCCCAGTTCTAGTTTAACACTCAAACAACTGCACATTTATAACATTTTCAAAGCTTACACATGATTTTCACATACCTTGCTGTCATGAATAACAATCTCACCAATGTATATTCTTCAGTGCATGCTATAACTGCTGAATATGTGGAATGGGATAGCCAACTCCAGGTTGAGAAATTCCTAGAGGTGGGGGGGGGGGTGAAGCCCGTGGATGGCAGAACTGGAGGAGGGGGGAGTCCAACAGCAATGCCTGTGCTCCAGAGTTTCTAAGTCCTCCAGGGAAACTTATCTCTGTAGTTGGGAACTCCAGGCCTTACCTAGAGTCTGATAATCCTGAACTGCAGCAAAATAAACACGTGTACAGGATGACGTCTGTGGGTGTGCACCCAGAACACTTTTTTGCATATGAAAGATTCAGTTCAGAAATGTGCCCTTATGAGGAGAGGCTAAGGGAGCTAGGTATAGTTAGTCTGGAGAACAGAAGGTTAAGGGGTGGCATGGCAGCCATGTTTAAATATTTGAAAGGATGTCATGTTGATGAGGGAGGAGGCTTGCTTTTTGCTGCTCCAGAGACTTGGACTAGAAGTAATGGATTCAAAGTGCAGGAAAAGATAATCCATTTAAACATTAGGAAGAACTTCCTGACAGTATGGACGGTTTGACATCTGGGAGGCACAAAACTCCCTTTGAACATTCAATTTAATGCCCTGTATCATCTCCCAGCAAATAGAAGGACTTTGTAAGGTGTTTCTAAAAATGCAAAAAAAGAAAAGAAAAAAAAGAATAGTATTGATACAGAAAGTGTTTTCTCATGCTCTCCAGGTCTCTTTGTATTCTCTCCTCGGCTTACCAGGAAAGCCCTGTTTCTCTTTTTTCAAAAAAAAAAATGAAGAATGTGCCTGTGGTATTATTTAACAAGGCCACCCATGAGAATTTGCACTTGCCTCTCTTCACTGACAAAGTCAACAACACTCAGTCCCGCTGCACGTACTTCTTTCTCTTCCATTCCCATCCATTTCTCGTCCTCCCCCGCCTGATAACAAAATGGGTCTAAAAGGTGTCAGCCTTTGTATCTGCCTGGGTTATCAAAAATCTTTTCTAAAGTTAACAAAACCCCCTTTTCACATGGCTCACACCCTCGGGGGCTGTATACAGACTTCTCTTCTTAAGTTATCTTGCCGAGGTGAGGATGCTGGGAAAGGGGACGGGAAGAGCAGTGCCAGAGATAAGCTGAACACACACAGGAGATTGGCCATGTTGTTAGCTGACCATTAGGTTAAACCGGGGGTGGGTGGGAGGGTTTGTCTGAAAGTGAATGGTGTCTCCAGGAAAGACAGTGGAATGATCAATGTTTATATTTATCCCAGACAGCTTCTCTCTACTTAGCCCGCACCCCTTGCCTCAACTGTGACCTCTGGTGGGCATTAATTTCGCCTTGCTTTGAAGGAGTCTGGCCTGTCAAGCGCAAAATCAATATTTCCCAAGGCCACTTGCTTTGGCCTTAAGCACATAGCAGGCAATGTGATTCCTTAAACAAAACGCAAATAAGTTAGAATAAAGTGCAGAGAAGGGCAACAAGGATGATTGAGGGACTGGAGCACCTTCCCTATGAGGAGAGGCTGCAGCGTTTGGGACTCTTTAGTTTGGAGAGGAGACGGCTGAGGGGGGATATGATTGAAGTCTATAAAATTATGCATGGGGTAGAAAATGTTGACAGAGAGAAATTTTTCTCTCTTTCTCACAATACTAGAACCAGGGGGCATTCATTGAAAATGCTGGGGGGGAAGAATTGGGACTAATAAAAGGAAACACTTCTTCACACAATGTGTGATTGGTGTTTGGAATATGCTGCCACAGGAGGTGGTGATGGCCACTAACCTGGATAGCTTTAAAAGGGGCTTGGACAGACATATGGAGGAGAAGTCGATCTATGGCTACCAATCTTGATCCTCCTTGATCTGAGATTACAAATGCCTTAGCAGACCAGGTGCTCAGGAGCAGCAGCAGCAGAAGGCCATTGCTTTCACCTCCAGCACGTGAGCTCCCAAAGGCACCTGGTGGGCCACCGAGAGTAGCAGAGTGCTGGACTAGATGGACTCTGGTCTGATCCAGCAGGCTAGTTCTTATGTTCTTATGTGCTTATGTTCTTAGACCCATGGGGAAGGTAGCTGGGGGTGCCATTAGCAGAGTGATCAAATTAGGCCATAAGGAGGATTATCAGATAACGCTTAGGAAGTAAGTCCTAAGTAGAGGTACACCCTTCTAAGTTCACTGAAGTCAATGGGATAAAGAAAGCCGTAACTCCACTTAGGATTGCAGTGTAAATGAGGAAAGCTGAAAAACCGAGAGGAAGGAATTATAGAATGAAAATGGAAGAAAACAGAACAGGAGCAAGTACTGCAGGAAAAGCGCTCTCTGAAAACTTCAGATCTGACTGAAGTAGAGCGGCGTCAAGGCTGATTTCTGGCAGTTTGTTAATCAATAAACTAAAAAAAATAAATGTCAGGGCTGCTTTAATTACACTCAGGTTGAAGTGCAATTAGGGTCACAGTAGAAAACACATAGGGGCTAAAAATTAAACGCAAGCAGGTAGGGAGAGTGACCAAAATCATATCAGTGCTAGTGGAGGGCTTTAGAAATGGGTGTTCAGACACAAAATTTACAGTTTTAAGGAAGAAAATATACATTTTCTTGGGGGAGGAGGGACGTGGAGTTCCCACCGAACACTGTGTAGTTCAAACAGTCCAGGTATGTAAAAGTTTTATTCCATGAAAAGTGACAGCAATATGAAAAGTAAAGTCCACAGTCCTGAAGAGCAGGGGTCCCCAACCTTTTCGAGCCCCAAGCACCCTTGGGATTTTGTGAGGGGATATTGTCCGCCGCCCTAAAGCAGCTACTATAGGAGGTGGAACCAAATAAAATACCTCCTTCCTCACATCTCCTGGAAAGAAGAAAAGCCTGAAGGGGGAATAGAACCATGTACTGATTAATGAAAGCCCAGGTGCTTACCGATCCTCCAGTGGAAAGCCGTTTCATTTGAATGAGGGCAGCCCACTTTCTGAAAAGCTTTGCAGATGCAAAGAGAAGTATTGGCAGAAACTGCTTCAGAACCGCAGACCTTAGTTAAGGGTGACTGTGTCTCTTCTCCTGCCAAGGATACTCCCTGCAGACTCCAAAGTTATTCTGCACAATGTAGTCACTATCACTGATGTTTCAAAGTTGAAGGAAATCATTCTGGAACACGGTAACCCTTTTTTTGCTGACAAGTCACGTGAAGCTGGAAATGGTATAATAAGGGCAGTGATGTCAGAAAATATCCAACCTGACATTCTCAACAAGGACTTCACTGTGGCAAACCTAGCAGTATGCGCTACGCACACTGTTTTTTTCAAAAATTACTTCACTTATATCCCCCCCTTTCTCTCCAACGGGGAGTCAAAATTAGGTATCCAAATTACAATCCTATATCCATGTGCAGTTACAAATTTTCCCTTTAGAAAGCCGTGGCGTCAGTTCTTTCTCCCATGATTCACGTCACGCTGGGGTTTCCAGCTCTGAGTTGGAAAATAGCTGGAGATTTTGGTGGGGGAGCCTGAATAAGAGGGGGTTTGGGGAGGGGAGAGACCTCTGTGGAGTATAACACCATACAATCCACCTCCCAAAGCAGCCATTTTCTCCATCTAGCTCAGGGGTCTGCAACCTGCTGCTCTCCAGATGTTCATGGGCCCCTTCCGCACACGCAAAATAATGCGTTTTCAATCCACTTTCACAACTGTTTGCAAGTGGATTTTGCTATTCTGCACAGCTTCAAAGAGTACTGAAAGCAGTTTGAAAGTGCATTATTCTGCATGTGCGGAATGAGCCATGAACTACAATTGGCCATGCTGGCAGGGGCTGATAGGAATTGTAGTTCATGAACATCTGGAGCTAGCTACTTCTATACTCTGTTCCGCTGAAAGGTGATAGTAGGGTTGTATATTCCTCCACCACAGAACAAAGCATGCTGCACCTTTTTGTTGCAGAATGCTCTGCTTGGGTCCTAGTGCCTACCTAGCCCTGCTTCCCCCGTCCGTTTGAAAGTTTGAAAGTAAAAATACATTTTGGCATAAATGCTCTTGCACCAAAGTAATGCACAAAACAAGGGTTTTGACAAAGACAGTGCATAAAAATGAATTATAATTCTCCTATTCATTTGGGTTTATATTTTAATGCGGAAGCATACCATTTTCTCTGACCAAACTATCATCTTTCTGCAGAACAGCATATAACTTAGAAAAACCCAGGGAGATGGTTCTGGTGGGTTTTCCGGGCTGTGTGGCCGTGGTCTGGTGGATCTTGTTCCTAACATTTCGCCTGCATCCGTGGCTGGCATCTTCAGAGATGCTTTCTGTATCACAGAGGGAAGTCTGTTACACACTTCCCTCTGTGATACACCTCTGAAGATGCCAGCCACAGATGCAGGCGAAACGTTAGGAACAAGATCCACCAGACCACGGCCACACAGCCCGGAAAACCCACCAGAACCAGTTGAATCCGGCCGTGAAAGCTTTCGACAACACCAGGGAGATGGAATCACACATTTCAATCTGACTCATGTGGTTTGATCTTTCCATTAACATTTCTTTTTCTTTTGCCATCAAGTTGCAGCCCAGTTATGGCAACCCTGTAAGGTTTTCATGGCAAGACATATTCAGAGGTGGTTTGCCTCTGTCTACCAATGCATAGCATGCTTAGACTTCCTTCGTGGTCTCCCATGCAAGTACTGCTTAGCTTTATGAAATATGATAAGATTGGGCTCGCCTGGACTATCTAGGTCAGATGAGTTGGGGAGACCTAGGGCCTTTCCCCACTTACTTTAAGCCCGCACTACTCTCCTCAAGTAGCGCGGGGTCCCTGGGCACTCCCCATGACAGGGGTGGCGACAGCGCAGCCGCCCCGATGCTGCCGCTGTCGCGCCCCCTCAGCGCGCGGCATCCCTGGCGTTGGAGAAAACGGCGCCTTTTGATGACCCTGCGCAGAGCGCGGTATCGTGGGGACGCCCGGGTGCACGCCAGGGATGCCGCGTGCTGAGAGCAGCGCGCGGCATAGGGGGGATAGGGGAGAGTGGGGAAACGCCCCTAGTTGGTCAGAAGAGAGGGGTTTTTTTGTGGGGCTGCTCTGAAAAGGACATGCAGGGTGGTCCTACCCGTGACCTCCACATGGCCTGTTTCTAAGTTCTGGGACCACCAAAATGATTCATCCACACTCTTCTGTTTTCTGTGGAACTGGCAACTGGGGGCAGATGGCTCCTTTCAGAGGATTAGATTTGGCCCAGTGCCTGTACATTGCTGATCCCCAGCTTAAACCGTTCTTATATATTACACAAGGGAATGTGCTCATTCTGCAATGATGAGCTTTAGCAGATGTCAACAAATTTTTTTCTCTATCACAAAAGCAAACATTTTTGAGAGGTGTGGCCTGCTGGGTCTTAAAATTCTCATTGACAAGGAAGACTCAGACGTTTCAGCAGGTATTTTGCTTCCAAACATTGGGGGGTTAGGGGAGAGAAACGATTGAATGTCTATTTGTCATTTATGAAGCATATCATTCCTATTGTCCTTAAACAGGAAAATGCTTATCACAGGCAGCAACACAAGGGTAACACTTCAACAACTCTGTTGACACAGCCCTTCATGTGAAAGTCATTATCAAGCAGCTGTGTGTGTGGGGAGTGGTGGGGGGGTGGAGGCAGACATATTTATCCACTGATAGAGCATTTTGTGTCTACAGCAAGAGTGTTGATTGGATGTTGTGCATCTAGTTTGGAAATGCCAGTGTTTAAAAAAAGGCTGATGGAAAGAAAATTCTTATACTTCCTTAGTATCAAGGGAAATACTGAGAAGAAGGATATTTTATCAAAGATTGATGATTTGCATACATACCTTCGTGAAGAGAGACATGTTTTGAGAGCTTTTAACTTTGGCGAATGAAACGCTGTCAAAGACTCCTGGACAATCTGAGGTCAAAAAAACAGGGAGAAGCTCTTGGCCTCTGTGCTCTCCTTGTAGGCTTTCCGGGGGCATCACCCTTGCCAGATGACCATCTCACCCTGTGACTGGTGTAGACAGTTTGTTCTTGGTGTTTGGCCAGAGAGATAAGTTGGGACATTATGTCTGAGCTGGCGGAGACAGTCTCAAAGGTGGTGTTGGAGACTCCCAGTTCAGTGGTTCTGGAGGATTTCAATCTCCACATCAAGGATGCCTCTGATAGTCCAGCTTGGGACCTCGTGGCCCTCATGGCGACAATGGGGTGGTCTCAGTTTGTTTCTGGCTCAACATAATTAGCTGGATGAGCTCTTGACCTGGTCTTTGCGATAGGGCGTGTTGGAGGAGATCCATTAGTAAAGAGACTCAAGTCTGTTCCTTATCATGGATGGATCATTACCCGGTGAAGTTTGGGCTTCAGATGACATTCCCCCACTGCAGGGATGGAAGACCAATTAAGATGGTCCACCCCTGGAGGAGGATGGATTCCCAACAGAGGTGGGATCCAGCAGGTTCTCACAGGTTCCCGAGAGTAGGTTACTAATTATTTGTGTGTGCCGAGAGGGGGTTACTAATTGGTGATTTTGCAGCGTGATTTTTGCCTTAGTTACGCCCCTCCTCTCAGCAGTAGCGCACAGAACTTGAAGCAGTCTAGCAAGAGGTGCACCGGTATGTGTGGCAGCCTGCGCCTGCGTGCATTCCTTTCCCGCCCAAGGACCGGCGTAGCGGCTGCGTCCTTGCCACAGCCTCGCCCAGGAATGCCCCGCCCCTGGAATGCCCGGCCACGCCCCCGTCGTGCCCCACCCAGCCCCATTGGCGCTACGCCACAGTTTGAATCCCACCACCATGGGAACCTGTTACTAAAATTTTTGGATCCCACCACTGATTCCCAAGGATTCCTGAGTGCTCTGGGAGATTTTCCTAGTGACATGGCTAGTGCTCCTGTCAAGGCCCTCGTCTTCCGTTGGAATGGTGAGATCAGGAGAAGAAGAAGAAGAGTTTGGATTTATATCCCCCCTTTCTTTCCTGCAGGAGACTCAAAGGGGCTTACAATCTCCTTGCCCTTCCCCCCTCACAATAAACACCCTGTGAGGTAGGTGGGGCTGAGAGAGCTCCGAGAAGCTGTGACTAGCCCAAGGTCACCCAGCTGGCGTGTGTGGGAGTGCACAGGCTAATCTGAATTCCCCAGATAAGCCTCCACAGCTCAGGAGGCAGAGCTGGGAATCAAACCCGGTTCCTCCAGATTAGATACACGAGCTCTTAACCATCAACATGGACTCTGTAGCATTATACCCTGCTGAAGTCCCCCCTTCCCCAAAACTGACCCTTTCCAGGCTGCACCCCAGGAATTTCCCAATCTGGAGTTGTATTTTGTGTCCTAGTAACACAAAATGGCGACCTTACTAACTGAGAGGATTGTGGGTAACGTAATTTCCTTCTATGTGAGGTAAAAGTGCCCAAATCATAGTGACTGAAGGGGATTAAATTCTGTATACAAGGTTCGTCAAGTCACCTCGTTATTCATTTGGATCATCATGCAATGAAGCTTATACAATCAACGATGGTTATTATTTCCTAAAAGACATTGTTCCTGACAGCAAGAAAATCCTGTGGCATCGATTGCCTTCAGACCTTTCCTACATTGGATTGAACTTGGTTAATGCTTTTCCCAGACAAAATTTTAGGACTTATAAAAGCTGGTCACAGTGGGCGGGCTCAGCCTCTGTTTTAAAAACTGGCATATCCTCCCACCATCTGACTTTGGCCTCATTTCCTGATTGTGGATATGGTACAATCTATCCTCCTATACCTCTAGGCCAGTGGTGGCGAACCTATGGCAACGGTGCCAGAGGTGGCAGACCGCTCTCTGTGGGCACGCACAGAGTTGCCCCCCCCCCACCCACAAACATCTAGGCTGGCCTGGGCCACTGGGCTCGATTATTAGCATTAAACCTAAGACCTAGTTTTGGGGAAGCAGTGTAGGTAACCCTGTTAAGCGCTGCTAAACCCCACTGATTTTCATGCGAAGAATTAAAGCGCGATCCTTTACCTGGGAGTAAGCTCGGTTGCTGGCAATGGGGCTTGCTTCTGAGTAAATCCTCTTAGGGTTGTGATTCACCCATTAAAAGAGTTGCACGGTTTCTTCAAAGCAAAGCCACCGACTACCACCAAGCTTACTCCTGAGTAACGCACGCCTCAGAGCCAACTGTTTTTTCTAAACTAAAACCTCAGTATTCAGGTTAAATTTCCATGTTGGTACTTTGCGATAAATAAGTAGGTTTCGGGTTGCAATTTGGGCACTCGCTCTCGAAAAGGTTCGCCATCACTGCTCTAGGCTTCATATTTTCTATTGAACCTCCACAACCTATGTATATTAACTCAAAAACTCACAGGGTTGGAGCCACACTAAATGTTCTGCTCACGGAAGAGTAATTTCTGCCAATTCCCTCTTCCTCCTACATAGCTCTGATTTAGCCCCTATCTCATTCCCAAAATTCTCCTTTCTGCCCCACCCCCCAAGCAACATTTCGGAAAGATCAGTGAACTGCAGCAGAAGGGGGAAAAGTCTGGAAAGGTCTGTTCCGCAGACAGAATTGTTTTCTTTTTAACAGAAAACTTAACTTGGATGGAACCCCCTGTTCTGTTTGTGATACCTCTGAGTACCCAGGCTGGGAGCCAACATCAGGAGAAGGCCTTGGCATCCAAAACCTGCTTTCCACTGGTCTGATCCAGGAGGTCTCTATTTACAGTCTCATACTTATTTTTAGTGAGTGGATCTTGCCGATCCTTTCTGTTAGTGGAAACGATTGCCAGGATTCAACTCCTTGAGTAGATTCTTCAGTTTAAAAAAAAGGTACCCTGTGTTCGATTCCAAGGATATGGGAACGATTCTGGGTAGCTAGAAATGACAGTTTACAAAGTGAAAATTTGCCACAGTGCTCTTCCTGGTTGCCTGCATTGTCCTTCAAAAAGGAATGGAGGATTTTTACTAAATATCTGGTTCAAATATGTGGCAAAAGTTGTCATCTGAATTTGCCTATTTAGATACTAGCCAACCTTGTTATGGAGCCATAGCCATAAGCTCTCATCTACATATAGATCCCACAAAATAACTGCTCCCTTTTTATTCTGTACCCTCCAGACACCTGAGGCCTTTCTCTAAGGTGACCAGATGGTCACCTTTGTGAACCGGGATGGGGGGGTAAGCAGGAGCGCACGGCCTTCTGGGGCTTGCCGTTTCCCGCCCTGTCACAGGCAAGCCCCAAAAGGCTGTGCTCCTGCGGGCGCGCGCGCATGCGCAAATGGCAAAGCCCCCCCCCCCAATGAACAGAGGCGCCTTCAGCTCCCGGGCTGCTCCCCCCGCAGACAATTTGTCCCGCATCCCGCGGGTTATTTCAATTGTCCTGATTTTTGGGAGGCTGCCGCACTGCCTTGCGCCCCAGAAGGCAGTGCGGCAGCCTCCCAAAAATCGGGACAATTGAAATAACCCGCAGGACGCGGGACAAATTGTTTGAAGGCGGGACTGTCCCGCCAAAAGCGGGACGTCTGGTCAGCCTGAGCCTTTCTCCCAGTTCTATTCTTTAGTTTTTGGCTATTAAAATTTGGGTATTAGTTTAATACAGCTCCAATGTGACTGAAGGAGGTGGGAGGAGGGGTCGTGTTCATGAATAGTGCTGAGGAGAAATCACCTCAAGTGTGACACAGAAATCACACACTGACTGACATGAAACTCCTTAATACTGAGCCAGATCATTGGTCCATTGAGGTTAGTGTTGGCAGATCCCCCCTGGCCACTGGTGTGGGATGAGGTGAGTGTAGGACTGCCAGATTCATGTTGGGAGATTTGTGGGTTTGGGGATGGACAGAGGCAATGCCACAGAGTCCAACCTCCAAAGCATTCATTTTTCCCCCCATGGGATCTGATCTCTACCCTGTTTCTCTGAAAATAAGACATCCCCTGAGAATAAGACGTAGTAGAGGTTTTGCTGAAGTGCTAAATATAAAGCATCCCCTGAAAGTAAGACGTAGCGAAGTTTTTGGTTGGAAGCATGCCCATCGAACGGAACACCAGACCATGCAGCTGTGGAGCGGAAAAATAAGACATCCCCTGAAAATAAGACATAGCGCATCTTTGGGAGCAAAAATTAATATAAGACACTGTCTTATTTTCTGAGAAACACGGTATATTCTGGAGAAGAACTATAATTCCAGAGGATCTCCTTGTCCTACCTGGAGGCTGGCATCCCTATACTATTCTCACCTGTTTGCTGTTAGTATAGAATAGCAGCAACCTTCATTTTGAACCCTGGCTGCTGTGTAGGAGCAGGAAGAATTCATTTCTTCAAATACTGTGTTTTGTTAGTATTTCTAGATTCTTATTTACAATTCATATTATAAGGCATTGGCTGCTTTCAGGGGTGGGACTTGGCCGTGTTTTTCTGGTTTAAGCAGATGATTTATTTTCCTCCAGGCCTCTTGGCCTCAGTCACATTTTCCTTGACTCTGCACAGTTTTGGGCCAAACGAAAGCAAACTGTCCCTTGCAATTATTATTTCCTAAAATAATATTGCCCTATATGCATCCAAACCCTGGCAACTATATGCAGCTTTATGCTGAAGAAAATCCTACTAAGTTAACTGATGCCTACTCCCACACAAATGATTGCAACCTAAAACTTTGAGGATTGCAGCGTAAAATAAAATTGGCTTGAGCATTCATCTGTTCTTCATACTTGTAGTCCATCTTTCCACCTCTCCCCGGTCAAGTCACATCTGACTTACGGTAACCCCTAGGGGGGGTTTCAAGCACTGGTGGGATCCAAAAATTTTAGTAACAGGTTCCCATGGTGGTGGGATTCAAACTGTGGGTAGCGCCAATGGGGCTGGGCGGGGCATGACAGGGGCGTGGCCGGGCATTCTGGGGGCGGGGCGTTCCTGGGCGGGGCTGTGGCAAGGATGCAGCCGCTGTGCCGGTCCTTGGGCAGGAAACGAATGCACGCAGGCGCAGGCTGCCACGCACGCCGGTGCACCTCCTGCTAGACTGCTTCAAGTTCTGCTCGCTACTGCTGAGAGGAGGGGCGTAACTAAGGCAAAGATCACGTGGCAAAATCACCAATTAGTAACCCCCTCTCGGCACACACAAATAATTAGTAACCTACTCTTGGGAACCTGTGAGAACCTGCTGGATCCCACCTCTGGTTTCAAGGCAAGAGATGTTCTGCCTGCCTTTACACAGCAACCCTGGACTTCCTAGTGCAGCAATAACCAGGGCTTACCCTGCTTAGCTTCCACGATCTGTGGCCTGGACCATCAGGGTCAATGCATAATCTGCATGTAAAGTGCAGTCAAATCACAGCCAACCAATGGGGACACCATAGGGTTTTCAAGGCAAGAGAAAATCAGAGGTGGTTTGCCATTGCCTGCCTCCATGTCCCACCCCTGGAAATCCTTGGAAGTCTCCTACCCAAAATACTTGCCAGGGTCAAAGCAAGGCATAATAGACAATGTCAATATCTTCTCCAGAAAGTTTCTTCCCAAAGTCTCAGTGTGAAATGTATTTTCATAATGTGAATGCATTTCTACACTAAGAGATTAAGAATACCTCTTTTTTTTTTTTTGGCTCACCATTGCCAAGAAAAGCAAGAAACACAGAATAGGAATAGCTGGCGAGAAGCACATAAACCTTTGCATAATCCATTAGCTACTGGTCTGAGAAATTTCCCACAGCTGGCTGGACATGCTCAGGGACTGCACAACTTCTCAGTTTCTCTAGCATCCTTGTCCAGGCCACTGTTTCGTGGACTCATAATATGAAATATGGTTAGAACTAGAGACTAGGACTAAGAGCAGACAGCATTGTTCTGTGCACAGTCTTATCTGACAGTGTAAACCCAGAGGTGGGATCCAGCAGGTTCTCACAGGTTCCCGAGAGTAGGTTACTAATTATTTGTCTGTGCCGGGAGGGGGTTACTAATTGGTGATTTTGCCACATGATTTTTGCCCTAGTTACGCCCCTCCCCTAAGCAGTAGCGCGCAGAACTTGAAGCAGTCTAGCAGGAGGTGCACCGGCGTGTGTGGCAGTCTGCACCTGCGCGCATTCGTTTCCTGCCCAAGGACCGGCGCATCGGCTGTGTCCTTGCCACAGCCCCGTCCAGGAATGCCCCGCCCCAGAATGCCCGACCACGCCCCCACCGTGCCCCGCCCAGCCCCATTGGTGCTATGCCACAGTTTGAATCCCACCACCATGGGAACCTGTTACTAAAATTTTTGGATCCCACCACTGTGTAAACCCCAAATGAGGTTGGTAAAATAATGTTTCAGTTGTCATATAGCTGAATGATACAAGCCATGCAATCTGTTTTCTGGGTCAAGAAACTGGAAATGTTGTGGCTGTGGTGACTGAGAAGTGATATACACATAAAGCAGCATCACACAATATGGCTTTTGTGGGACTCTTTCAGTGATTGCTCTCACATTTAAAAGACTTGCATGAAGAAAATTAGCAGGCTAGCCACTCTTCATGATATGCTAGTTTTCCATGAGCAGTGAATCTTCAGAATGGATGGTGTCATTGGAACATTCAATCACATGCTTCTTTGCCAGCATTCTGAAGTAATATGTTAGCAGAGGTGTTGTACATCTTGTAGTCAGTGGTGGGGTCCAGCAGGTTTTCACAGGTTCCCGAGAGTAGGTTGCTAATTATTTGTGTGTGCCGAGAGGGGGTTACTAATTGGTGATTTTGCCACGTGATTTTTTGCCTTAATTACGCCCCTCCTCCGCTCCTCAGCAGTAGCGCGCAGAACTTGAAGCAGTCTAGCAGGAGGTGCACTGGCATGCGTGGCAGCCTGCTCCTGTGTGCATTCGTTTCCCGCCCAAGGACCGGCGCAGCGGCTGCGTCCTTGCCACAGCCCCGCCTAGCAATGCCCCGCCCCCGGAATGCCCAGCCCCGCCCCCGTCGTGCTCCACCCGGCCCCATTGGCGCTACGCCATAGTTTGAATCCCACCACCATGGGAACCTGTTACTAAAATTTTTGGATCCCACCACTGCTTGTAGTATACATGGATCAGGCTCTTCCTAGGAACATAAAGAGCCCTTCTGGATGTGGTCCAGCACCCAGTGGCCAACCAGATGCTTTTGAACGTCTCTAGGTGTTGACTCCTAGAACTAATGATCAAAGGTCTACTATCTTTGGCTATGGAGGTTCCCTTAAGCCACTCTGGGTAGTAGCAACAAATGGACCTATCCTCCATGCATCCATCTAACCTCCTTTTGAACCCATGTTCACTAGCAGAGACTTCTACAATTATATGCCAGGTATGCAAAGAAGAATTCAATATGTAACCAAAACAAGAAGTTTATTTTAAGAGCATGTTTAAGAAAAGGAATTAAAAAGAACAGAAGGCACATTTGTATTTCATTACTGCTTTCTTTTAGGTACACAATGTTTAGGTACACAATGCCAATCATTTGTAGCTATTGAAGAAGAGTTACAAGACCACTTTCTAAACAAGCTTAATTATTCTATTCTGTTTATGAGGTCATAGCTGACCTTAGCTGAGAACAACAGGAGAAAATTGGGAGGTACTAAGGTCCTTGTTTATGTAAAATACGACCTGGTTGTTGAGAAAGCTGACATTTGTTTGTTTGTTTGTTTCCTTACTTCATTTATCTCCCACCTTTCTCTATAACAGGCCCAGAAAGTGGCTCACACTGTTTGTTTTTCCTTCATTTTATTTGTAGTTTAGGCTGAGAGAGTCTAGCTCAAGGTCACCAAGCAACTTTCCATGGCAAACGGATTGCAAACACTGATCTTTCCGGTCCTAGCCTGACATTCTAACCAATACATCACACTGTTTCTCTGACATTGTCAACATCACCACTGATATCATGACCTTGTGGAATTAAAGCCAGCCTGAACACCATTTCAGTAAGGCAAACCAGAAGGTGAACGTAGTGGATCTTGAACTCAGTTTGGATGCTGGAGGGGTCAGTGTTTGGGACTGGAAACCAACTGTTACCCAGCTTAACAGTATACGAACTTATTTTTATATAGCAATGGGGAATTACTCGGTTTGGCAATGCAAGGGGTAGGCTGGGAGGGGATCTTTTTAGACAACTATACCAGAAACGGCTTGAAACATATCCGAAGAGAATTCACAAAAGAACAAATTGCAGTTTAAATATTTTTATATAAGTTTTGTTTGCAAGCGATCATACAGTGAGACGTTAAGGCACATACACACAGTTCCTAGATATAAAGATAGGGAAGAAAAGGGTGGATGATAGAATGGGAGTTGGGGAAGCAGGGGACTTATACGTTACCTAAAATCTGCAGAGAAGTTCCAGCATAGAGACCCAAGCAAAGGACAATATATCGTGTCTCACACCAACGTGACCAAGAGAGGTTCAGGCTAGTTTTGAGCACTGAGGCTCTGGTGTGCAGTATTTTTATACCCCTTTGCGCAGGTAAGGCGGGAAATTCAAACTTAGGTTTTGTTTCTTTGCAACTGTTTGGGGTTTCCTTGCTGGACTTGCGGAGTTGAGCTAATTAACAGCTCTATCTATTATCTCTACTTCCCAGGACAATGGAGCCAATTGGTTCTTGATTATATCAGTGAAACTTTGAACGATTTATGCAGAGGTGCTTCCTAAAGTCTCTGCCTTGAGTATTCAAATTTGGCTGAGGCTTGAGTGAATCAGGAAGGGATCTTGTTGTTAGGGAGATCGTATCTAGAGGTTGAGGAAATGCATGGAAGAAGCAATTGTTTGAGGAAATGGTTTCTCAAAGGTAATGTCCAGTATCAGGCAGTTTTCCAGGATTCATTATATCACAACAGCTTAGCGGGGTGTGGTAATCAAGATATGCCCATGGTCAATGAGGCTTCCATATTCTATTGCCTGGAGTAACTCATGCATTGATTTAGTTTTGCAAACAGACCTTTTGCCTTTGGCCTGTTTTTAGATGGACACTCTGCTACCTACACATACAAACATGGAAAGTGGCATTTTATAGCACACAGCGTAAGGAATAATATGAAAATCCAATATTTCATAAGGCAGGGGATGAAGGCCATGCTAACGCAACATTTCTTCAAACATCATGTAAAATTTGGTCCCGGTTTGATACACCCAGTGGGGATTGCGAGCAGTGATCTAGATTGCATCCTTTTTATACGGCAATAGCTTTCTGGCATACCTAGCTTATGAACAACTGGATTCAGTGCAGATCTTGGGAAGTCATCTCTGCTCAACAGTCAGTCTATCTCTGTGCTTAATATTCAATCTATCTGCCCTGTACGAGGCAGTAAAACAAAAATCTAAAAGCATCCCACCTGGTTCCAATGCATCCTGTGGTTTGATGTATTTGTAGCAGATGGGGTGTATTTTGATTTGTTTGCTGAGCTGGAAGATATTTTCTGTGGCTCCGCTGTGCCAGTAGCATGTTTCTTTAAAATAGTAATTCATAACAACAGCAACAACACAAGACTTTTGTGCATTCCACCCTCTGATGAAATTTTACAGTTATAACAATGCAGGGAATCCTACAGAATTCACCCATTCTGGTGAGTTCATCAGCATTCACCATGCAATCCAAGGTCTCCAAATACCCCTTTGGATGAGGTAGTCTTATTGTTGAACATTTAGAGGTGCTAGGTTTCTAAGTCAGAGTATCAGTGTTTTTGTGAGACAGGACTGATACATGTAAACTGTTCTGCTGGCTCCCATTCTAGGAATGACCCAGCCTGTGGTTAAGGCAATGGACTGTTACACATTCTCAGCCTACCTCACAGGGTTGTTGTGATGAAGTAGAAGAGAAGAGTTTGTATTTCTATCCCACTTTTCTCTCCTGCATGGAGTCTCAAGTTGGCTTACAAACTTCCTTTCCCTACCTCTCCCCACAACTGACACATTGTGAGGTAGGTGAGGCTGAGAGAGTTCTGCGAGAACTGTGACGAGCCAAAGGTCACCCAGCAGGCTGCATGTGGAGGAGTGGGGAAACAAATCCAGTTCACCATATAAGAGTCCACAGCTCATGCGGAGGAGTGGGGAATCAAACATGGTTCTCTCAACCACTATACCACGCTGGCTCTCAAGATAAAATGGAGGCAAGGAGTCCCAGTTTGGGTCCCCAGTGGGTGCAAAGTAAGATATAAAATACATAAATAAAAGATTAGGTGGTAGAGTGGCTGGGTTTAAGACCCCCCTCACCTCTTTCTTTCTTTCTTTCTTTCTTTCTTTCTTTCTTTCTTTCTTTCTTTCTTTCTTTCTTTCTTTCTTTCTTTCTTTCTTTCTTTCTTTCTTTCTTTCTTTCTTTCTTTCTTTCTTTCTTTCTTTCTTTCTTTCTTTCTTTCTTTCTTTCTTTCTTTCTTTCTTTCTTTCTTTCTTTCTTTCTTTCTTTCTTTCTTTCCTTTTGTTAAAATAGATTTACATATGAACAGACAGGCACCAGAAGCACAGATGGCTCCCTTCATGTTTGACCCTTATACAAAGCAGGCTACCACAAGAGGTATTATTCTAATTCCTTAGATAAAACAGGAGGACAGGAAGTGCCTGTTTGAAAGCCCTACTGGTCTCCAAGCTACATTACAAAACACTTACGTGTTCCCCCATGAACAGAGGTGTCTGAGCTTCCTGCAGCTCCAGTCATAACGAAGCCCAGCTTGAATTGGCTTTCGGTAGTATGAACGGCAAGGAAACGTGGGATATGTCTGGCTTATTGACGGCCTTATCCCGCTGATCGCTGACATTCGGTTTATGAGGTAGAATGACGCCACGGCTCTTTCAAAAAAAAGAGGAGTGTGCTTTTTATTAAGCTTGCGCTGTGAGTTATTAGCATCTCTGCCAGTGTGTAGACATGGGGATGGAATGAAAGCAATGGAATTAAAGCCATTCTTAATCTTCTGAAGCATTGCGTCGTAGGCTGAGCTCCTGCCGCTGATTCGGAGCGGTTAGTAATGCGAGCGATTCTTGATTCATAACCAAGGGCTGCGAGCAAAGCGTCTGCAAATGATATTCTGAGTTTTGATTGCACATTTTTTCCCCTTAAATTAAAAATAAAGGCCGTGATGCAATGTGTACCCAGTACGCAGTGGCGTAGGAGGTTAAGAGCTCATGTATTTAATCTGGAGGAACCGGGTTTGATTCCCAGCTCTGCCGCCTGAGCTGTGGAGGCTTATCTGGGGAATTCAGATTAGCCTGTGCACTCCCACACACGCCAGCTGGGTGACCTTGGGCTAGTCACAGCTTCTCGGAGCTCTCTCAGCCCCACCCACCTCACAGGGTGTTTGTTGTGAGGGGGGAAGGGCAAGGAGATTGTAAGCCCCTTTGAGTCTCCTACAGGAGAGAAAGGGGGGATATAAATCCAAACTACTCCTCCTCCTCCTCCTCCTCCTCCTCCTCCTCCTCCTCCTCCTTCTCCTTCTCCTCCTCCTCCTCCTCCTCCTCCTCCTCCTCCTCTTCCTCTTCCTCTTCTTCTTCTTCTTCTTCTTCTTCTTCTTCTTCTTCTTCTTCTTCTTCTTCTTCTTCTTCTTCTTCTTCTTCTTCTTCTTCTTCTTCTTCTTCTTCTTCTTCTTCCTGCCATAGAGTTTTAACTGATGCTAGGTATACAGCAGGGGGGTTTCTCGGGATGCTAGATATATAGCAGGTAAGGGGGGGTTTCTCGGGTTTAAAACCCCCCATTGCATGTCCGGCTGGGGCGGGTGCTCCTGTGCACTCACACAGGCACAGCCCGCATCACACGCACGCAAGTCAGCTGGAGCCTGAGAAAGAAAGTCTCGCCTCTCGTGAAGCAGTCTCGCTTGCAGGCTGGAGGCGGGGCGTGGGGAGGTGGGTCCAATGTAGGTCTTTCAGGACAGGTGTTATATGGTCCCAGCTAGGAGCCTGGCGGCTCCATGCTGTACATGTTTCAGCTTCCAAATCAACTTCAAAGGTAGATCGGCAGAGAGCAAATTGCAGTAGTCCGGCCTAGAGGTGACTGTTGCATGGATTACTGTGGCTAGGTCAGTTCGTGAGAGGTAGGGGGCCAGCTGACGCAGATGGAGAAAGGCTGTCTGGGCTGTCTTTGTGAACTGGTCCTCCAACAAAAGGGCCACACCCAGGGTCCTCACCATCCAAGGCTGGCAGCTGGAAATTTCCCGGCCAATCCTCTTGGCCAGGCCACAGAATCTCCATTTTCAATGGATTTAATTTCAGTCTGCTCGTTCTCAATCAACCAGCTATGGCTCCAAACATTGCTGGAGAGCCTCAGGGGGAGAGGCCAGCCGGCTCTCCATTGTGAGAATGAGCTGAGCGTCCTCTGCATATTGATGACATCCCAGCCCAAAGCTCCGTACCAACTGGGCCAAGGGCCACATGCAGATATATTAAACAGCATCAGGGAAAGGATAGCCCTCTGTGGCACCCCACATATAATGGGGTGCCGCCTGGAAACCTCCTCCCACAACACTACCTGCAGCCCACAGCCCTGAAGGTACAAGGTCATCCAGCTCAACGCTGTCCAGAGGTGGGATCCAACCAGTTCTCACCACTTCTCTAGAAGTGGTTACTAATTTCTTCTGAGTGCTGAGAAGGGGTTGCTAAAGCAGCCTCCCTGCCCAATAGGGACTGGAGGTGCGTGTGTGCAGCGGCGCCACTGTTTGAATCCCACCACCATCGGAACCTGTTAATAAAATTTTTGGATCCCACCACTGACGTTGTCCCATGTACTTCAGCATTGGTGAGGCGGTAGACCGACAAAGAACCCGAGGTTGGTGGAATCCTGACCCGACTCCGAAGAAACATCAGATGTAGTATGGCCTTCATCGTATAGTCTTCCATTGAGCTTCTGGCCAGTGGCAAAGCTGCGACGGGGTGAGGATGCCGCGCCCCAGGCGCGTGCCGTTGCATCACTTGGGGGTGTAAAATCGCCCCAGACCCCTCCCAGGGGTGGGGCGTGGGGCATGAGCAGATTGGGGTGTGGGCGGGGCAGGGGGCATGCAGGCAGGTCGTAGTTTCCTCACCCTCCGTCCCTGCTTCTGGCTGAGAGAGTTTAAACTGAAGCTGCTTCTTTATTTTACAGTACAGTCCTAGGAACACTTTCTTAGGAACAAGGGGGATTGAAAACACCTAAGTAGGACCTGCTCAGGATTTCTATCCTCACCCCACCACGAAGCTTTACTGTTCTACCATGTCGCAAACACAGCTGCCACCTTTGAAACGGCATTCATTTTTAATGCTTACTGTTCCCCTGGTTTTCCACATGGGTTCCCTGTGCAGACTGAACCCTGGCAATTTTTCAGATTAAACAACCCAGATAAATTATCTTGGCTCAGAAGGAGCCATTCTGGTGTCCAAAACGCAGAGGATGCGGCTGTTTTTCCACCTGTTAATGTGAACAGAGACAGTTTCATTTTATATTTCGGCTTCTCTTGCCAAGCCCGTCATTTTTTTCTTAATTTTTATTTCAATGTTCGTACTGGAGTGAGAACATCATAGCCAAATTATGTTGGTCCTCACAGATGTGTCTTTGTCTTGTGGCCTAAAGCTTTTTGAAAAATGTTTGCAGCTCCTTGCTTTTTTTCTGCTCCTGGAGGGGTGAACGAATGCTGTTTTCAAAGATTGTAAAAATGGTAAAGTCCTTGCAGAGGCGTAGCAAGGGGGGAAAGCGCTAGGCGCACTGGTGTGTCATCTGCCCCCGTCCTGCCCTAGAACCCCCCTGTCCTGATCCGGAACCACCCGTCCCACCCTGGAATGCCCTTGCCACACCCCCACAGGGGCGCACGCCCAGTGTGTCCCCACCCCACCCCCTTGGAGCTATACCCAGTGGTGGGATCCAAAAATTTTAGTAACAGGTTCTCATGGTGGTGGGATTCAAACTGTGGCATAGCGCCAATGGGGCTGGGCGGGGCACGATGGGGCGGGGAATTCCTGGGCGGGGCTGTGGCAAGGACACAGCTGCTGCGCCGGTCCTTGGGCGAGAAACGAATGCACGCAGGCGCAGGCTGCCACGCACGCCGGTGCATCTCCTGCTAAACTGCTTCAAGTTCTGCGCGTTACTGCTGAGAGGAGGGGCGTAACTAAGGCAAAAAAATCACGTGGCAAAATCACCAATTAGTAACCCCCTCTCGGCACACACAAATAATTAGTAACCTACTCTCGGGATTCTGTGAGAACCTGCTGGATCCCACCTTTGGCTATACCTCTGAGTCCTTGAGACAGGGACTGACCTGTCGGTCTTCCATTTTTCTTTAGTGACATGGTCAGCGCATATACCAACAAAAACTAACACTATTAATAGGGGTTGCCAACCTCCAGGTGGGCCCTGGAGATCTCCTGGAATTACAACTAATCTCCAGACCACAGAGATCAGATGCCCTGGAGAAAATGGCAGCTTCCGAGGGTGAACTCTGTGGCATCGTGTCCCTGCTGAGCTTCCTTCTGTTTCCACACTCCAGCCACCGCCCTGAATTCTCCATAATTTTCTCAACCCAGTGTTGGCAGCCCCACCTAATGAGGATAAATGGGGATGTTGACAATGTAAAGGAGACCTGGGTTCAAGTCTCGTGAAATTCATTGAGCTGATTATTACCTCTCTATTTTTCATTGGTTAGACCTCACCTGAAATATTGTGTACAGTTCTGGGCACTGTAGTTCAGGAGGGATATTGACCGGCTGGAGCAGGTCCAGAGGAGGGCAACCAAAATGGTAAAGGGTCTGGAATCCATGCCCTACGAAGAGAGGCTTAGGGAGCTGGGGATGTTTCGTCTGGAGAAGCAAAGGTTAAGGGGTGACATAGTAACTATGGCCCCTTCCGCACACGCAAAATAATGCATTTTCAAACCACTTTCACAACTGTTTGCAAGTGGATTTTGCCATTCCGCACAGCTTCAAAGAGCACTGAAAGCAGTTTGAAAGTGCATTATTCTGCATGTGCGGAATGAGCCCATGTTTAAATATCTGAAGGGATGTCATGTCGAAGAGGGAGAAAGCTTGTTTTCTGCTGACTCAGAGACTAGGACACGGAGTAATCGATTCAAACTACAAGAAAAGAGATTCCACCTAAACTTTATGAAGAACTTCCTGACTGTCAGGGCTGTTCAACAGTGGAATTAACTTCCTCGGGGAGTGGTGGAGTCTCCTTCTTTGGAGGTTTTTAAACAGAGGCTGGATCAGCATATGTCGGGAGTGCTTTGATTGTGCGTTCCTGCATTGCAGGGGGTTGGACTTGATGGGCCTTGTGGTCTCTTCCAACTCTATGATTCTATGATTAGTATCTAGGAAAATGCCACTTTCCCCAATTAACAGTGCCATCTTAAGCAGAGTAACACCCTTCTAAGTCCATTAAATTCAACATGACGTCTCTTCAAATATTGAAACATGGCTATCCTGTCACCCCCTAACCCTCTTTTCTCCTGGCTGAACATACCTACCGTGTTTCCCCGAAAATAAGACAGTGTCTTATATTAATTTTTGCTGCCAAAGATGCGCTATGTCTTATTTTCAGGGGATGTCTTATTTTTCTGTGTTCTGTTCGTCGGGCATGCTTCCAAACAAAAACCTTGCTACGTCTTATTTTCGGGGGATGCCTTATATTTCGCACTTCCGCAAAACCTCTACTACGTCTTATTTTCAGGGGATGTCTTATATTCAGGGAAACAGGGTAGCTCCTTAAGTCTCTCTTTGTAGGGCATGGATTCCAGACCTTTTACCATTTTGGTCACCCTCTTCTGGACCGGTTCCAGCTGGTCAATATCCTTCTTGAATTGTGGTGCCCAGAACTGGACACAGTATTCCAGGTGAGGTCTGACCAGTGCGGAATAATGATGTAATATTACATCCCTCGAGCCAGAAACTTGTTCCATCAGAGTCAGTATTGTCTACTCAGATTGGCAGTGGCTCTTGTAGTAGTGCACTGCCGACCCAGCAGTGCCGTGGTGGAACGTTGGGACGCCAACGGACCTACGGCCTTGCTGGTCGCACCGCACCCCCACTCCTCATCCCCCAATGAGTCACGGGTCATGAACTGCCTGGCTCAATCACCGGGCGCAGGGACAATGGTCTTGCCCCCAGGTGAGGATTAGGCTCAGGCGGCTTTACGGCTCCTCTCCGCATGCGTAGCCAGATGAGATCATGCATGATGATCGACCTCCAGCTCTCCGGAACTCCCCGTCCCTCCCTCCTGCTACACTAATAGAATAACAATAAAAGGTGCCAGGAACCGGCAGACGGGAGATTCGCTAGGAACACGGACCTCCGGTCTCCCGCTGCTGCCGATCTCCACCAGATATTATCTCCGGCGTCGTCTGGTTCTTGCTGACCGATGGGTCGACGCTAAGCTGGTGCGAAACCGAGAATCCTCGAACCTCCACCTGCTCACGTAAGCGCCTGGGAAGGGCAGCGATACCGAAGTCCGGCTGGATCGAGCGCATCCAGGGACCACCGTTTCGATATCGCCTGTCCTCTGGATCGGCGCATCCAGAGACTTCTGGCGATCCGGACACTCTCGTCCGGCCGGAACACCGGTGAGTATGGGAGCTTACGCAAAAGCAGGGGCTTAATGACAAGCACGTTGAAAGCGAACTGGCGTTAACGAAATGCGGCAGGGTCTACGTAAAGAAGGGAGCTGCGCAAATTGGTTGAGATTGAAGCTCAGTGTCCATGGTACCCAGAGGGGGGACATTGAATCTTAAGGACTGGGAAAACATCGGTACTCTTAGCACAGAGCCTCAACGATGTCGCTGCTACTGATGCGAATAATGTTTTGTCGCCATCAGCCTGCAGACCCTATGGCTCCCTTGCTGTAGGTCGCCCTCCTTTCGATCTTTTCACCTTCAATTTCAACCCCGGAATTTTCTCTATCCACTAAATTGGGCATCCTGTCCTCCTTCTGCCCCTCGCTCCTTCACCCATTTCAAACTCTCCCATGGTTCCAGCCGCCCCTTCCCCTTGCTCCGCCTTCGTTTCGAAGCCACTGCCTCCGTCAAGCATACGTAATGCGGCGGGTTTCAAACTCGCCAGAGCAGTATTAGTCACGATCTGCAGAAAGCGGAGAGACAATGCCGTAGATTCTTGCATTGTGCCCCGCCCACTTCACAGATACTGAGGGGAGGGCAGCGTCATCCGGCCGGGTTGTCGAAGCTCTGCGCCCTAAGCTATAACATCCTTACTGAGCTCCATAGAAGCAATGCGGGGCGTAGGAGTCACTAGCCCCTGAGGCATGCTGGAGGCCATCGCGGAACCACCTAATGGTCCCAGATGACTGGAAGACCACCTTTCATGCTCCTGAGCCCTGCACAATTTGTGGTCTGGGAAAGTGAGTTCCGCCAGCAGTGCTTCAACAGAGCAGCCACCTCTGGCGGCGCCTACACCGCCAGCTCAGCTGCGGTTTTCGATGCTTTGCCAATCCCAGCGATCAGATTGTCCTGCCTGAGGCCACCCTTACGGTCGCCTCACGAATTATATATATAAGGCATTTGTCAAAGTCCCCAATGCGGCCAGCCAACCCAGAGTTTCGCATATCCATCCGGCCAAAAACCCAGAGCCCTATGCGGGTGAACAGGCTCCAGGAAGCTCAGAGGCAGGTAGATAGCGAGGAGGCCCAAGCGAGGCTCCTCGTAAGCCTGCGCAAAGAGAACGCGGCGCAGTGCCGCAGAGCAATCCGCGGGCCTGGGCAAAAAAATCCTGAACTGGCCGATATGGCAAGGCACCCAGGACATGGTCCTCCGCCCGCAAGCTAGCCTCCTCGCCGCGGCACTCCTCACGGGCGGGAGACAGTCTGGATGACTTGCCCAACTGCGGCAGACCCGGACGCTTCCGAGAGGGAGTGTAGGCAGCCGGTGGGGGACGGCCTACAACCCCGATGGAGGAGGGTCCTCCCAGAGGCCACCTAAAACCCGGTGCCTGCGTTGCCAGAAAGGCTTCCATTGGAAGCGACTGCCCGTGTCGGGGAAACTCCCATGAGCGTCTCCCCAACCCAGGACCAAGGAGGAGAGTACTGGAGAGCAGACCCAAGCGCCAAGGCCCCTGCCAAAACCACCCCTCGTGGCATCTGCAGCTCGCATGCACCCAGCCCATCTCCTTCAAAGTTTCCCCACGAGGTTCTGGTCGCCCCAACCCAGTATGACGGTATCCCTACCGGGACTATTGGGCTGGTGCTGCCAGGCCTCCGCTGAGCAGGGACTGTTCGCCGTGCGGGAGTGATTGACTCACGCACGCAAGGACCCATCCATCTCCAGGTCTGGACAAACATCCCACAGGGAGCTGCCGGAGCCAGCTGCGCTCAGCTGGATTCTTCTTGCCCCATGCGCTGCCCGCTGCCGCACCCAATAAAGGCTACGGTGCCCCAGCAGCCAACATGGCGCAGCCTACACCACCGTCGCAGCGGTGGAGACGCTATCGGGAGCTCCCGTCCATATCTGGCTTCGCCATAGAAGGATGTAAGTTCAAAGGGCCTGAGTGGACACGCGCTGATGTTTACGTCATCAGAGCAGCCGAGTGGCCCGACCAGTGAGCCGAGCTTACCCACATCTGGGGGGGGGTGGGGAGACAAACCGCGAGGCGAGCATCCGCCGGCTCACGGTCAACAGCCCAGGGACTCGAAATGCAGCTCACAGTCTAGCGCCGTTTAGACATCCATGTCAATCTCTGGGAAGAAGAAGACCTCATGAGTCAGGTTAAAAGCGACTCTGGTCTGGGATGGAGGTAAAGCCGCGTCACGCGGATCATTGATTCCAATCGTGCCTTCGAAATTGCCTCCTATTTCGGTAAGAAAACTGTTTCCCTCTCCCTCCTCTTCTCCTTCTGCTTTTCGACCAGTAAAGGCGGAAGGAGGGGCCAATTGTTGACTGGCCCTCCCTGGATTAAAATCTGGGCCCGTCCTGATACCCGCAGCACTGTCAGGACAGGCCCCAGTTAAAAGGGCTGCGCCATTATGCCCTAATACCCACAAGGGTTGCTGCAAACACAGATCCCTTCTCATGATTTGGGTGGGTGGTGTTTTGCTTCGACGCCGTCAGTCAGCCCTTAAGGAGCGGTCTCGTGGGCGGCAACTCGAGATAATTCGATCACAAAATTTAGCACCATCCAGCTTCCTGCATTAGCCACCAAGGTCACGGTAAGTGCAACTCCCTTGCAAAGAAACCCCCCCTTTTTTCCTTTGTGTGCGCGAGGAATTTGCCTCTAATTGCCTGATTGCTTCATTCCCCGGATGCACCCATCCCCGGTGCTTCCAAAGCCCCTTTGTGCTGCTGATTAAGCATGCATACCTAATCCCCAGGACTTCGCTTCTGTTCCCTCCCCTCGAGGCTCGGACCCTGCTTGTAGCGCACCCTGATGGCGGCTCTGAAGCCAATTCCCACCAGGGTCGCCTACCTCCTGCCCTCCCTGTCAAACAACTAAAGAAAGAGGAGTAGGCGGCCAGGAGGGTTGCGTTAAAAGCAACCTTCACAGGCTGCAAAACAAGCCTTCTTCCTTCCTATATTAAATCTAAACATTCTAAACTTCGATCCCGATCTCCCGCCATCGCTCTAGAACTGAGCCTGGGCGGGACCGCCCCCCCCGTAACCTGGGAAAGGGGGGGATGGTTCAGTCCCTCTTCCTACAGGTCCCTGTGGACTCCGATTAGCCATGACAGGGCCAACCCATGGAATGGCCGGGAGAAACCAACCCCATCCCGGAGATGGAACACATCTCTCTAAAGGATCCGCCCAGCCGGTCTCAACAGGAACGCTTGGCAGCCCAACTGTTTCCAAAGACCAGGCCCGCAATGACCTGGGGGAGACGTCCAAGGCACCACCAGCCAAGCTCCTAGAGCTGCTGCGCCAGCAAGACCACCCCGACACCACCCGGTGAACCTCTGTGCGGCTCTCTTTGCGATCATCACCGCCAACTCGGCTGCCACCATCCTTGCCTGCTCTGCTGCCTCCTGCCGATGGCGATCGGCCACCCCTGACGAAGCTTTCACCAGACCAACATCTGGGAGCAGTTTGCTGCCGCTGCCAGCGTCTCATCCTTCTGCCTGGGCCAGTACCTAGAATTGGGAGCCTGCTAAGCTCCTGCCTGCTCCCCGTCACAAAGCGCCGGAGACTTCCTAAGCGGTCTGGGCTAAACCCTTCATGAATGCCTCATCCATCAGGTACTCTATGAGCCCGACTGGGGACCTGTCGTCCAAACCCTCCGGCTGGCGCTCTCTCCCTTGTCACAAGACTGTCGCTAACCACGGGAATCTAACACCTGCGCCCGCATCACCGGCGCAGCCAAACGGGGACCGACCGGGCCCATTCGTCGGCTCGGCCAGGTGGAACTGCACGCACATGGAGGACATTCCCCGTGTTGGAAACATCCTGCTCCCCAGGGGCTGGTTCTGGACCTGCGGGGAGAGGACGTTTAATTACATTCCATACGACTCTCTGCGAACTCTTTGTTGCCTCATTAGCCTCACCATTGTCCCTACCCCAGGCTCCACCCGGGGAGCCGGACGCCGCCGCCGCCGCTCCCGCTCTGCCCTTGACCCTCCTGCGCCGGGCGTAGCGTGCCCTCTCGAAGCGGAGTTAAGTCTCCCTGTGACTTCCTAGTGGGAGTCCCGGACCGCTTCTTACAATGCTAAGACTATGGCGGCTGGCTATTGCCTTCGCGAAGTCCATCAACTCTACCTCCACCGCTCTGGATGCCCTGGCCTCCGAAAGCAGCAGGAACTTCGTCAAAGCGACCTTAGAACCAATCGATGCGCTATTGATTACTTGTTGTTATTGCATCACCAAGGTTGTGAGAATGTACATAATATGTTGTTTTTAATCTTTCTGGTAACTCCCAGTTGATTCATATGAAAACGTGAGCTGCAAGAAGTTGTATCTAATCTGAAGTATGATGTTTTGCCCCATTGGTGGTCAGCCCTCTGGAGCTGGCTGCGGGAGAGATGGTTGAGTGCTATTGTACAGCTTTGCATTGGTTTAATTGTGTGCCTCGTTATCGGATCTTGTTTACGTTCAATGCGTGTCTAATATTGCCTGTAACGTGTGTAAGAAACCCCTCGAATTTCTTGCCCGCAGCCAAGCTCTAATGTTACACAAGCAGCTCGGTCAGCTTGACCAGATGGCGGAGGAGACAAGCGTCCCTTTAAATCGCCCCTTAGCATTTCGGTCCCCCTTTTCTAAAATGTAAAAAAGGAGGAGATGTAGTAGTGCACTGCCGACCCAGCAGTGCCGTGGTGGAACGTTGGGACGCCAACGGACCTACGGCCTTGCTGGTCGCACCGCACCCCCACTCCTCATCCCCCAATGAGTCACGGGTCATGAACTGCCTGGCTCAATCACCGGGCGCAGGGACAATGGTCTTGCCCCCAGGTGAGGATTAGGCTCAGACGCTTACGCTCTCCAACACGTAGCCAGATGAGATCATGCATCACATGATGATCTCCCGACCTCCCGCTCTCCCGGAACTCCCCCCGGTCCTCCCTCCTACACGCCCCCAATAGAATAACAATAAAAGGTGCCAGGAACCGGCAGACGGGAGATTCGCTAGGAACACGGACCTCCGGTCTCCCGCTGCTGCCGATCTCCACCAGATGTTATCTCCGCGTCTCGTCTCGTTCTTGCGCTGACCACGTGGGTCGACTACAGGCTCTCCAGCATCTTCTGCAAAAGTCTTTTACATGACCTGCTTCCAGACCCTTCAACAGGAGATACTGGGGATTGAACCTGGGACCTTCCACATGCCAAGCAGATGTTCTGCCACTGGGCCACAGCAGCACTAACTGGGCACAACCTCCCCAGGGCTGCACAGGCTTTGGATGGGCCACATGCAAATCAGGCACTAGGGTGGCCAGGTTAGCAGGGGGTGGGGGTAGGATTGCCAGGTCCAGGTTGGGAAACTCCTGGAGATGTGAGAGTAGAACCTGAAGAGGTGAGGAACGTCAACGGGGAACATGCCATAGAGTCCACCCTCCAAAGCAGCAGTTCCCAACCAGGGTTCCGTGGTACATGGGGTGCCGTGAGCATGTCCCAGGGGTACCGCGGCAACGCTACCACCCCCCTCACTTTTGTGGTGTCTCCTGCCGGCTCCAGCAAGGACATGGAGCTGTCCAGGAGGCAGGGCCTGCCGCAAGGTCAGCAGCAACTTTCCGCAACCCCCCCCCAGTGGTTCCCCTGGAAGGGGAAGGGGGGGTGGCATGCAGGGGCACTGGGAGGAGAAGGTGGGGAGGATGGCAGGGGTACCGTGAGATATGAAGATTGAGGTCAAGGGTACCGTGATGTCAAAAAGGTTGGGAAACACTGCTCCAAAGCACCCACCTTCTCCAAGGGAACTGATCTCTGCAGTTTGGAGAGAAGTTGTAATTCTGGGGGGGGGGATCCCAGGTCCCTCTTGGAGGGCAGCACCCCTACTAGACACTTCCTTACTTATGTAGACCAGGTGCTGCTTCCCCTGCGCACCAGTGCAGATTTGATTATACCAGAGATTATACCAGGATAAGAGTTGAAGAAGTTTTTGGATTTATATCCCCCCTTTCTCTCCTGTAGGAGACTCAAAGGGGCTTACAATCTCCTTGCCCTTCCCCCCTCACAACAAACACCCTGTGAGACGGGTGGGGCTGAGAGAGCTCCGAAGAACTGTGACTAGCCCAAGGTCACCTAGCTGGCGTGTGTTGGAGTGGGCAAGCTACTCTGGTCCACCAGATAAGCCTCCGTAGCTCATGTGGCAGAGGAAAAACCCAGTTCTCCAGGTTAGAGTGCACCTGCTCTTAAACACTTCACCACACTGGCTCTCAGGATGGTGGAATATCGACTCTCAGGATGGTGGGATATTAACTGCGATTATTATATGCATCCTATTTACCACCTAGATATTCACTTCCAAGGCCAGGGAGAGGCAAGACTTTAACATTAATGCTTTTACCATAGGGAAAAGGAAACAAAATATGCCAGACCAGTCCTGGCTCTCCCTCTTGGCCTTTCTTGATTGCTGGAGAGCAAAATGAAACATAGCCAGGGAGAAAAAATACCCTCAGTAGTCCAAGTTTCGTACAGCAGCATAATACTGAATCAGGATCGAAACTGTTGGCCTGACGCACAGTATTCCAAGGATATAACTTTCATGTGGAGTCTGGCTGGCACTGATGCAGGTAAGTCCCTTGCAGGGCAGGAAAATGTGCACCAGACGGCATTCTAATAGCCCTGGGTCATGTTCCTTCAAAAAACACCACAGGAAAACAGGGTTGGGGAATTACTTTTGAAGAGAGGTCTTCTAGTTTGGAAGCCAAGGTGCAGAACAAAGTCTGTTTGAACACAGCCTCCACTGGCCACTGGCCTCTAAAAGCTTCTAATATCCTGTTCAGTTTTAGATGTCAGGTGCCATTGTTCTCATTTTCCCAGGCTCCTGGCAACAGGTAACTATGATGAACTCCTTTGACCCTTACCCTCATAGTTCATTGCTTTAGTCTTCTTTTCCCGTACTGCTGTTTTAATGTTTGCTATGCTTGTAGCTTGTCATTTGAAATTTGGGGAGAATGTGACATCAATCGCTCCACACCATGCCATAGAGCCGTGGTGGCGAACCTTTGGCACTTCAGGTGTTATGGACTACAATTCCCATCAGCCTCTGCCAGCACGGACAATTGGCCATGCTGGCAGGGGCAGATGGGAATTGTAGTCCATAACATCTGGAGTGCCAAAGGTTCATCACCACTGCCATAGAGAGAAATACATCTTACTGTGACGTGCCTTTGAAGATGCCAGCCATAGATGGGGCTGAAATATTAGGAGCAGAAACTACTAGAACACCACCACACAGTCCAGAAAAACCACAACAGCCAGATGTGACACTACCTCTGGAGAATTTTGGAGGAATTTCCCCAGGCCGATTTCCCACCGAAAATTAAATGTAGATTAATCCAAGTTTCAAAGTAAACCGCACCTTTTAATCGCGGTTCCATCGTCTTCACTGCGCCATGTTCTCGGATTCCAGCGATGCAACAGTCCCTACTGTGGCACAATTGGCTTGCCAGGACTCTCCTGATTGGCTGTTGTGCCGTGTTGCGGCGGGAACTTTTCATCACGTCATAACGTCATCAAGTCATAACGAGAATACGGCACCCCCTGTCTTCTAATTGGTTGCCGTCCTCTCGCGAGCACGATTTACCGTGGGGTTTCTTTAGCGCCACATTTTAAAAAACTAAACCAAAGTCTTGTTCCTGAGTGTTCCCGTTCTCGTTTTCTTGTCAAAGCAGTTAAGCATGAGACTGAATCAGAAGAACATAAGAAGCCGAGTGAAACGAAAATGAAACAAAAAAAAACCTGTGTGCGCATCACGTATTGGCCGCTGCACTCTGATTGGCTGGAAGCATTTGCGTCACTGAGCACAATGAGAAATTGAAAAGTAAATCAGATGCCCGAACCTCCCCATGAATCTGGATAGGTAACATGATCTGCAAAAAAGTTGCACAAGCAACCAGGTTCTGGGGGGACGCGGCATAAGGATTGATCCGTGTTCCAAGGTTCGGCAGTGGGGAAGTCGTGAAGAAACCTCGATATTTTGGGGGACTATCCTGGGATAAATCGCCAGTGAGGAAATCGCCCCAGTCTCTATGGTAAAGCCTGTAGAAACATGGGGAGAATTTTAGAAGGTCATTATGGAAACTGTTTTTTCTATTTTAAATCCCACTTCTCAATTTCTCAAAGGCAGGAGATTGGGGTCAAGGCAGGGCAGCGGTGTGTGTGTGTGTGAAAGTGCTTGCTAATCTGGATCCTTGATGATACAATCCTATGCGGAGCTAAGCCAGCCTGAGTCCAGTGGGAAAATTTTTGCAGAAAGCTGCACTGTAAAAACCTGTTGATTTCAACAGAAGAAAATGCAAGCACAGTGCAATTCCTTCCTCAGAAACAAATGGAACTAAAAAACCCTGAACTGCATGTACTTTCTCAATGTGATGATTAATATCCTGTTGATCACATCCTTCCTGTACCCAGAAGATATTATCCAATTTTGGATGCCCTACTTATAACAGTAAATGATCACTCCCTCTGGATCACTTCTGACGTGACATTTTTTCAGTTATGGTTTATGCCAGCAGTGGCTGCTCCAGCAATGAAAATCAGACTGCCGGAAGGGATTATATATGTGTCTTCTTGTGCAGGTCTGATTTCATGGTAGGAGGCCCAGAAGTTGGTAGCTTTGATATTCAGGCAGAAGATTACTTAAGAAAACAAGAGTGAAGAGAAACTTTCTAATCTAGAGTTGTCTTTCTGATAAATAACGTTTATTTAACGAATTATCTGCCTTTTCACCAATTAAATTTAAATGTAGAACGTTGTGGGTTTTCCGGGTTGTTTTGCCGCGTTCCAGTTGTATTTTCTCCTGACGTTTCGCCTGCATCTGTGGCTGGCATCTTCAGAGGATCTAAATTTAAATGTATTCGTGTATTACTGAAAACTCACTTCAGCATTGTGAGATACTGAGGGAACAGTAAGGCAACTTAATAAAAAAAAGCCCACATTTTTTTCAGGGTTGCTGCTCACAGGGTTGCCAACCGTGCCTTCCAATGTGTCTTGTTGAATATTATCCTTAGATATTTAGAAGAACAACATTGTTCAGTGAGTGTACCCAGTATTCTCCAGGCAAATGTTTTGGGTCATCTTCTAAAGACCTTGGTTTTGGTGTAATTTATATTTAACCTCTCTTCTCTACAATATATCCCCAAACTGTTGAAGAGTCTCTTCAGGCCTGCCTTAGTGTAGGAAATCAGAACCATATTGTCTGCATACAGAAGAACAGACATTTTGTCAGACTAGTCAATAGTGATATAAATTCTGGGCCCTTCAGCTTATCTGCTATATCGGTGATGGCGAACCTTTTCGAGACCAAGTGCCCAAACTGCAACCCAAAACCCACTTATTTATCGCAAAGTGCCAACACGGCAATTTAACCTGAATACTGAGGTTTTAGTATAGAAAAAACAGTTGGCTCCAAGGCACGCATTACTCAGGAGTAAGCTTGGTGGTAGTCCGTGGCTTTGCTTTGAAGCAACTGTGCAACGCTTCGAATGGGTGAATCACGACCCTAGGAGGGTTTACTCAGAAGCAAGCCCCATTGCCAGCAACTGAGCTTACTCCCAGGTAAAGGATCACGCTTTAGTTCTTTCCATGAATATCAGTAGGGCTTAACAGCGCTTAACAGAGTTACCTACACTGCTTCCCCAAAACTAGGTCTTAGGTTTAGTGCTAATAATCTCCCTGAAATAATTGCACTATTATCACATGACAAACTCTGTGCACTTGTGCCCACAGAGAGGGCTCTGAGTGCCATAGGTTCGCCACCACTGTGCTATATCATTGATATAAATGTTAAACTAGAGAGGGGCCAGCACACACCCCTTCCCACTAGTATTTCACTGGTCAGAGAATGGAAAGTTACTACATTTTTTGCCTGGAAACTCTGGAGCCAACCAGTTTAAACCAGACCTTGGACTATACTGCATACCTGTGAACTGTTGATAATGATTCACACCTGTGACCTTCAGAAATTTGCCACAAAGTTTGGAGGCTATTGGGAGAAGGCTAATTGGTCTATAATTCTGTGGATCGGGCCTATCGCCCAGCTTGTGGATAGAATTAAAAAATGGTTAACACTGTCGTTGAAAAGGGACAACCGTCTTTTAAGATTTTGATTTCCTTTTCTTCATTATCATAACACATCAAAATTTAGCTGTTGGGAGAAAGCATGGATCAATAGCCCAATCTCCGACTTCTGTTGCTTAACTTGCCCCTTGCCTGTTTTTCCTGCAGGTTTTTCCTGTATGTTTTTTTTTAATTTTGGGGGGAGTGATTATTGAAGGATGGACTGCAGAAGGTACAGAGAATTGCAGCATTCTGCTGGGAAGCACAGAAGCAGCATTCTCAAACAAAAAGGGGTCTTGTGCCAAAGAATTCACTCTCCGAATTAGCCATTTCCTTTAAGGGAACTGTCATCTGGAGAGTTGTTATACTTCCAGGAGTTCTCCAGGCCCAACTAGAGGCTGAGGGTATATCTCCTTTGCACCATATGGCTCAACAGTATACAAATACTGTATAAATTCCCAACTCTCTAAATCGTCTCAGAAACAATGCAATGAAACATTTGTATAACTGTCATTAACAACTTCTTTCATAAGTTTCTATGTTCATTTCCAAATAAAAATTGCATTCATATCATCTGTGGTTTTGTACAACTTATTTGTATCTTGGTATACAATGTATATCTCCAAAAAAACAAAACAAATTATTTGCAGATACGGTGTGTGCTGAATTTCATCAGCCTCTGGTACAGCCTGTTGCCATTTGTCCTTCAGATGGCCTGGATTATATGCCTGCTAAAGAATCAACTTGTTCCCCTCTTAGAATCAAGTTGCCAGTAGTTATTTCTATATTTTTTTTCCTTAGGACAATGAGAACACAGCTTTCTCCCTTGTTCGCTATCATTCTACTTGGGTCTTTCTGTGCTTTTTTTGTTGTTGTAAAAAACGTTTTTTAAAAAAACATTCTAATCATTTCAAGCAAATTTTCTTCCTGTAAATACAAGATGAAGCCCCAAACAGTTTCTCCAACATCTCTCTGATCCCACAACTTTAAAGATACTCCCACTAGCCCCTGCTAGATTGAAGGCACTGGGTAGAGAACAGTGAGAAAAAGAGAGGAAGAGAAATATCTTGAGAAACAGCTTCCTTCACTATCTACCTCAAACCACAGATAGAGAAAAGAGAAGTGGATAGGCTTAGGACAAGGGGGCTGACATATAGATGCCCCAAGATGAGCAAAGACTGTCATTCTAGAAAGGCCCCTGGAAAAACAAACAAAGAGAAACTACTAAGAGACATCCACTTAATCTGAGCTGTGCATCTACTACTGAGGTTGGCCTGAATCCTCTAAGTAGCCTCTTGGTTTTTCCTGAAGCCTTTACACAGGAAAGTCTCCCACTGAAATAAAAACTGAGCAAGAAACCTCAAAACTGGATGCACTCTTAATTTTCCTCAGATTTTCATAGGGCATAAAAGATTGTTTTGTTTAAATCTTGCTCTTTACCCACTTCCCTGGCCCGACGGGACTTTTCTGATATATTTTTAGCATCTGACAACTACATTCAAATGTATTCCCCACCCCTAAGTACTGGTCCAATTTACAGCAATTACACTTATTTTCCTGTAACTGAATAAACTGCGGTGCCCAGCTGTTGCTTAATTTCTGGCTTATTAGAGCATGGAGCTGACCAGACAGCACAGATTAGAGTTGCTAATGAAGAGAAAATATTGGTATTTTGATGTTCTACTGTGGGGTTTTCCCACTTTCTGGCTGAAAGGGTCACTTTCCATATGGAATGCTCTCCTGAAGAAACCCCTAAATATCTACCACAGAAACTAAGTGCATTAAAGAGAATTCTGGGACATGATCTTGGGCAAGAAACTGCAACCTATGGCTCTAGATCACGGAATCAAAGCATGGCTCTTTTAAAAAAAGAAACTGAAATGTTAAATTCATAATATGCAGTTGGGTGTAACTTCAAAAGACTATCACTGTGGCTCCTACCCAGAAGTCGATCTGTGTAAATATTGCACATCGTAAAGTAAAATTATTCAAAATATAGCATTTCCATCCAAGCGTTAAAACACACACATGAAGTAGGGCAGTTCATTAACTAGCTAATCTTTACCTTGCTATGCCAATAAAGGTTTTTGTATTGTATAGCTAATCCTCCTTCACTACTGGAATAGATTAGGACAATCAAGAATATTTTTTCACGTCGGTTGTTATTAGAGGTGGGATCCAGCAGGTTCTCACAGGTTCCCGAGAGTAAGTTACTAATTATTTGTGTGTGCCGAGAAGGGGTTACTAATTGGTGATTTTGTCATGTGATTTTTGCCTTAGTTATGCCCCTCCTCTCAGCAGTAGCGCGCAGAACTTGAAGCAGTCTAGCAGGAGGTGCACCGGCGTGCGTGGCAGTCTGCGCCTGCATGCATTCGTTTCCTGCCCAAGGACCGGCGCAGCGGCTGCGTCCTTGCCACAGCCCCGCCCAGGAATGCCCCGTCATGCCCCGCCCAGCCCCATTGGCGCTATGCCACAGTTTGAATCCCACCACCATGGGAACCTGTTACTGAAATTTTTGGATCCCACCACTGGTTGTTATACCTGGTCCAAATGTATCAATAAGCAAGGTCAGAGTGAACTACAGCTGTACAGTATATAGCCACATTCAGGAAACAAGCTGAAAGGCTGGAGAACTCCAGACTACAGAAATCAGTTGATGAAATGGCTGATTTGGAGGATTGATTTTGTGGTATTATAACCTACCAGATCCTTCCCTCCTCCAAACACCATTCTACCCAGGTCCACCCGCATATCTGCAGGAATTTCTCAGCCCAGAGTTACCAACCCAGATCTGACAACTCTACCCAACCATAATCTAGGGCACATATTCAATATTTTTGTTTTGTTATTTGGGCAGGGTGAGACAAAGCCATTCCCAAACAAACTGAGCAACTTTGTTGAGGAATCTAGGATGGATTTGAAGTTTAGTATACAGAACATTGAACAAGTTTAGTAAACAGAACAAGTATACAGAACAAGTACAGAACAAGTATACAGAACAAGTACAGAACAAATTTAGTACACAGAACATTGGAACATTGTCATAGAAATTCTCATGGACTGTGATGCATACAGGACTTAAATTCCTAAAAAAGGTGTGTGCATTATAAGAGCGGTCTGTGTTTATCGTCTTTGTAGTTTGTATATATGTTTCTGTTGCACCTTTGTATACAAATAGAGCATTTGCACTTTTCCGCTGTGCATGGTTTTTGTGGCAGGTGCTTTTCCCCTTGCATTATCACAGACCATATTTTGTGTTACCCATTCTGTCTCTACAGTGGGCCCTACTGGATTCTGTTCACCCTTAGTTCATATGGAATATCAAAAAGACCAATAAGACTTCAGGAGCAGCCTCAGTTGGACTTAAAACGTGACCAACTACATACCCAATACCGTTCAGCAGCTACATGTTGTCTGATGAGGTCAGCCCTAGTAACTCACAAGTTTGTCTACCACATGTCGTCTTCTCAGAGAAAAGCCCTGGATAAATTTATGAGGAACCCTGGGATCCTCCCGAGTTTAAGTATTGCCCGTTATGCTTCTCCCTCACCTCCCCAGCAATAGTTCTAACAATACAACCATTTGGAGGGTCTTGCTCTGAGGAAGAAGGGAAGGATGGTTGAGTAGAAAAAAGTAAGAGAAGCAAAAAGAATGTACATCGGTTGTAGCAAAATCAGTCATGGACATCTGGACCACCCTGGCCCTCCTTGGGAAATGTAATACCAGTCACGCCTTTGGGTGGGAAAAATCAATTTCATGTTGTCGCCTGCAGCTCTGACATTAACTCTCCCAAATGACATCTTGGTAATATAATTCATACTTCTCTGCGGAACTTCACCTCGAGCCTCTTCCTTGAAAATCAATATTCTCTGCCTGTCTAGGCTGTAGTTAGTACGACTAGGATAAAATTGTATTGTCTTCCTGCATGGTAATAATAAGGTATGAGGCACCTACCTTGTTTCCCCGAATATAAGACATCCCCAGAAAATAAGACGTAGAAGAAGAAGAAGAGTTTGGATTTATATCCCCCCTTTCTCTCCTGCAGGAGACTCAAAGGGGCTGACAATCTCCTGGCCCTTCCCCCCTCACAACAAACACCCTGTGAGGTAGGTGGGGCTGAGAGAGCTCCGAGAAGCTGTGACTAGCCCAAGGTCAACCAGCTGGCGTGTGTGGGAGTGTACAGGCTAATCTGAATTCCCCAGATAAGCCTCCACAGCTCAGGCGGCAGAGCTGGGAATCAAACCCGGTTCCTCCAGATTAGATACACGAGCTCTTAACCTCCTACGCCGCTGCTGCTCCTGTAAAGGTTTTGCTGAAGTACGAAATATAAGGCATCCCCCGAAAGTAAGACGTAGCAAAGTTTTTGTTTGGAAGCATGCCCGACAAACAGAACACAGAAAAATAAGACATCCCCTGAAAATAAGACATAGCGCATCTTTGGGAGCAAAAATCAATATAAGACACTGTCTTATATTCGGGGAAACACGGTAGCACGATCTGACTCAGTTGCAGTCTCACTTAAAAAAAAAATGTCAAGACTCCCAACTCCATCTTGGCCTATTTCTCAAAACCAAGAAGATGTGTTATGAGTGGGCCCATAAGATTGCAAATTTTGGGTTGGGAAATTCATCGAGATTTGGGGGTTAGAGTTTGGGGAGGGCAGGCCACGGGGAGAGTCCACTTTCCAAACCAGCCATTTTCTTCAGGGGAACTTAATTTCTGTAGTCTGCAGATCAGTTAATCCTGAGAGATCTCCAGGCCCCAAATGGAGGTTGGCAACCACATAAACCAGGGCAGGGAGGCTTGCAAGCTTTTTAAAAAAAACCAGTTGTCTGGGAGCCTGTAGCAAAAAGTGGAAGTGAGTTTTATTAATGGGTCACACAGGAATTGAGAAGTGAATCCTGAAAACCTATAAATATTATGGAGAGGTCCCACTGGCAAAAGACTTGGCAGGCACTGAATTAATTGCCTCACGGTCTCCCGGTTCCTGTGGGGAATCTGGGGCCTCTGGGCAAAAACAAGCTCTCGCTTTTTCAGTCTGGCCCACTGCTCATGGCTCTCATTAATTTGGCCCCACACTGCTTTTGGCTCAGGCCCATTTCTGTGGGCCATTTCAGTAAAGGAAAGCGCTTGAAAAGACATAGGGGAGGAGACGCCTTAGAAGGACTTGCTGGCAGACAGGAACAAGGCTTCCCTTCTGCAGGGAGGGATCTGGACCTATGGGGTGGGTGTTTGCATGTGACAGAGAACGCACAAGCCAGAATGTGCAGGCGTACATATCTCTGCGTAAGAAAGGGTGGCATTGTGCAGACCAAGTGAGATGAAGAAGAGTTGGATTTATATCCCCCCTTTCTCTCCTGTAAGGAGACTCAAAGGGGCTTACAAACTCCTTTCCCTCCCCGCCTCACAACAAACACTCTAAGAGGTAGGTGGGGCTGAGAGAGCTCAGAAGAACAGTGGGCCTTTCCCCACTCTCCAGGATCCCCCCTATGCCGCGCACTGCTCTCAGCGTGCGGCATCCCTGCACGGGGTCATCAAAAGGCACCCTTTACAAGAGCGCCAGGGATGCCGCACACCGAGGGGGCGCAACAGCGGCAGCGTCGGGGCGGCTGTGCTGTCACCGCCCCTGTCGTGGGGAGTACTGGGGGACCCCGCGCTACTTGAGGAGAGTAGTGCGGGGCTTAAGGTAAGTGGGGAAAGGCCCAGTGACTAGCCCAAGGGCACCCAGCTGGCATGTGTTGGAGTACACAGGCTAATCTGAATCCCCCATGGGGCATTTCTATGCTTTAGTTGAGATGGGGCATTTCTATGCCCTAGTTTATATAGTCCAACATCACTGCTATCCCCAGATCAAAAAAAAAAAAAAGCTCCTTAGCAAAATTTGTCTCAGTCAACCTGGCAACAATTGCTCTCTGCTTCAGTGGAGCAAGGTTGTATCGGCAGCTTTATTATTAATTAATATTTATTATTAGTCTTCTAATAATAGAAGACTAATAATAGAAGACTGTCCTTTCCCAAGTGGGCTCAGGATGGCTTACAACAAAGAATTCACAACATAATGACATAGTAGATCCCGGGTATGGATGCTGTCTGGTCAACACAGCAGAAGCTACGGAACTGGGGTTACGGCTCCTGAATTCGAAGCACCTGATTCTCCTTGAGCAGATGGATGGGCAGGCAATCACACACACACACACACACACACACACACACACACACACACACACACACACACACACACACACACACACACACACACACACACACACACACGTTTCAAATGACTAAATCTGTATTGAGGGAACAGGCTCCCACTGGGAATGGATCCATTTCTTTGTGGCACTGGTGGTGAAGTACCCCCTGGTTCTGGGACTGACTTGGTTGATGAGGCATGATCCAGATAGCAAATGAAGCCAGAGGACAATTGCTTTTAATTCCCCTCTGCGTGAAACCCATTGCTGGAAAATTTTGGTTGGAGGGAACTGTCTCCAACCACAGTGCCAGACAGTGCTGCAGGGTTAACCACAGAGGCGATTGAAACCATACCAAGAATCTACATTGCGCCCAACCCAGCTGGAAGCTGGGTCAACAGTTTTTGTGACTCTTGAAAGTGGTGCGTGTCATTAACAAGGTGAGTGTAAAAGTGAAATTGCCTAAAACTTATCAGAGTGTGCACCCTGTGTTTCATTCCAGCCTTCTGAAGCAAGCGCCACCTTCTGACCAGTGGCACTCAGAAGTGGAAGCGCCTCCTATTCAACTTGTTGATCAGCAAGAGCACCATGAAGTTACTCATATCCTGGACTCATGTTTGTATCGTGGCCACCTGCAGTATTTGTTCACTTGGAAACGTTTCCCTGCAGGGGAGAATGGGTGGGTTGGATCTTCTGATGTTTGGGCCACCCACTTGGTGTTGGAGTTCCATCGTAAATATCCTCACTGTCCCGGTGAGGATGTCATGATCAGCCCCTGTTTGATGCTGCCGTGTCTCCTGCCCGGGATGTGGGAACTCAGTCCCCCTCCCTGCTGTGCTTATGTTATTTCACTTTGCTTCTCAGGCAATGCCTTATCAGCAAATTAGACACCTGTTGTTGTAGCTCTGCCAGTAATGTGTAATGTAGGTTGTTTTGACCTCTTCGTCTTTGGACCATGGGACTGGAGGGGTGCCATCCCCCCTTGAGAACTGGTAGTCTGGGGTGGGGTGACGTGACGTGTGAAATAACGTGGAGTGTAATGGAGGCTGCATTGTTGGTTATGTTCAGTTCTGGCAATCGAAGTCTAAGTGTTTATTCCTGATGCTGTTTCACAATAAAGAAATCAAATGAGTACATGCACCACACTGGCTGTGTAGAGCAGCTGTTGAAGACCAGTGGCCTAAAGAGCCAGCGTGGTGTAGTGGTTAAGAGCAGGTGGATTCTAATCTGGAGAACCGGATTTGATTCCCCACTCTTTCACCTGAGTGGCAGAGGCTTATCTGGTGGACCAGATGTGTTCCTTCACTCCTACATTCCTGCTTGGGCTAGTCACAGTTCTTCAGAACTCTCTCAGCCCCACCTACCTCACAAGGTGTCTGTTGTGAGGAGAGGAAGGGAAAGGAGCTTGTAAGCCACCTTGAGTCTCCTGACAGGAGAGAAAGATTGGGTATAAATCCAAACTCCTCTTCTTCTAAATAAACCTTAGGATTGATCCAGCACAATTCTACTTTTCTTTCACAATCATGGTACTTTTGAAACTGAAGGCCGCACTGACTGTTTGACATACAATTCGCAGAAAACTCTGTGCATAATTTTCTACTGATCAAACTCAGTGCTCTCAAATTATGAACAGTCCACAGAAATGAAATTAGTTGGTGTACCTTTCCCTAATGCATTTAATTGGCTTCATTAATTAAATTAATTGGTTGAAAAATGAACAAGCACACGATACATAATGCCCATCTAGAGAGACCCAGGGCGCTCATAAACAAGGATGGGAAAAACAGGCCCTTCATTCCAAGTATCTGTTCAATTATAGAGATAACCTTTAAAAGGTCTAGAGCAGCCAAGCGGATCAGAAGGGGATGTGAAAGATTCAGAATTCTGTTGATTCAAAGGATCACGTTTCAGATCCCATTGGTGGTATGACTAAGGAAGGGAAATAGATGATGCAAGCTATCAAGTCTCTGATTTCATATATCCTCAGATGAAAACAAGGGTGGGGGAATGGGGGAGAATAACAGCAGTCTAGACTGAAAAATTAACACTTCTGCTGTAACTAATGAGTGTCCTTGCAGCAAACAACAAATAAAAGGGGAGGAAAAAATGATACAGCAAGTTCATGTGGTGGCTAAAGACTCCAGTATAATCCGTTGGCACTGGAATTTTATTTTTGAGCCTACATTTTCCCCTCAAGGCTGCTAAATTTCTACATAATAACAGTGTTGCAGGTAAATTTTATTTCTGGTGGTATCAGATAGGGTTGCCAATCCCAGGTCGTGCCTAGAGATCTCCTGGGATTACTTCAGTTGACAGAGGCCCCTTCCGGACACACGAGGCGACTCAGGTTTGACTCGTGTTGGCGGAATCGTACCTCAGCTCAAGTCCTCCCATTCCTCCGCACAGTAGCTGACTCATGTCTCCGGAGCCGAGCTCAGAGGGCGGGACCACCTCCCTGCGCTGCATTCCGATTGGTTGCTGAGTCCCCCGTTCTGCGCATGCCCAAAGCTTTTCGCCGCCGCCACGAGTCTCCCCTTCTGCGCATGGGCGAAATACTGAGCTGTGATTGGCTAGATGGCAGAGTTGAGTCGACGGAGATTCCGCACTCCGCCGGCTTCGGCTCAAGCGCAACCCGAGTCCGCCCGTTGACTCAACCCCCCAGTCGAGCTCGGAAATGAGTCGAGTCAGACACAAGTCCAACGCTACGTCTGTGCGGAGGACTCGGGTCCAACTCAAGTCGATCTAAGGTCGACTCCTACAATGCGGAAGGGGCCAGAGATCAGTTCACCAGGAGAAAATGGCCACTTTGGAAGGTGGACTCTACAGCATTATATACCACTGATGTCCACTCTCCTAAGACTCAACCCCCCAAATCTCCAGGTCTTTCCCAACCTGAAGCTGGCAACTGTAGGACTGGATCATAGGTCAATAGTATTGTATGTCCTATAGTTCTTGGAACAGAACTACCAGCTGCAAACTCAGGGTTGCCAATTTTGGTTTGGGAAATTCCTGGAAGTTTGGGGGCGGACCCTGGGGAGGATTGGGTTTGTAGTCAGGAGAGGAGAGGAAAGGAGATGGGGGTATAATGACATACAGCCCACACTCCAAAACAGTCATTTCTCCACCTAGGGGTTGGTAACCCTAGCTCAGGGGTAGGGAACCTGCGGCTCTCCAGATGTTCAGGAACTACAATTCCCATCAGCCTCTGTCAGCATGGCCAATTGGCCATGCTGGTAGGGGCTGATGGGAATTGTAGTTCCTGAACATCTGGAGAGCCGCAGGTTCCCTACCCCTGCCCTAGCTGCAAGGAAGACAAGGAATTTGCTCAAGTTCCCCTCATAAATCTAATGTGAGAGTAGAAGCCATATATAAAGGAGCATATTATGGAAGCCTACACTCCAAATGTCCTCAGGTTGTTTGCTTTTTTAAATTCAGCCAGGCTTCAAAACGAGAATGGGCCTAGTTGGGGGATAAATGGTCTCAAGGAACATTCATAGGGGAGAAAAGTCAGGGACCAGAGAACTGTAGCCTTTCTTCTTCCAGCCTACCCATTCACCCCTGCCGGGTGAAAGCAGCAGTGGCATAGGAGGTTAAGAGCTCGTGTATCTAGTCTGGAGGAACCGGGTTTGATTCCCAGCTCTGCCGCCTGAGCTGTGGAGGCTTATCTGGGGAATTCAGATTAGCCTGTGCACTCCCACACTCGCAGGCTGGGTGACCTTGGGCCAGTCACAGCTTCTCAGAGCTCTCTCAGCCCCACCTACCTCACAGGGTGTTTGTTGTGAGGGGGGAAGGGCCAGGAGATTGTAAGCCCCTTTGAGTCTCCTGCAGGAGAGAAAGGGGGGATATACATCCAAACTCCTCCTCCTCCTCCTCCTCTTCTTCTTCTTCTTCTTCTTCTTCTTCTTCTTCTTCTTCTTCTTCTTCTTCTTCTTCTTCTTCTTCTTCTTCTTCTTCTTCTTCTTCTTCTTCTTCTTCTTCTTCTTCTTCTTCTTCTTCTTCTCCATGATATCTTAATGAGCTAGCGTGGTGTAGTAGTTAAGAGCAGTGGACTCTAATCTGAGGAACTAGGTTTGTTTCCCCACCCTGCTGAGAGACCTTGGGCTAGTCACAACTCTCTCTAAACTCTCTCAGCCCTACCTACCTCACAAGGTGTGGGGAGAGGAAGGGAAAGGGAGTTTGTAAACCACCTTGAGATTCCTCTCAGGAGAAAAAGGAAGGGTATAAATCCAACCTCTTTTTCTTCTCCTCTTACAGAGCTTTGGAAACATACCCACTTTAATGCATTCCTAAAAACATCAGGAAGTTGGGGGATGACTGTCCTATCTGTTTGTGACTGCACAGAGTAGACTTGCCAAAAATCCTGGAGAAAAAAATATATATTTCCCCTTTAATAGAGACTTAATATAGAGGAGTGGGCAGCAAAAGCTTTATATGGCAGTAAATAATATTCCACTGGGGGTAGAAAGTGCCTTAAAATCACAGCTGACTTATGGTGTCCCCTCAAGGGGTTCTCAAGGGATGAGAGAAACAGAGGAGGTTTTGCCACTGCCTGTCTCTGCAGAGCAACTTGGACTTCCTTGGTGGTCTCCCATCCAAGTACTGACCACCCTGCTTAGCTTCTGAGATCTGACAAAACTGAGATGGCCTGGGTCTTCCCGGGTAGGGCCAGAGTAAAAGGAGTACGGCATTACCCCCCCCCCCCCACTCCTTCCTCGCACCATGGTTGTTGGCAATAGTAGTTCAGGTAGATCTGTGAAGCAGGTGTAACCTCTATCTGTGGGTTCTGTGGGGCAGAACTTGGAATGAGTTTGCAACAACACATTTTAAAAAACAAAATGGTTTACTTTCTTAACATATAACATCAAACATCAACATTTAACATCACACTTCAAGGTCCTGTTCAGGTTGCATTTTCAAGTCCTTATATTTACAGTCTACTGATACTGCCAAGTCCAATTCTTCTTTGCAAGTGGGTTGGCTCCTGAAGACTCCAAGGGCTTGATGAACAGGATTCAACATGATGAAGGTTTCCAGGAGAACTCTCACCCATTATAAACACACAAAAGAAACCCTGAAACAATAAACTCCAACATTTACAACATAGCAAAAATAAACAACTACCTTCCCAGTAGTTCCCAACAACATTGCAGTTACCTTAACAAGGTGTTAAGGGCTTATACCAACCAAGGTCCGAGTCTGGTAGCCTTGTCTCCTCCAAACTACATGAGCTCTGCAGCCTCGTGCTGCTTTGAGTCTCCACCCCTTTGTTGTTGCAAACTCATTCCAAGTTCTCCCCCACAGAACCCACAGATAGAGGTTACACAGGCAACCAGTGGAAAGTTCAAGAACATGGAAGGGGGGTTGCTGTGACATATCTACCACCATGTCACTTCTGGGGTATGTCACCACATCACTCAATTGTTTTGGTATCAAAATAGATTTCCCTCAGCCTTGAGTAGTATTTGAGTGAGAGAACCACCTCTGATTGTGTCAAGATTGGCCTCAGATTCCAGCCAAGGAGCAGGGCAATCCTGCGAAAGGCAGGAGCAAAAGATGTACATTGCTGGGTTCAAAAGAAACACATAAGCATCAGAAGGGACCATTTGGAAAAGGAGCAGAGACAGAGGAATAGATCCCGAGCCTGAGGCAGGAAGGGAAACTGGACAAGAAATTGAATGCGGGGAGAACCACACATGGCAGGGAGCTGAAAAAGCAGCAGAAGGCTGAGGGTAACACACTGACCTAAAATAATCAACCAAATCTTTGGCTACAGGCCTGAAGCCTGAAATCAAAAGTCTGAGGACATAAGGGCAGAGCTTGCTGGGAACTAGTCCCCAGGTCCTCCTGGGGATGATCCACATTATTAGTAGGGCTGAAACAATAATCATCGAATTGTGAAATAGAAACAGGTGTCTATTAAAGCCGCCATTGATGCATCTTCTGGGCCAGGGGTCTTCAAACTATGGCCCTCCAGATGTTCATGGACTACAACTCCCATAGCCCCTGCAAGCATTGCTAAGTGGCAGGGCTGATGGGAATTATAGTTCATGAACATCTGGGGGGCCATAGTTTGAAGACCCCTGTTCTGGGCCAACGAATGCCATTTCCCCTAACAGTAGCTTATGCTTTTGGCTGGCAGTGCTTTATCTTAGCCTATCATCATAATGTAATGAGAACGTTTTTCTTTCCAAACGCTGATGGATAAGCCGTCATAGTCCCCCCCCCCACCACCACCACCACGTTCTTTTCTCACCAAGTTGAAAAACAACTCTTAAAAAAAAATAACAGCATAGCAAGGGACCCAAGACCACAGCAAGATTGTGATTTTTAATGTGTTTGGATCTGTTTGAACAGCTGCTTTATGGTTAGCGCAGCCAATGAGCAGATATGAAGGGTTATTTTACTTTTTCATTATTGATGGCCTAGATTGGCTCTGAATTCTTTTCTCGAGGCAGACTGGCAATCGCTTGTGCTCCAGCCCTTGGCTAGCTGTGGGGTTCAAGAAAAAGTTATTTTTCACCGAGAGCAGTTTGTCTCCGCAATGAGAGCTTGAAAGGGCTGAGAGACCGGCAGAATGATGGCATCCATCGGATGAAAAACCCACCCAACTGTTACCAAAACAATTAAAGGAGTACAGTTGAGAGGATCCTCCTGCCTAACTTTTTTTTTTTTGCCAATGCTGACTATTTATATTTTCCTGTGTGTTTCATTGGTATGTTTTACAGCAGTTGGCAGCGATCTGATTACCGAGGAAATGTTCTTTTCAAAGGGCAGACTCTATGGTAGGGGCCCGCAACATTTTTCAACCCTGTGGACCTTCGGAATGCTGATGCGGTGTGGTGATTGCAGCCACAAAATGGCCACCAAAATGGCCGTTGTAAGAAGCTGTGGTTTGCTCCAACCTAAGGTGACCAGATTTTCACCTTTTTAACGCAGGACATGGGACGCACGTGTGCACGTGGCCAAAGGAGCACACTGCCTTCTGGGCTGCTCCCCTGTTTCTTGCCCTGTGACAGGGCGGGAAAGGAGGGCCCCAAAAGGCAGTGCGCTCCTGCGGTCACGTGCACGGGAGGCTGCCGCACTGCCTTCTGGGGCGCTCCCCTGTTTCCCACCAGGGGGGGCCCCAGAAGGCAGTGCGGCAGCCTTCCAAAAATCAGGAGAATTAAAAAACCCCGCGGGACGCGGGACAAATTGCTCAAAAGCGGGACTGTCCCGCCAAAAGCGGGACGTCTGGTCACCTTGCTGCAACCATAAAATGGCTACTACAGCTTGCCTTCACTCCCACAGTGAAGGTCTTTGTGCTATGGTGGCAGCCAATGAAATCTCCAATGGCCAGTCAGAAGTTTTGCTAGGCAAAAGCCCTGCCCCACCCCACCCACTTTCTAAAAACATTTGGAGAACACCAGGAAAGGTGTCGGCAGACATCACGTTAGGGACCCCAGCTCTACGGTATCCCGTCCCTGCTGAGCTGCCTAGCCTCTCCAAGCACCATTCCGAAATCTACAGGATTTTCCAAGCCAGGGTTGGCAACTGTACCAATAGAAAATGAGTCGGGCAGTGAGTAAGCGACAGTCATATTTGGACTGCACAGTTGTAACTCAAGCAGTAAAAAAATAGTGAAATGATCCAAAATGGTGCAGACCAATATTTATTCTAAAATCCAAGACTACTGATGCTTTTCAAACAAAGGTTCTTCTTTGGAGGAAGCGTTAGATGTGTTAAGCAAGCCATATTCTCTAGTCATGCGAATTCTAATAAAAATCAGCACTGATTCCCCAGAAGGAAGAGGCGGTGATAGAGACAGCTTTACCAGTTGTGTTTTCTGCCTTCCATGCAACTGTTGAGGGCACAGAAGCTTTGACAGTACATAAGAAGAAGAGGAGGAGGAGTTTGGATTTATATCCCCCCCTTCTCTCCTGCAGGAGACTCAAAGGGGCCTAAAATCTCCTTGCCCTTCCCCCCTCACAACAAACACCCTGTGAGGTAGGTGGGGCTGAGAGAGCTCCGAGAAGCTGTGACTAGCCCAAGGTTACCCAGCTGGCGTGTGTGGGAGTGTACGGGCTAATCTGAATTCCCCAGATAAGCCTCCACAGCTCAGGCGGCAGAGCTGGGAATCAAACCCGGTTCCTCCAGATTAGATACATGAGCTCTTAACCTCCTACGCCACTGCTGCTCCTCCGATATATAATTCAAAGGTCCGATATATAATTCAAAGGAAGTTTTGTAGCGACCAAACTGAATAAAACCATTCTCTACAATCGCATGGCAAAATCCACGCTAAATGGTAGGAATGCATTTTGCAATAGATGTATGACTTGGAGCGAGTTTTTCCGCCTTTGTTCCTCCTCCCTCTCACCCCGTACTGGGAAACAGAGGTGGTCTTGGATGGACCTCTGGAATAAACCAACTTATGATTGTTATTCTTTTCCACGGACAGGGAGTGAGCTGAAAACAAAGACAAATGAAATTGCTGCCGACCTCAAAAATCTAGCCCAAAGCTTGAATGGAAACCAAAACGGCTCTTTGGAGTCTTATAAGGAACTGGAGGCTTTACATCATTTCTCAAGGCCGTATACTATCATACTAAGTGAAAGCACTTTAAATAAGTATTCACACAGGAATGGAATTGGTCAAGAAAATGGAATAAAACCCACCCTTTCATTATTGGTCTAATAGGGGATTGCTTTTCTCAGTCCCTTCCTTTTTTGTTGTCTTTACTTGGTCCAGGGCACACTGAAATGAGACTGACCCAGAAGCACTGATGCTTCCTTAGTGGGCTGATAGCTATTAGCCTGAACACATATAATCAGCTTGGAAAGGAGCTAGAGGGGGAAAACTTGGACCTAGAGCATTGCCCACAACAGATAGAGTGTTTAGCAGATGTCTGGATGAAACAGGTTGTGGGAGGGGTATTGCGAAAGTATGCGTTCGGGGAAACCGAGGCTATTTTGCAAGCTGGCAGTGTCTGCCTTGGTGCTTGTCTGCTCCCCAAGTTCAACATTTCTCGTTCTAGGTAAACAGATATTATACCTACACCGTACGTATCCAGTACCCTTTCCTCCAAAGAAATGGATCCTGTGGCAACAATTCCAGTTACTCCCTACTGCTTCAGGAAGCGGCAAGCCGTTATTTATCTGTTTCTGTTCTCGGCAGCTTTTCCAAAAATAAAGTGTCGACAGCATTTCATTTCGGCAATCTGTTCCTTCAGTGTGTCTGGAAGTCAGATTTGTAAAGATGATCGGCTAAAGTTCTCACAGCCGTGGCTGCGTCCGCGGGACAGGAGATCTTCCAAATCACCTCTTTGAATGTTCTTAGCCATTATCAGTGCAATCCTATAAATGCTTTCTTGAGACAGTAAGCCCCACAGACAGAGGTGGGATCCAGCAGGTTCTCACAGGTTCCTGAGAGTAGGTTACTAATTATTTGTGTGTGCTGAGAGGGGGTTACTAATTGGTGATTTTGCCACGTGATTTTTGGCTTAGTTACGCCCCTCCTCTCAGCAGTAGCACGCAGAACTTGAAGCAGTCTGCGCCTGTGTGCATTCGTTTCCCGCCCAAGGACTGGCGCAGCGGCTGTGTCCTTGCCACAGCCCCGCCCAGGAATGCCCTGCCCCCGGAATGCCCGGCCACGCCACCATCGTGCCCCACCTAGCCCCATTGGCGCTACACCACAGTTTGAATACCACCACCATGGGAACCTGTTACTAAAATGTTTGGATCCCACCACTGCCCACAGAGTAGACATGAGTAGAATTCCGAGCAGATCTCTATACCTACGCCACCACCTCCCACCATCACCTTACCCACCAGAGTGCAAACACCATTGATGGCTCCGTGGCTACCTGGGTCAAGGGAGAAGACACTGGCACTCGTCCCAACATGCTCTTGTGGACCAACTCACAGCCTGCAGAAGGGCCAGGCTGGGGTGGCTTCTGGGGTGGCAGAGCACAACTGAGATAGCCGAAGTGGGACCCTTGCAGAAGCTATGTGGGCAGTGGTGGGATCCAAAAATTTTAGTAACAGGTTCCCATGGTGGTGGGATTCAAACTGTGGCGTAGCGCCAATGGGGCTAGGTGGGGCACGATGGTGGCGTGGCCGGGCATTCCGGGGGCAGGGCATTCCTGGGCGGGGCTGTGGCAAGGACGCAGCCGCTGCCCCGGTCCTTGGGCAGGAAACGAATGCATGCAGGCGCAGGCTGCCACGCACGCCGGTGCACCTCCTGCTAGATTACTTCAAGTTCTGCGCGCTACTGCTGAGAGGAGGGGCGTAACTAAGGCAAAAATCACATGGCAAAATCACCAATTAGTAACCCCCTCTCGGCACACACAAATAATTAGTGACCTACTCTCGGGAACCTGTGAGAACCTGCTGGATCCCACCTCTGTATGTGGGGCCCTGTGGGCGGTGCTGGCCAGGCTCCCAGGTGGGCCAGCGGGAGGCACGCTCTGCAGGTGCTCAAAGGCCTGGCAGTGGTGGCAAAGGCATCATGGCTGACTGCCTTCCTCTCCCCTCTGCAGACAGCAATGAGGTGTCCACGGTGGGTAAGGGAGGTGACATTGGCATGGGTGGCTTTGAGTGGGGCCACTTCTGGGAGGTGACCCAAGCAAATGGCACCTGGGTGAAGTGCCCCCCTGCCCCCTAGATGCATCACTGTCTGTCCATCACATAGCTTAACCACTTACAGTCTCTAAAAAAAAGAATAAGGAAATATGCCTGATACTTGCTAGAAAGAAACTACCAGTATCTGCCTTTTGTTTAGTTTACAAAAATTAGACATTATTTTAAAAGGAGATGGTGATAGTTCAGTTAAAATAAATGAAACAGTGTTAAACTAAAGCGGACTCAACAGTAAGGAAAGCTCAACTTCTTTGTGTTCACAGAGTTGCACCCAGAGCTGGGATCCAGCAGGTTCTCACAGGTTCCCGAGAGTAGGTTACTAATTATTTGTGTGTGTCGAGAGGGGGTTACCAACTGGTAATTTTGCCATGTGATTTTTGCCTTAGTTACGCCCCTCCTCTCAGCAGTAGCGCGCAGAACTTGAAGCAGTCTAGTAGGAGGTGCACCGGTGTGCGTGGCAGCCTGCTCCTGCGTGCATTCATTTCCCGCCCAAGGACTGGCACAGCGGCTGCATCCTTGCCACAGCCCCGCCCAGGAATGCCCCGCCCCCGGAATGTCCAGCCACGCCCCCGTTGTGCCCAGCCCAGCCCCATTGGCACTACGCCACAGTTTGCATCCCACCACCATGGGAACCTGTTACTAAAAATTTTGGATCCCACCACTGGTTGCACCCAAAGAGGGAAAAAGCAGACCTTTCTTCTTCAAGCCAAGGGTTGGGATGAATGGCAGAATGGTTTAGAACAGGTTTATTTACATCAAATACTATAAACCATTAGAACAGTTAAGAGCTAACAGAAGCTCTATGTTTTAACTCTCTCTGGTCTCAGTTCCAACTGCTTTTCCTGGGTTTCTTCACTCCACCCTTCAACTTAAACTATTAAAGGCAAATCATCACACCGAGGAATGGGATCACACACTAGTAGTTTGTCAGGTCACCTGCTAATTCTTCAAGGTGAGGATGCACCTTGAGGGATATTTTTATCTGTTGTGAACGTGGCACATAGCCCGAATCCAAGCTGAGAAACGCACACCCACGCCACCTCTCTAGCCCAGTGCTATAAGCATCAGACCACAAATATCTTTCCCGCTCTCGGCTGTAAAGAGGGATGTTTCGGTTTTGGAGCTTGGAGAGATGTGGTGAGCTAAGGGCCGGAAGGATCTGTCATTCAGAAGAAAACGGAGGATAGAGTTTCCAGATCTATTTTAATTTTGAAACGACTTCTCTTAATACTGACTGGGGACAGAAGAAAACCTTGCATGCTGCTTGCCACGGAGAGTAGACTGGGGGAGGGGATCCCTGCCTGTTCCTTCCAAACCAGGAACGTGCAGTTTGCATCTGCCTTGCACGAAATGTACAGCCTCTGGTCCCGCTTGCTGTGCAAACTTCCCCCACGTTCCCCAATAAGATACTTTGAATTAATGCACACTCCAGATGAAAGCAGTAATTTTCAAACAAACCAAGTGGCTTTCATGTTCGAGAAAGCCTGCAGCGTGTTTTCAGCATAAGGGGGGGAAAAACACACCATATTTTTTTGCAGTCACTCCCATTATGTACTTGCGCTGCAGTTTTCCCTGGAGATGCACCGAAGCCACAGATTTCATTAGTTAAGAGCGCTTTTTCTTGCAGCGTGAAACATGCCAAGATGAGAGCGGGAAGGAGGAGAGCAAAGAGAGCCGTTAACCTTTTCTTGGTGCCGTTTGGTTCTCCCTCATTTACCTTGGCTTTGAAGAGTCGGGACATTCTGCAGATGGCTTAGGGTCTATAAATTCCTATTGAAACAGTGAAGAGCCAAGCACAACAGGTCGCCGTCCAGACTTGTCTAAGACAGATAAACTCCCAGCTCAGCAAGTCAATAATAAGCTGGTTCTCTTTACCATATAAACAGATACAACTGAGTCAGGTATCCCAGAAGAATGGCTCACTTTCCCCAATTGTTGTTTTCTGATATATAGGCGGCATGCATGCTCAGAACAAGGATGTGTGTGTTGATTGAGCTCCCTTGAACTAGGGCTCCGTTTCGTTGCAGAAGGGCATCTGCGTAAGAGTTTCCTGGCTGGCTGTACAGAATAAGAAGCACAAGACACTTTCTTTTCTTTGTCTGTCTTTCCATCCATCCTCTGGAGGAAACGGGTTTAGTTCCCCGCTCTGCCGCTGGAGCTGTGGAGGCTTATCTGGGGAATTCAGATTAGCCTGTGCACTCCAACACACGCCAGCTGGGTGACCTTGGGCTAGTCTTAGGGCCTTTCCCCACTTACCTTAAGCCCCGTGCTACTCTCCTCAAGTAGTGAGGGGTTCCCCGGCACTCCCCACGACAGGGGCGGCGACAGTGCAGCTGCCCCGACGCTGCCATTGTCGTGCCCCCTAAGCGTGCGGCATCCCTGCCGCTCTTGTAAACGGCGCCTTTTGATGACCCCGCGCAGGGCGGATGCCCGGGCGCGCGGCATGGGGGGGATCGTGGAGAGTGGGGAAACGCCCACAGTTCTTCTGAGTTCTCTCAGCCCCATCTACATCACAGGGTGTTTGTTGTGAGGGGGGAAGGCTAAGGAGATTGTAAGCCCCTTTGAGTCTCCTTACAGGAGAGAAAGGGGGGAATATAAATCCAACTCTCCTCCTCCTCCTCCTCCTCCTCCTCCTCTCCTCCTCCTCCTTCTTCTTTATAACCATTTGCAATTCTTCTTCTTGCTGAAACAGATACGGGCCCAATTGCACCGTAGAGATCAACCAGAGTTACAGGGCATAAGCTTTCGAGAGTTGAAGTTCCCTTCATCTGTCATACCCCGTGACTAGAGTCTCTATTGAAGAACTGGATAGCAGCAATATGGCAGGACCACCAGGGGCAGGACATCATCAAACAGTCCGAAGCCTTTGTCGACCTCTTAAGGTGCTACTGGCCTGTTTTGCAGAACAACGGCTACCCTATGAAACAGCTTCCTAATCCGTATTACCCCCATCTCTTCTGCTGATGTTCCTACTTTTTGTGCCATCGCAGCCATCACATGAGATCAGAATGTTTCCATCCTTCCATAAATGCCATGAAGCCACCACCCAGAAGGCGCATGGAGGGAGCAGTGGCGGGGTTGGCCCAGCAGCGTCCTTGGGGTGGCTGACCCAACGCACTCTCCACAGAGGGGTGGGCCCTTCCTTCCCCGGAGAGCGCCAGCCATGCAGGAGGAGGAGGAGGAGGAGTGTGGGGACATTTGATCCCATATGTCCCCCTGGGTGGTACAGCTCTGGGGGAAGCAGTACAGGCTGGATAGCCCCAGGCTAGCTTGAACTCATCAGAAGCTAAGATGGAGAGGCCTTAGCAGCAGCAGCGTAGTGGTTAAGAGCAGGTGCATTCTAATCTGGAGGAACCGGGTTTGATTCCCCGCTCTGCCGCTTGAGCTGTGGAGGCTTATCTGGGGAATTCAGATTAGCCTGTGCACTCCCACACACGCCAGCTGGGTGATCTTGGGCTAGTCACAGCTTCTCGGAGCTCTCTCAGCCCCACCTACCTCAGAGGGTGTTTGTTGTGAGGGGGGAAGGGCAAGGAGATTGTAAGCCCCTTTGAGTCTCCTACAGGAGAGAAAGAGCGGATATAAATCCAAACTCCTCCTCCTCCTCCTCCTTCTTCTTCTTCTAGTGTTTGAATGAGAGGCTTCCAAGGAATATCAGGATCATGATGCAGAAGCAGGCAACGGCGAAACATCTCTGACCACCATCTCTTGCCATGAAAACCCTACGGGCCCACTACAAAACTAACAAACAAAGAGAGCAGGTCAGCAAAAACACAGTCCGTTCGCAACCACAACAGAAAGCTCAGCCATGCAAATTTCCACAGTTTGTGTTGGTCTGCTTGTTAGCCCTGCCTGGGGGAAGGCAATGGTAGCTAAGATTCAGAAGTGTGGGGAGGGGGAGGGGGAGGGGGGCAAGAGCCCACTGTTCCCCAAATCAGAGCCATCTGGACGAAACCCGAAAGGCCCACAAGCGGCGGCAGTTGTGGGTTCGGTGGCATTCTGCAAAAAGGGAAGGGCTGCTGTCGTGCCCGGGTGTCCTGGCAGGTTTCCAGCTCAGGAAAACTATATTATCTCGCACTTAAATCCCTTCTGCAGTTTTAATTGGATATGGTGTTCGTCTCAACCTACCGTTGAGAAGTGGCGGAGGACAGCTGGTATCCTTCAACCAGACGTATCAGCATGGAGGGGGCAAAAAGATATATTTCTCCTCTCCCTAAAATTTGCGTAGAGCTTTTCCTTAGGTTTGCCAAGTGTTCTGGTGGATTCCTGCAAGATGAAAGCAGAAGTGAACATTCATTCTGTTACTTGGGGGGCGGGGGGGGGACATTGTTGCTATGCATAAGGGGGCTTCCTGGCACACATTTAGGACTATTTTTCAAACACCTGTGTGTTTGAAATTTTTTTTTTAATTGCCTGGATTTGTGTTCGGGAAAGGGGGAAAGACAGGGGAAAGCGACTGCAGACAGCTCCCCAAAGACATCCGACCGCTGTGAGGCACGATTAAAGTCAGATCACATTGGAAGCATTATCCGGGAAGGATCAGACGCAGGGCTTGAAAGTTAAGATTGTTGTTATTATAAAATCATTTACTCTGTAATTTTTCAAAGTCGATGTGCTTATTTTGTGTTGCATGGATCCCATTAAAGCCTGGGAGAGCTCCAAGAATAGGTTCTGCTTTCTTTTTTGAATGTGACTCAATTTTCTAACTGTATTTCAAGTGGCTACTTCCCCCCCTTTCCCTCCAGACAGCGAACAAGTAGCTAAAATGCAACTTTATGGCCCAGTCCTGAGATGGGGGCCAGATTGAATCATGGAGCTCGTACGGGGCTTTACTGACCCATTTCCCCCCCACCCCCAACTACGCAAGGGGCATCCCCACTGGCAGAGGGGGCAAAGAAACTGGTAGCTGGCCACCCCTCTACTCCGGGTTGGTGACACCCAGATATTGGTGTCTAATCAGACACCAACACGGGGGGGGGGGGGTGATGGGGTGTTCTTAGGGATAGAGGGAAATAGAGGGTGGGAACAACAGTATATGCATCGCAGCATCACTTCTTGCAAAAACCTGGAGATGATGTCATGGCCTTACCATGACACTCTAAGAATTCTCCAAATCTCCATGGTCTTTACCAAGGAAATAAATTCAGAGAATTCCTAGAGCATCACATTGTGGTTATGTCATCACTTCCCGTTTCTGCCGGAAGTCATATCACAATAGACACAACTACGTTTTTAAAAGGTTCTTTTCCCCCAGCCCACCCTCAACCCAAGCCCTGTCATTTGCTGGTGGTCAGCTGACAACCAAGCCATGAAATTAACTTTTCTACTACTGACAGTATAGTCCAAAGCACAGTTAAACTATTCTATGCTCATTTGGAATAGAAGAAGAAGAGTTGGATTTATATCCCCCCTTTCTCTCCTGTAAGGAGACTCAAAAGGGTTTACAATCTCCTTGCCCTTCCCCCCTCACAACAAACACCCTGTGGTGTAGGTGGGGCTGAGATAGCTCTGAGAAACTGTGACTAGCTGTGGAGGCTTATCTGGGGAATTCAGATTAGCCTGTACACTCCCACACATGCCAGCTGGGTGAACTTGGGCTAGTCACAGTTTCTCAGAGCTATCTCAGCCCCACCTACCTCACAGGGTGTTTGTTGTGAGGGAGGAAGGGCAAGGAGATTGTAAAGCCCCTTTGAGTCTCCTACAAGGAGAGAAAGGGGGATATAAATCCAAAACTCTTCTCCTCTTCTTCTTCTCTTGCCTTGAAGACTCTGCTGGGTTGCCATAAGTTGGCTGCGACTTGATGCAAAATAAAACAACAATGGAAGAAGTAGAGTTTGGATTTGTACCCCACCTTTCTCTCCTGTAAGGAGTCTCAAGGTGTCTTACAAGCTCCTTTCCCCTCCCCTCCCCATGACAGACACCTTGTGAGGTACGTGAGGCTGAGAGAGTTCCGAAGAACTGTGGCTAGCCCAAGGTCACCCAATCGGGATGTAGGAGTGTGGAAACACATCTGGTTCCCCAGATAAGCCTCTGCCACTCAGGTGGGGGAGTGGGGAATCAAACCCAGTTCTCCACATTAGAATCCACCTGCTTTCAACCACAACACCATGCTGGAGGAGGGGTAGATGACCTAGCTAGCACACCCGGTGGGTTCGGGGACCACAGACCGTTCCCCATAATTCTCCACAATTCCTGTGTCCTGTGGCGAATGAGCTGGGGCCAGCAACCCTTCCAAATTGTGGTTGAATGAAAACAACCCTGAAGCAGAGTGGAGGTGGGGGTGGGCAAAATCGCAGTTCAGCTCAGCTAGGAGAATCCCTGTGCAAACAACAAAACGAGGGGAAAACCCCACTGCAATGCAAACAGCCAGAAGGCAAGCAGTTCACGCATAAATGGCTTTCCTTTCTTTCTCCACCAGAAAACAGATATATATATATTTTTCTCAGCAGCAGGCTGCGGTATGACTTGTGGCTGATGTAATAGGTCAGTGAGTCATAAAAACCGTGAAAGGCCCTGGCCTTGAAGTGGAAGACCACACTCCATTCAAAGAGGAAAGGGCCTCCTCACAGAAACCTCATCCGCATGATTTGTAGCAGTTATTCTCTCCGTTTCCTATCTGGGGAGACCATAAAACCCCCAAAGAGGCTACCTTAGGGTTGCCAACCTGCAGATGGCAGCTAGAGATCTCCTGTTTTTACAACTGATCAGGTGGCAAAGAGTCAGGGGGATTGTATCTAGGTGATTCAGGTGCATTCCTTATTCAATGTAACTGTTTGTAATTACAAATCAATGCTGCTAGAACAGACCTGGGCATTATACGGCCCGCGGGCCACATCCGGCCCGCCAGATGACCCTGACTGGCCCCCCTGCCTTGCTGGGGAGCGAGGCGCCTTTGAAAGCCCCGCAGAAGCCGGTTGCCTTGGCTGCCAGCTTCTGCGGGGCTTTCAAAAGTGCCTCGCCCCCCTGCCTTTTGGCCCGGCCCTCCACAATATTTTCTGTTTCTTATGCGGCCCCATGGAAAAAATAATTGCCCACCCCTGTGCTAGAAGATATATGTAACCAGTCTGTTATATGTTACCACTGCCATCTGCCATCTTTTACTTTGTAGCTTCACACACTTTGTAGATAACTACACTTTCCCCTCACACCCTGGTCCCATGAGAAACAGTGTTGTGTCCATTATCTCGTGGGGGCAGGAAGCCAGGTGGCTCTCTGTCTCTATCTGCCGCTGACATTGGGGTGCCTCGGCTCCACAAACACCTTTTCACATTTCTTGGGGAAATGGGAGGGGGAATTGAAAAAGGGGATGGCAAAGGCCAGGTTCGTCAGAACTGGCTTTGCCGAGCTTTGCCGTTATGAGACTTATCAATAAATGCTACTGATCAACAATCCAGAGTCTGTTTATTGGCTTAAGGTTTGAGACCTAACACAAAGATCGGTTCTCCTAGAGGAAATGGCCACTGTGGAGGGTGGATTCTATGGCATGATACCTCATTGAATCCCCCCTCCCCAAACCTCCTCCTCTTCAGGCTCCACCCCCAAAATCTCCCATTATTTCTCAATTCAGAACTGGCAGCTCTAGACTACCTACATAACCACCCCCAAGTCACTGAACAGTTGACCAGGAGCAGTGGTGGGATCCAAAAATTTTTGTAACAGGTTCCCACGGTGGTGGGATTCAAACTGTGGCGTAGCGCCAATGGGGCTGGGCGGGGCACGACGGGGGCGTGGCCAGGCATTCCGGGGCAGGGCATTCCTGGGCGGGGCTGTGACAAGGACGCAGCCGCTGCGCCGGTCCTTGGGCGGGAAACGAATGCACGCAGGCGCAGGCTGCCACGCACGCCGGTGCACCTCCTGCTAGACTGCTTCAAGTTCTGCGCGCTACTGCTGAGAGGAGGGGCGTAACTATCACGTGGCAAAATCACCAATTAGTAACCCCCTCTCGGCACACACAAATAATTAGTAATCTACTCTCGGGAACCTGTGAGAACCTGCTGGATCCCACCTCTGACCAGGAGGTTCCTGGGAAATGTGATTCTGTGTGATGGGTGTGTGTGATCACTTGGTGTGATCTCTTGGTGAAGTGATCAATGGATAAGTTACGGTATCGACCCCAAACTACAATTTCCGGGATTTTCTGTGAGAAGACAGTCACGTGGGCCCTGTAATACAGACAGACCTGAAGGCGTAAAGGATCGCATGAGAGAACAGGCCAGAACAAAAATACAAAATTGTTGTGCATGCCTGCATCTTGATCATATTTACGTAGAAAGTAAATCTCACCTAACCCCTGTGGCATCACTCCTTTGTAAGTTTGCTTAGGAGAGCTTACGGCAACTGCATAAAACCCTTTAATAGTAAGTCCAGCATGCCCAGTCAAGAAGGGAGTATAATTTACAATACAAACGCTTATTTTTAAGGCAGTTCTGACTTTTCATGTACTGAAGCCTGTCTATTTTTCAGCTTGAAAAGAACTCTTAACCTCAGACCAGATCTGAGACAGTGGAATGAGTATTAAACTATCAGAGTCATTAGATTTTGGCTCCCAACCCTACTAGAAGCAACCCCAGCGCATGAATTATGATGCTCCGTGTTTTCCTTTATTTGAACAGCGGAAAACTTATTCACGTTCGCCCTTAGTCAACGTTTAGTTTCTTGCGCATTGCCAGTGTGCAATAGAAATGAGAACATTTTATTTTATCTTTTGCAGGGGAGTGGAGTTGGTGGAAAAAACGCAGACAGGTCTCACTACTGTCTTGTCTGCAGCTGGTGACAACTGATCTATGAATTGTGTTCCTTTGCCAGGTGGCTGGTTTAGAGATGACGATGAGATGAGATGAAATTTTACTGGAAGATCCACAGGCAGAGGCGTAGCTACTAGGGGTGCATGTTGCACTGGGTGTGTGCCTGGGGCGGAAAATTGCCCCTGCCCACTTGCAGCGCCCCCACCCTTGCAGCACCCCCCACCCCACACACACTTACCTTCGATAAACAGTGCAGGCTGGAGAAGCAGCCTGTTCCCTTCAGACTGAAAATGACCTGGTGGGAACTTTGGGGCTCGCAAGGTCTCATGGGAAGTATACAGAGGTGGGATCCAGCAGGTTCTCACAGGTTCCCGAGAGTAGGTTACTAATTATTTGTCTGTGCCGGGAGGGGGTTACTAATTGGTGATTTTGCCACGTGATTTTTGCCTTAGTTACGCCCCTCCTCTCAGCAGTAGCGCGCAGAATTTGAAGCAGTCTAGCAGGAGGTGAACCGGCGTGTGTGGCAGCCTGCGCCTGCGTGCATTCGTTTCCCACCCAAGGACTGGTGCAGCAGCTGCGTCCTTGCCACAGCCCCACCCAGGAATGCCCCGCCCCCAGAATGCCTGGCCATGCCCCCATCATGCCCCGCACAGCTCAATTGGCGCTATGCCACAGTTTGAATCCCACCACCATGGGAACCTGTTACTAGCATTTTTGGATCCCACCACTGGAAGTATAGCTCCCACCAGGCTATTTTTAGCTTGAAGGGAACTGGCTGCTTCTCCAGCCTGCACTGTTTATCAAAGGTAAAAGTGGGGTGGGTGGGAGGGGGCAATGCGGGGGGGGGCATCATGGGGTGTGTGTGTGTGGAAAACACAGAGCGCGCACCAGGCACACTCTGGCCAACCTACACCTCTGTCCGCAGGAGGGAGGCCACCGGGAGACTTCCCACATGCTCCTGTGTCTCTCCTATGGACATGTCAAACTCAGTTCAACTCAATGATAATTTATTGGCAGATTAGGTTATATGAGGCCTCTTCCACACATGCAGAATAATGCACTTTCAATCCATTTTCAATGCACTTTGCAGCTGGATTGTACTGTGCAGAATAACAAAATCCAATTTCAAACAATTATGAAAGTGGATTGAAAATGCTTTATTCTGCATGTGCGGAAGAGGCCTGAGAGTTGCCAAACAGTTACAAAGCTCAAAACAAACCAAGCAGAAGGTTCTTGGTGAAGTGTAATAAAATAAAGAGCATCCAGTTCTGTTGAAATGCCCGGGCTTCTTGCAATGCATCTCTTCTTTCCAACTATGCATGGCTACAGTAGAGTCCAGTGGAACCATAGAGCAGAGGCGGAGAGAGGGGAAACCACGCCCAGGTCACGCACACGCCCTGTGCCCCTATTGCAGCGTCACCCACCCCTGCCCTGTCCTGGAACATCCCTGGAATGCCATGCCCCCTCGAAGGCCCGGCTACGCCTCTGCTGCTGCTCCACCTGGGGCATTGTGCCTCCTGTCCCCTGAGCACTACGCCACTGTTGTAGAGACCAGCAAGGTTGAGGAGGGGCGGGTATAAGATTTCAAGAGATTATTGAGTAGGGTTGCTCGGTTCCCCCGGCTGCCTGTGGGGGATGGGTGGGTCAGGTTGCCAAATCCAGATTTGGGAAACTCCTGGAGATTTGGGAAGAGATCCTGGAGATGACAGGAACCTCAGCGGGGTACAGTGCCATCGAACCCACCCACAGCTAGTTCTGTAATAATATGGTAGCTTCACTTTAATCATTTTAGATTCTAGAGATGGTTCAGGCTTGATTTGATCTAGAACCCCCTCCCTTTGGTACCTCTCTATGGTATCCATAACACTCTCTTTCAACACCACATTCCAAAGTAATCTACTTTTCCCCCCATCAGTTTTCTTAAGTCTCCAGCTTTCACATGCATACACAATAATAGCGAACACGATGGCATGAATTAACTTGATCTTAGTTGCCAGTGACACATCCTTACACTTGAGAAACTTTTCTAGCTTCTTCATGGCTGCCCTTCCCAATCTCCTTTTGATTTCTTAGCTGCATTTACTCTCAGCTTAATCTATGACGCAGGGTCGTTGTGAGGATAAAAATGGAGGAAAGGAGAATGACATTTTAAGCAAACTGGGCAGAAAAGTTGGGTATAAATGCAGTAAAAAATAAAGTGTGATACACTGTCATAGGTGTCAAACTCGTGGCCCTCCAGATGTTATGGACCACAGTTCCCATCATCCCCTGCCAACATGATGCTGGCAGGGGATGATGGGAACTGTAGTCCATAACATCCGGAGGGCCGAGAGTTTGACACCTGTAGAAGTACCTTTTTAGCCAATGTTGCTTTTACATTTGGGTTAAAGAATTAGAATGAGCACAAAGGGATTTAATTATATCTCTCCTCTTTTCCTGGGAGGGATTTAGTTTATGGTTAAGAACTGGCTTTCGTGGGATGCCTAGGTTAGGAAATATTCGCTGTTTTTTAAATGATATTTATGATAACTATATTCGAATGATTTTATGTATACCGTTTTTATGTTGTGCACCGCCCAGAGCCCTCTGGAGATGGGGCGGTATATCAAATCAAAATAAACAATAATAAAATAATAATAATGTTTGTAAGCTGCCTTGAGGTCCATAAGGAAGAAAGGTGGCTAATAAATGTTTTAAAAATACACTTATTAACATTGCAGTTCTGCTATAACATTCAAGGAATTGTAGGAAAACAACAATGTATGGTCCGTTTTCTCACATCAACGGACGGAGGCCCATCGGGAACAGGGGCTGGAGGTTTTCTGCAGTGAGAAAAGCGAAAACAAGCCCCTCACAATACCTTTAGCCCACTTGGCCAGCAGAAGTTCGACTGTCAGGAAATAAAAAGGAGAAAAAGAGGGCCTCCTACTTGCTGTCCAGAAAACAATCCCACAGTTTCATTCACACATTCCAGGCATTCAAAGATGAACTGCCAGTGAGATCAAGAAAAAGGCCATGGCGAGGGGAAATCTGCTGAAACCTCTCTCCTCAGAGGAGAAACAACTCCTGTCCTTCGGAGTTGGGGAGACAGCTTTAGGAGACAGCAGAGACCGCCGTCAAATGTGAGGTAGCCTGCTATTGCCCTGGTTTGAACTGTGGGGAAAATAACAGCATTTCCCTACACGAGTTTCAAGTTGTTTACTGCATGAGTAATGCAAATCTAAATTCTTCATTGGGTGGAAAAGTAAATCTAATTTTCAGATGTCTCTGTCCTACATTAGCAGCATTCACATAAGTTGCTAGGGAAGAGGCTGCGGCTCAGTGGAACAGCGGAACAGTATTTGCCTTGCATGCAGAAGGTGCTAGGTTCAATTCCTGGCATCTCCAGTTTAAAGAACCATGCGGTAGGTCAGTGGTTCTCAACCTGTGAATTGGGACCCCTTTGGGGGTCGAACGACCCTTTCACAGAGGTCGCCCAAGACTCTCTGCATCAGTGTTCTCCATCTGTAAAATGGATAAATGTTAGGGTTGGGGGTCACCACAACATGAGGAACTGTATCAAAGGGTCGCGGCATTAGGAAGGTTGAGAACCACTGCAGTAGGTGATGTGAGAGACTTTTGCCTGAAACTCTCGACAGCAGCTGCCTGTCTAAGCAGATGATATTGATCAATATATAAGAAAAGACAGAGGTGAGGGTTAGTGGTATAAGTAAGCTGTGGTGTTAGGAAATCATAGCACAGGCACAATTATACTGTTTCCGCATGGCACAATTATACCGGGTTACAATTGGTATCTTACAATCCAGGTCTATTTTATCCCGGTTTATCCCTTTGCATGGCTGCCCATTTCTGTAAAGGGAAGGGAAATACTCCAGTTTGTTTCCCACGAGCCCAGGTCTTTTGTATTTACACCACAAGCATATCCACACGTGCGTGAACATCTCCAGTGTCCCGTGTTCTGATTGGCTGTTGTTTTAGGGCAGCAGCTGGAATGAAGTCTCTGCCAGTGTGGTGTAGTGGTTACGAGCAGGTAGACTCTAATCTGGAGAACTGGGTTTGATTCCCCACTCCTCCACCAGAGTGGCAGAGGCTTATCTGGTGTACCAGATGTGTTTCTGCACTCCTACATTCCTGCTGGGTGACCTTGGGCTAGTCACAGTTCTTCAGAACTCTCTCAGCCCCACCTACCTCACCAGGTGTCTGTTGTGGGGAGAGGAAGGGAAAGGAGTTTATAAGCCACCTTACAGGAGAGAAAGGAGGGGTATAAATCCAAACTCTTCTTCTTCTTTTACATGCTTGTGTCTATGGTCTCTGGATCTTGGAAGCAAAATGTTGTGGAAGCGATATATCTCTGTTTGCGTAATCTGATTAAGAATGCAAAAATTGGGAGGATTTGGGGGTTGCTTTTTTTGCTTTTAACTTGTACTACTTTAAGGCTGACTGTTAGCTGCCTTGAGCCAAGAGAGAAAGCAAGACATAAATATTTTAATCAGTAAATAAAAACAGGAGTTCACTGGTGTCTTAAAGACAAACAAAACATGTTCCAACTTCCAACATAGTGAAGTGAGCCTGATTCATGAAATCTTTTGCAGTGGAAACCTTTGATTTGTCTTTTAAGGTGCTACTGGACTCTTTTATGATAGAAAAAATGAGAAACTCTTCTCTACAATTGACGCCCCTGGAAAAAAAATCTCCAGTCCCTGCTGGCATCTTGTCCCCAAACCCTGGCAGCCTTCAGAAGTGATCTTGCTGGGACAGGCTCCACTTTTCAATAGGTTTCTCAATGCAGCATTGGTGGGAAAGGCATGCGTTGGAAGGAAAGCTAAGAAGGGAAAGATTTCTTGGCAGTCTAGATTGACAACTGCTGAGGCAAAGGGCATACCGCTCCGCTAAAAACTTGCGCCTCCGGCAAGCACTCAGAATTATTTGACTCGATGCCCATCGAGGGCTGATTCACACGACCCTGGGACCACTGAGAAGGCAACATGTGTACAATTGGGAGTCTAGGTACGGTCTTGGCAAGCCAGTGGTATGAATGGCACACATCTGTGGTTTTGGCAGTGTTCAGTCCCTCTGTTTGTAAGACCTGGTCACATGACTATCCAGGACTGTGCCTCGCGGGAAGGCGGCGAGCTCTGGGGGACCCTTCTCTTCCCCACCCCCCTGCCCCTGCAAAATCAGCTTTTAGCACATATTTTGAAAACACACTTCTTCTCAATGTGTTTTAAAAGGAAAATCTTATGTACGAGCATTTCTACAGTTTGGTGGAATGAGTCTGCAGCCTTTGATACCATGGTTAGCGTCATCTGGAAGAGGTGGCAGAAGGCAGATTACTTAAGTGATGGTGAACCTTTTCAAGACCGAGTGCCCAAATTGCAACCCAAAACCCACTTATTTATTGCAAAGTGCCAACACGGCAATTTAACCTGAATACTGAGGTTTTTGTTGGCTCCGAAGTGTGCGTTACTTAGGAGTAAGCTTGGTGGTAGTCAGTGGCTTTGCTTTGAAGCAACTGTGCAACTCTTCCAACAGGTGAATTGCGACCCTAGGAGGGTTTACTCAGAAGCAAGCCCCATTGCCAGCAACCAAGCTTACTCCCAGGAAAAGGATCACACTTTAGTTCTTCACGTGAAAATCAGTGGAGTTTAACAGCACTTAACAGGGTTACCTACACTGCTTCCCCAAAACTAGGTCTTAGTTTTAATGCTAATAATCAAGCCCAGCGGCCCAGGCCAGCCTAGATGTGGGGGGGGGGGCACTCTGTTTGTGTGTGCCCACAGAGTGGGCTCCGAGTGCCACCTCTGGCACCCGTGCCATAGGTTCGCCACCACTGACTTAAGGCATATTTTTACTTTGGCAGGTGGGTGTTTAGTTGGATTTGCTGATTTAAGAATCAAAATGTCTTGTGCAGGTCAGTAGCTGCACTGAAGGTCTACCATCACATTAGATAGTTTCAGAAGATAGCCATGTTGGGATGCCAACCTCCAGGCGTAGTGGTGTAGTGGTTAAGAGCGGGGGACTCTAATCTGGAGAGCCAGGTTTGATTCCCCCCTCCTCCACATGAGAGGCAGACTCTAATCTGGAGAACCAGGTTTGTTTCCTTGTACCTCACATGAAGCCTGCTGGGTGACATTGGGCCGGTCACAGTTCTCTCAGAACTCTCTCAAGCCCCACCTATCTCATAAGGTATCTGTTATGGGGAGAGGAAGGGAAGGAGATTGGAAGCCACTTTGAGACTCCTTGTGGTTGAGAAAAACAGGGTACAAATCCAGACTCTTTTTCTTCTTCATCAGGAGCTCCTTGGAGGACTTGAATGGGGTAAAATGTATGAAATAAACAAACACAAAGAGGATGTTTCTTGGGGGTAAAATCCAAAAGGGGCCCAGAGGCATTTGAACCCTATTAATTTTACAACCCAAACATCAACCATGAAAAACTTTTACCAGAACCAACCCAATGGCACACAACTGTGTGCAGGCATTCATGTTCTTCAGAACTCTCTCTTTGAGACAGATGTTACACAACAAGAAAAGGTAGGAGAGTAGATTTTAACCAGATTCCGTAACAGAGGAACTGCTTCCCCTGTGTAATCTCTTAGCGAAGGTCATGGGCTATATGAACTTGAGGGTATCTGTCTGGCAAAGTGCATGTCGTCCAAGAAATCTTATGCCAGAATTTTTAGAATAAGTGTTGTTCTTGGGGGTGCTGTGTGATTTCCGGGCTGTATGGCCGTGTTCTAGCAGCGTTCTCTCCTGACGTTTCGCCTGCATCTGTGGCTGGCATCTTCAGAGGATCCTCTGAAGATGCCAGCCACAGATGCAGGCGAAACGTCAGGAGAGAATGCTGCTAGAACACGGCCATACAGCCTGGAAACCACACAGCACCCAAGTGATTCCGGCCGTGAAAGCCTTCGACAATACAAGTGTTGTTCTGCCCCCACAAGTGAATCTATTTTTGGTGCCCTGTACTTGGCTAGGACAGAGTGGAGGAGACACAAGCCAGGTTCAATAGTTCTTACAATGGGTTTATTGCTGGAGAGAATCAAGACCCTAACTCCTCCCTTGGGTCTATCTAAGTCAGAGCACTTGCTTGTCTTGAGCAGGTTTGAAGCCGTAGACCGTGTCTTCTCTTAGTTGCTTTCTAGAAAGTCCACTGTGCCTTGCTTCCTTTCAGTTCTTACACAGTTAAACTTGTGCTCTCTGGACCACCATATATTAATAGGTACATCACGAATATTCCAGTCTCCAACTACCCTTAGCACCTCACTCTGACTGACTGGCTAGAACTTAAACAGGAGATTGCTGGGTAAAGAAAGGAAACTGCCTATTGGGAAATGTCTTAAAGGGACAGGGGCTAATTAAAATACTCTCCCTTAGAAGACTTAACAATGAACTAAAACCATGCTAACTATGGGGAAATGAATCTTAATGGGGAAATAACAAAAGCCTCTGTGGGGGGCCTTGACAAGTGTTATGGTTGCTGATATCCAAGTGAGGCCTGAAGATCTCCCGGAATCATCTGATATCCAGACTACAGAAATCAGCAGGCCTGGGGAAAATGGCTTCCTTGGAGGGCAGAGTCCACAATATTATGCCCTGCTTAGGTCCTTCTCCTTCTCAAAGCATGGCCTCTCCCGACTCCATATGAAATCTCCAGGAATTTATCAACCTGGAGTTGGCAATGCTAAAAAGCCTGTTTTTAGACAGTGCCTATGTTCAGGACAGATACAGTAAAATTTCTCCTGATCTGGTTTTTCTCCATGTGGCTCTAATCATGTAGAAGACCTTGCCCATTATTTTCCCTATCATATGACAGTATCCCATCTAGATTGGCCCAAATTGTTCCACAGTCTTGGGAGGGTAGATGAAGGCCGCATTTGTTTTCTTTCCGCGGACATAAAACCAGTGATTACATGTAAGGTTGCCTCTTTTATGTATTTATCAATTAAATTAAGGAAAAGATCCATGCATGCATCAGAGGCCTTAACATTCCTGTTTTGTCTATGGAATCAATTATTGTGTTTTATCTTATTCAGTTTATTTTATCTCATTTATTAATATATTTTATTTTATCCTATATTGATAAGGCCAGTGGCTATAATACTGTGATAAATGGGAAATGTGTTTTCTTCTAGGAATGAGATAAGTCATAAGGGAGGATGTTTGAGGCAGGACACGATAAGACCAAGGGCAAGATTGTAGGTATCAGATTGTAGGTATTAAGAATGCTTAATAGGCTAATGCATAGTAACTTCTTCTCCTGCTCTGATGACAAACTGTAGGATAATGAACATACAGGAAGAATATAGGAGGGGGGTACATATTAAGGAGGAACATGTAAATAGGCGGAGTGGTAAGTTGTGACTCTAAGTACCTTCAGCCAATGGGGGAACAGAGAGGGTGTGGCAAATTTGGGAGTAGGGAATAAAGTGCTGTAGATATACTGTTTTGGAGTCTGCTCATGTAATTGTGTACAGTTCTGGGCACCACAATTCAAGAAAGATATTGACAAGCTGGATTGGGTCCAGAGGAGGGCAACCAAAGTGGTAAAAAGTCTAGAATCCATGCCCCATGAGGAGAGACTTAGGGAGCTGGGGATGATTAGTCTAGAGAAGCGAAGGTTAAGAGGTGACATGATAGCCTAAGCCATCTTTAGATATTTGAAGCGATGTCATGTTGGTGAGGGAGCAAGCTTGTTCTCTGCTGCTCCAAAGACTAGGACCAGGAGTAATGAGTTCAAGGTGAAGGAAAAGAGATTCCCCCTAAATATCAGGAAAAACTTCCTGACAGTAAGGGCTGTTCTACAGTGGAATGCACTGCCTCGGAGTGTGGTGGAGTCTCCTTCTTTGGGTTTTTCAAAGAGAGGCTGGATGGCCATCTGACAGGAGTGCTTTGATTGTGTGTTCCTGCATTGCAGGGGGTTGGACTTGATGGCCCTTGGGGTCTCTTCCAATTCTATGATTCATGTGGGGATGGCTCCCCTTTCTTTGCAAATAAAGCTACTTAAAACTCTTTTCTGTTGGCTTGATATATTTGGGAAAGAAATATTGGGCACCACAATACTTCACGAATATTAATGTATTAAGTCTTTATTACTTTATTGCACTAAAAACAATGTCCCTTGATCTGAGGCGCAACAGTGCCAAAATCCCCCCCCCCCTCCCCCGCCAAGATGGATTTGTACATAAGACTGTGCTGACTGGAAAGCGGGTCTGGGAGGCAACTTTTCCAGAAAGCCAAACGCGCCTGCACGTGGCGGGGAATGGGAGGAAGCAAATCTCCGGGGGTGCGCAGAAAAAAAAAACCAAAGCAATGCGCGGAGCTCCTTCGCTCCACCTCTTCTGGCAAGTGAACTTGCGGGTTGCCAAGCCCCATTAAAACCATCAACAGGCAGGCGCAGCGGTGGCGACGCGCTGGGAAAGCACCCGAGCCTCGCTTTTGCTCCCCTTCTTCTTGCAAGAGCGGCTGTCTGGGGTTGTTTTTTTTTTCTTGCAAAGGCGTCTGTTTGCAAAGGCGTTGCAGAGACCGCCGCGTGGGACCTGGATTTTTTTTTTGTTTTAATTATTCGTTTTTTTTTTTCTTGCAATGCTGCGATCCTGGTGGCTCGTGGGGCTGTTCGTAGGTAAGCGTTTCCGGAGAAAGTGGAAAGGCAATTGCAGTTCGGGTCCCCATTGCGTGCTGTTCTCCGGGAGGGTTAAGAGATACCGGAACAGCGGGTTGCTTTTTTGCTTAGGGGGCTCAGGTGGTCTGAGAAGGCTTGAAGCCGGGCTGCTGGGAGCACACTGGACGCTGCAGATCTCTGCGATCTGGTTGCGCCGAGATTGTTTTGCGCGGGTCAAGTTAAGTTTGGATGGTCGCCGGGAGGTTTGGAATCGCTGCTTCGCTTCCAGGGCAAATCCAACTTTAGCCCTGCTTGCCGTCTAAACCCGTTGCGTAGGACTGCACTCCCATTGCGGAGTGGCGCCTGCTCGAGAGGGCACTTAACTTGGAAATGACCCTTATATATTTTTATTTTTTCAAATATGCACGGCCCATTTTACTGATTCCGCTCATTGGGCATTTAGGAGGTACTTCGTCCCAGATTAATCTGGAATATTTTGGGGTGATCTTCTGTGCACATGATACTATATGCCTTTTACATATGCGGTCAGATTTGGTTGCGTTCCGACGTGGGAGCGTAGCAGGAAAGCAGTGGAGCAACCATGCGCAAGTTTGCATGTGGACTTGCTCCAGAATGCTGTGCCTTTCTCCTTCCATTCCCCCCCCCCCCACGCCCCAGTAATGAAATGGTTAAAAAATGGCCCACTCGTGTGCCTTAAATGATCTTGGGCCTGCCGGGCAACTGCAGGAAACAGAACTGAGCTTCATCGGTCTGGCATAAAAGGGCATCTCAAGACTCAGGGATGCCCGTCATCGGTCTTTTCTGCCTTCTTGGCAACGTCGTTCCTGCCCTTTTAACAGAAGCTTGTTTGAAAGGACGGCACTCTTCAAAGGTGGAGCTGGGGAGCTGGCCCCCCACAGATTGAATCTCCCAGATTCTTCTCTGTGGGTTCTGCATGGACGTGTGCTGTTTCCCTGTCAACCTCTGCCCCTGATTTCAGATGTGGGGAGAGGCTAAATTCTGCATTCACAATAGCGAGGAGGAGACGCTGCCACACACACAAAGCCATTCTCTTGTCTGTGGGCTGAATTCTGGCACTAACGCCAATTGCTTGGGCCACGCTTTCTTGAGTCCTGGCTCAGGTTTAAGCCTTCACTTCCTGCCTCATTGGGGGGAAATTCTGTCACAGTATCCCCATTAATTTGAAGGTAGCTACAACAGCCGAAATGCTTTGGGTCAGAAGGGCTAGCCAGTGTACGGTGGCATAAGGCTTTATCTAATGTGTGCTTTATGTTAGATTCTAGTCCAGTAGGATCTTAGAGACTAATAAGATTTTTGGAGTATGAGCTTTCAGGAGTCAAAGCGCCCTTCGTCAGATATCACATGCTTTGACTCTCAAAAACTTATATCCTGAAAATCTCATTGGTGTATAAGCTTTGATTCTTGAAAGTTTATACCCTGAAAATCTTGTTGGACTCTGATTCTCAAAAGCACACCCTGAAAATCTTATTGGTGTATAAGTTTTGATTCTCGAAAGCTTATAGTCCAAGAATCTTGTTGGTCTCTAAGGTTTGATTCTCAAATGCTTATACTCCAGAAATTTTGTTTGTCTGTAAGCTTTGATTCTCGAAAGCTTATACCCAGAATACCTTGTTGGTCTCTAAGCTTTGATTCTTGAAAGCTTATACCCAGAATATTTTGTTGGTCTCTAAGCTTTGATTCTTGAAAGCTTATACCCAGAATATTTTGTTGGTCTCTAAGGTTTGATTCTCGAATGCTTATACCCAGAATACCTTGTTGGTCTCTAAGCTTTGATTCTCGAAAGCTTATACTCCGAGAATCTTGTTCGTCTCTAAGTTTTGATTCTTGAAAACTTATACCTTGTGTGTCTCTAAGCCAGCAGTTCTCAACCTTTGGGTCGTGACCCCTTTGGGGTTTGAACAACCCTTTCACAGGGGTCGCCTAAGACTCTCTGCATCAGTGTTCTCCATCTGTAAAATGGATAAATGTTAGGGTTGGGGGTCACCACAACTGTATTAAAGGGTCACGGCTGTTAGGGTTGGGGGTCACCACAACTGTATTAAAGGGTCACGGCATTAGGAAGGTTGAGAACCACTGCTCTAAGCATTGATTCTCGAAAGCTTATATTCCCCCCCCCAATTTTTGTTTGTCTCAAAGGTTCCACTGGAGTCAAATCTAGCTCTTATACTACAGAGCAGCATGAAACATGAAGTTGTGATTGGGATCAGTTTGTATTTGCGATGGCAGAGAGTTTGCTTGGAGAAGCCAGCATCCATGTGTAACAGCTAATAAAAGATCACAGTTCAGGATACAAGAGCAGGCCAGCTTGAGCCCAGAAGCACCTGAAGCTGGGTAAAAAGGACGAAAGTCGGGTAAAAAGGTTCTTGTTGGGTTTTGCTAGCCCCCCCCTCCCCTCCCCAAAATGATTGCTCAATATTAGTTAAGCTTCAATTGGAGCGCTGTAGCGATCAGGAATGGGAAAGTTTCCATCCCTTTGATTTGGTTTCTCCGTTGGCTTGCCTCGCAGTGTTTTCCAGAGTTATTTGCGGCGTTGTAGTTCCTGACAGCCTGCATGGTTTATTCATGCTGGAAAAGAACATTTAAAACACGTGCGTTCGCAGATATGCACACACGTATTTCAAGAGGAAATATTTGTTACGTGTAAACAAACTGGCTGTGACTTCTGCAGCCCCTTGTGTGTATTTGTTATGGCGGATGTTTGAGCAAACTCCTGCACTCAGATATCTGAAAGGCTGAATTCAGGGGTCGGCATTGCATGTACCGTGTTTCCCCGAATATAAGACAGTGTCTGATATTAATTTTTGCTCCAAAAGATGCGTTGTCTTATTTTCAGGGGATGTCTTATTTTTCTGTGTTCTGTTCGTCGGGCACGCTTCCAAACAAAAACTGTGCCACGTCTTACTTTCGGGGGATGCCTTGTATTTCGCACTTCAGCAAAACCTCTACTACGTCTTATTTTCCGGGGATGTCTTATATTCGGGGAAACAGGGTATGTAGAATAGAATAACTTTAATGTCATTGTGCACACACATTGTGCCTTGTGTCCACACAACGAAAATACAAAACAGCGAAAATACAAAAATACAAAACATCCCCCGATGAACATCTCTGCAATCCGCACTAGGCATTGGGGGGCTGCAATCCGCACACCCCCAACTTACAGCCATCCCTACACAACCATCTCTACGCAGCTGCCACCACGTCAACACATCGCCACGGAGTTAATCATAGCCACAGCTCTAGGATAAAAGCTGTCTCTGAGTCTAGTTGTCCTGTGAGTAGTGGCCGGGGGACAACTTTCTGTTGAATGGTATCCAGAAGCTACAACTGGTACAGATTGAATGCCGACTGCAATCCGTTGTAGGAGCCATATCGCTTCAGTCTTGTTCTATCTACCTTCGCTCCCAATTTCATTGCAGGCTAAATTCAAGGTGTGAATATTGATCTTTAAAGCGTCATAAAGGTGAGAATTAGATAAAGGTCTTATCACCTGCTGTGCTAATTGGAGACCTGTCTGTTTATAGTCTGTTCACATATTATGGAATGCACTGGCTGGGCTCCCCACCCTATATAACAATCACATATGATTTGTTGGTTTTCCTTAATGCCTGTGCGTGTGGTGCCCGATTCAGATTTCAACTGTGACATGCGTAGGAAGGGGGTTTCTGCCTTGCCCCATGCACGGTTTTCTTGGCCCTCAGCAGACCCAGCATCGTGCTGTTTAGCGGACTGGAGAAAACCCAAGTCTTGGTTTCTCCAATAGGCCAAATCACACCTCTCCGAGATCGTTTCAGGGTTAGGAAAGTGGTGTGTGCATGGAGAAGCTGAAGTCTGCTGGGCATTCACACTGTAGTTATGATCTGAATTGGGCATCTCATTCTTGGGAAGAGTGGATAACCTGAAAGTCATGTGTGACTGTTAGGCAGGACACAGGGTGTAGACCCCAGACACATCTTGTATACTTTGTAATGAAAGGAAATGAAACCTTTAATGGCATATCTGTTATACAATGGAGTTGTTATACTCTCCCGTTCTGCGCATGCCACAAAAGTGGCTCGTGATTGGTTGAACGGATGAGGTGTTGTTTTGATGCTTCCCCACTTTGAAGCGGTATCGACCTTGTTCCGGCAGAAAAGTGTAGTTCATAACTGCGAGAAGGATGTCGCAGTTCTGAAGGGGGGGAGGGGAACTGAGACAAAACAATGTTGAGCTCGGTGGCAGTGGGGATTCACTGAGGCGAACCTAGGTAGAAACCAGTTCAACTCTGTCAGTGGGGAAAGCCCCTTGGTGTGGTGACTCTGGTATTCCTTGGTGGTCTCCCAACCAAACACTTAGCAGGGCCAACTCTGCTTAGCATTTGAGAACTGATGAGGTCATGCTAGCCTAGGTTATCCAGGATATTGACTTAAAAATGCATGTTATCACTGAATTCTTTGGCACAATTTCATCACCACATTCGAAGTATCAGATTCCCTGTCTTCAAAATTAGCTACACGAAACCTATATCATGTTGCTTGAATCTTTGAAAATGCTACTATCTCAAACTCCTTTCCCAAGCCAGATTCAAATTCTGAGTTGTCCCTAGCATTTGATTCTGAACTTTTAGCGTATCTCTCATGGCATTTGGAGCAATGACCTATTTCGGTGGACTCAGGAGAAATGAAGTTTGCAGTGAATCAAAATGAGCTTCACCGCACTTCCAAGTTAGCTGGTTTGTTGACTTGATCAGTCTGTTTCCAAACATAGAACGGGAATAGGATCACATGGTCTGAGAGAGGTGAAATGAGTTTATAGCAACAGAGTGCTGAGAGAGTGAAACTAATTTGGAGGTTGGAGTCCATTTCCTGTGAGCACAGGCAAAAGAGTCAAAACTTTTGCAAAGTCAATTAAAGGGGGACATGATAGGAGCTTATGAAGTCATGCATGGAGTGGATAGAGAGAGCCTTTCTCTTTCTTCTTAAAGGGAGTTTCTCCCAAGTTTCTACCTAGAACAGGAGTCTCCAAACAGTTCAGTGGGAGGGCCACATTGTGTATTTTATAAATATCTGAGGGCCGAATGTTGAATTGCAGGCTTGGCCTATCCAGGACCGTCTTTACTCTGCTGACTCCACCTCCAAAGCTTTTCCTATGAAGTCACGTTGACTTTGGTGGTAGAGCCCACAGTTTAAAGATGGATTTGGCCAGGCCGAGCCAAGTGTTTAACAGGTTTCTCTCTGCCATCAATTGCATTGCAGGAGAGGAAAGGCAAACAGTTGTGGACAGTTTATATAATTTGGGGGATTAAATGATTTGGTGGGCAGGACGTGGTCTGTGCTTTGGAGACCGTACCCTAGAATATGGGCGCACCCAATGAAGTTGATGGCCAACAGATTCAGAAGACCCACAACCTATGGATTCAGGACAGACAAAGGAAGTAGTTCTTTGCTCAGTGAGTAATGTAGAACTCATTAGCAGAGGCCAAAATAATTGATGGCATTAAGAGGGAACTAAATTAATAGAGGACATGTCTATCAGTGGCTATTAGCTGTGGAGCCAGCGTGGTGTAGTGGTTAAGAGCAGGTGCGCTCAAATCTGGAGAACCGGGTTGGATTCCCCTCTTCCACTTGACCTGTGGAGGCTTATCTGGTGAACTAGATTAGCCTGTGCACACCAACACACGCCAGCCAGGTGACCTTGGGCGAGTTACAGCTATCTCAGCCCCACCTACCTCACAGGGTGTTTGTTGTGGGGGGGGGGAGGGAAAGGAGTCTGTAAGCCCCTTTGAGTCTCCTACAGGAGAGAAAGGGGGGATATAAATCCTCTTCCTCTTCTTCTTCTTCTTCTTCTCCTCCTCCTCCTCCTCCCCCCCCCCTTCTTGGTGGCGGAGCCTCCGCATCCAGAGGCAGTGATCCTCAGAATTCCAGTGCTATGAAAAGATGAAGAGTTTGGATTTGTACTCCTCCTTTCTCTCCTATAAGTACTCTCAAGGTGACCTACAAACTCCCCCCCTCCTCTCCCCACAACAGACACCTTGTGAGGTATGTGGGGCTGAGAGAGCTCTGAGAGAACTGTGACTTGCCCACCTGGCAGGCTTCATGTGTAGGAGCAGGGAAACAAATCCAGTTCACCGGATAAGAGTCCACTGCGTATGTGGAGGAGTGGGGAATCAAACCCGGTTCTCTAAATTAGAGTCTGCCTGCTGTTAGCCACTATACCATGCTCTTGCTGAGGCAACATCAGCAGCTGTGACTTGCTTCTCAGCCCTCACAGGCAACTGACTGGCCACTGTGTAAAACAGGTTGCTGGTCTAGATGAACCACTGGTCTGACCCAGCAGGGTATTCTTGTGGCTGCAGAAGGCCAAAGAAGAAAAGTCTGCAAGGTCGGAGGTTATTAGTGTGTGCAACAGGTGAATGGAATGTCCATATTTTCATAATACCAAGCAAGAGGTAAGGGCAGAACTCTTGGTGGGCAGAGTGAATATTGTTCCAGACTTTAATCTGCGTAGTCTCAAAAAGATTCCATTTCTTTCTATATTCTGTAGTTGACTTTCTTTCCATCATTACATATTCTGCCCATCTGTTCATCCCTTCTGTAAGAACCAGATATTGCTCTGATTTCAAACTTGCTACGAATGCCGTTCTAGCTGGTGTAACCATATGCTTAAACAACTCATTGTAAACTTTTTGTACAATAATTGTACAGAATATTTAAGAACATACCTTGTGGATCTAATACAAAAATTTTGTTCGCATTTCATCATGAATTTCAATCCAATATTTTGTTAATTTTTTAATATGTTCACCAAATGTGAAAAAAGTTGCACCTGTATTGTGACATTTCCAATATTTACCAAGATAATTCTTATTAACTTTAGCAATGTCTTTAGGTGTAATATACCATTTTAAAACATTTTATACCAATTTTCTCGTAACATTTGACGGTCAGTGAACTTAATTACTTTAGTCCAAAAACACTCCCATTGATTCATACTTACATTTTCTCCCAAATTCTGCATCCGTTTTACCATGCAATCTTTTACTTCTGTTTCTGTATCATATTGTAATAACAAGCTATACATTTCACCCAACAATTGTCTTGTGTCGATGGGGAGGTTGTTGATGGATACAGAGAACATACAAGGAAAGAGCGGTTTGGCAGGAAACTTGAAAAGTTCTGCCTTGGACTTATTGAATTTGTTACGGGGTGCCATGTGAACTGGATATCATTTGTTTGCTTGTTTAAAATCAGCCTTTTAACCCGATCAGCATCCCCAAAATGGCAAATATTAAAACATATGAACAATTAAGAATAGCATTTGAAATGATAATTCAATAAAAATGCAGGAATACAATACCAGAAACAGGGAAGAGGGCCAATAGCTGTTATTGTGGATATGCCAAATTAAACAAAAAAGTCATCCACCAGTAAAAGACACCAGTACAGGGAAACCAATGAACGTCGCTGGAGAGGGAGTTCCAAAGTATACTGTCTGGGAAAAGAGAGCTGAGCCCTTGAAAAACCAAATTATATGAACAGGAAAATCACACAGTATTTGTTTATTCGTTGCATTTTTATCCCACCCTTTCTCAAAGAGACTCAGAGCCGCATACATTATTCTCCTCAATTTTATCCTCACAACAACCTAGCAAGGTAGGTTAGGCTGAGAGAACAACTAGCCCAAGATGACTCCGTGAGGTTTTTGGCAGAATGGGAATTTGAAAAATGACTCTTGCTTCTTAGAACAGCACTGTAACCATTATACTATGTGTGCTGTCATAATTCATTCTTGCTGGATAGAACCAATTCAGATTGTGAATAGGGGATTGTATCTTTGAATCCTCCTGCCAAATTTAAGCAGAACTTCTCTATGAAGGCTGGAATCTTCCCATAGATACACTAGTTTCCTATGTGCTGAGTATTTTACCATTGACATCAATAAGAATAGAAGAATAAAACACTGCTTAGAGTTTGTTATTATTGTTAATCTGGAACAGTATTCAAATAACCAATCGGTACTCCTGAAATATTATAGTAAGTCAGGAACTGTTCTAGTTTGGTTTTGAGCTGGAGCATCTAATGCAGCTTAACACTTTGCGGTTTGCTTCTTTAGGAAATGAAGGCAAGACAGGGCCTTCACAGCATGGCCATAATTACTCGCGAGTCTTTAGGGTACCACAAAAACATTTGTCTCTGTATTGCTGCATTCTTGGCACAACAGCTGTTTGGGAATTAGGAATCGGGCTGGAAGAGATGCAGGATCACTGGTATTGGAGAAAGGAGAACGGTCCCTATCTTGAGTTAGAATAAATTAGGCACTATAAGTCCTTCCAGAAAAACTTGGATAAATATTTCCATTTCCCCCTCTCCATAGTTCTTCCCATTTCATCATAGTGCTACATGTTCCTCAATTAGTTCATGTCCATCATTGTGTTGCCAGTTGAGAATTGCAGTATCCTTTTACAGTGGGGGGGGAAAGTGGAAGGTTGCTTTCTTCCATTCCCCAGTTTTCTCCTCCAAAACACACTTGGTTGAGGAGGCTTAGGGAAAACAAAGGCAGGACTGATGGCAGAAGAAGAGCCATGGCGTAGCCCCATGCTTGGGAAATGCCCACCTTGGCATGTATGCAGTGGCTACGCAATTAATGTGCGACTGCTGCAAACACAAGAGAATCCGCTCTGCACAATGAAGCAGTACCACTGCTTGGGGAAACTGTCCAAAGGTGCTCACATTTTGAACAACTCCTCCCAAAGTCTTCTCCCAAAAACAGTACAAAGGTTAAAACACAGGCATCCAACATAATGGGCCTGTGTAGTAGTAATACTCTTCTCTTGGATGGTTTCAGCCATCTTGTGGGTTTTCTTCTTCCTCTTCTGATTGGTAGGCAGGAAAAGATATTTGGTCACTTCCTGTCGGTCTGTTGCCGCCAATTTGCTCCAGTATCTTTTCCTGCCTCATTGGTAGTGCAGCAAATTCGACAGGTTCCTTGCTACTCGAGATTTCCTTCTGTTCCCATTTGTGACCCGTGTGCGTTGTTCCCCTTCGTTGCTGTAGCGTTAGGTGTGTGCGTTCCCCTACCCACCCACCTCTATCTTTCGTTTTTCCCCTCCCCCCCCCCCAATTCGGCCCTGGCAGAGGGGAAAGAGGTCTCTCGCCAAAACATCGCAACGGCAATGGCGACGGTGCCATTCTCCCCAGAGAGGGAGATTTTCCGTAAATCGGCCGCAGAAAACACCAGGGCCTCTTCTAGGCTCACTTGCTCTTCCCCGACCAGCCGATGGGCTGAGACGGAGAGTCGATCGGCCACCTTTGAGACCGACGGCCGACACAGAACCCCGTCCTGGTCCTCAGGGGGCCACAGGGGGAGGCGCGCCAGTTCAGCCGACCCTTGTGCGGGTCACCGAGAACATTCATCCGGGAGCCGTGGCCGGGAGACCGGGGAGAGACAGAGGTCCGACGATCAGACCGCAGCGGCTCCCACGGCAAAAACGGTTTTTCCCGCCCAAACGGCGCGGTGTCCAGACGACCTGGGAGAGGCGTCAGGCGCCGCAGGCAACAGGCAAGAGACGACCCTGACGGTGGCCAACAGGGCGGGGGATGTGCCCAACGAATGGAGCCTTTTCTCTCCACACCAGCTCGTGAGTTTAATGCGTTCCTCCATTAGGGAGGAGGTAACGCAACAGCTGCGCCCAGTCTCTCGAAGGGGAAACACAATGCCAATGAGAGAGCTCGCTCCAGGTCCCCTAGAGGCCGCAGAGACAATCTGCATGGGCTTTCCACCCTCCTAGGCTCAGACCTAAGTGATGTTAGTGAGGGAGAACTGCAGTCTGACTCAGATCATTTCTCTGACCCTGAAACTCAAACTCCAGAGGTGACTGACAAGAATCAAAGGCTGTTTAAGCTGGAACACCTGAAGACGCTTTTATCTAAAACTTGGAACTGCACGACTCAGCCGAAACTGAGGACCCAAACTTGACCAAACCTGCCACAGTGCTTCCCGCAGTGGAGGACTTCCCCATCACCAGGCACTCCGATGTACAAAATTTTTTGAAGGGTGTGCAACAGTCTCATCCCCCTGTAGTCCACCGTTTTCCATCTTGGCGCCTGCACACTGTACTGGACGCGCTCGCTAAGTCACCCTTCGAGCCAGTACAGTCGATTCACCTCCGCTGGCTCCGCATGCAGCTGTTGTTTCTGGTAGCCATCACCTCGGCCAGACGCGTTTCCGAGATCAGGGCCCTTTCCGTTAATCCAAACCTATGTATTTTCTTCCCAGACAGGGTGGTCCTAAAACTTGAGCCTTCCTTCCGGCCCAAGGTCGCCTCAGGCTTTTACCTAGCTCAGGAGGTGGTCCAAAATTTTGTCCCAGGCCCACTCACCCACGAGAGCGGCTTTGGCATTGTCTAGATGTGAGGCGGTCCCTCAAGGCGTTCATTATACGCACAGAGCAGCTGAGAAAATCGGAATCGCTCTTTGTGAATGTGGTTCCGCCCAGAATGGGCAAGCCGATGTCCTCTGCCTCCATTAGCTCAAACATCAGAGCTTGTATAATTGAAGCCCATAAGGCAAACCAGCTCCCTATCCGTCCCGGGATTACGGCGCACTCCACTAGGAGCGCGGCCACCAATGCGGCTTTGGTTAAGCACGTCCCCCTGAAGCAAATCTGTAGGACGGCCACTTGGGCTTCTACATCATCCTTTGTGAGACATTACAGGTTAACTTCTCTGGATGCCGTCCAGGCATCATTTGGGAGAAGGGTCCTGGAGCACGTTGTAGGAGACTAACTGAACCCACCCGATTGGGTCACTGCTGGGGGAGTACCCACAAGATGGCTGACACCATCCAAGAGAACTCATCGTGAAGGGGTCTTCTCTTGGGTGATGGGAGCCATCTTGGCCCTCCCTGTTCATTCTTTTCTTTCAACGTGCCTAGGTCTTACCTTTAAGGAGCTTGTTCACTTTGTTATTTTTTGGTCCCTTCCACGTTAGTTGGATTTGTTCTGCTCTTGTTCTATATTGTTGGTCTGTTATCCTTGTTGTGAGTCACTCGGCTGGTCAGATACTGGAGCAAATTGGCGGCAAAAGACCGACAGGAAGTGACCAAATATCTTTTCCTGCCTACCAATCAGAAGAGGAAGAAGAAAACCCACAAGATGGCTTCCACCACCCAAGAGAAGACCCCTTCACGGTGAGTATCCAATGGGTCGTTCCAAGAGGATGCTTGGTTGAGTAGTGACCAAGCAATTCTAGCAGTGTGTACATGCTAATTCTGAGTGTTATTCTCCAAAGGAGTCCCATTTGATTCAGAATAATTGTTCTAGTAACATTGGTCTCAGGGCTCGGATCTTTTAAATTGTTTAGGTGATGTCTTGGTGCCAAGATTATTTGCTGCAAATTGCATGCTCATCTTACATGCTTTTCTATATGTGCATTCTCCCACGCCCCTCAAACTTGAAACATGATTTGATTATTTGGTCAATTATAGTTTTGTAAACGACTGGCCTCTTTCCAAATGTTCAGGTTGTTTCCCAGCAATCTATGACTGTTTCATGGGTGGGCAAGACCTCTTTTGGACACATGCCTATAGAGGAGCTTCTTTCGGGCCCCGGGACGGCTGAACTTGGAGCGAGCGTGCATGGAAATCTCATTTTGCACTCAGAGTTCAGCAGCAACCCCGAGCAGAAGGGGGAATAGAGCGCCTTTCGTAATGGATCTCCTCATTATAAGCTGGCCAAATTCATACTCTGAGTTAGGAAATTTCAAATTTCAATGACATCATTCCTCCATGCGTTACATTTTCCAGTGTTAGTATCATTCTTTTGTGCCTCAGAGAGGAATGGAGACGATCTCTCCTGTACAGAGTCACAAGTCAATAAATAATGGCTGTTGTACACTTTCCTAAAATCTATCCAATCGAAGGAATTACTGCTCTTATATTATGTTTTTATGTGCAAGAGGAGGTAGATGTTGTGACCATGAATGGTCTGAAGACATGTATAACTAAGGTATGTCCTCTGAATATAGAGGAGGCCTTCCTTCAGCCACCTGTGCTGAAGGAGCTGGTGGGTGCAGAAAGACACCACCCCTCTATGACCTTGAACCAGTCACAGTTCTCTCAGAACTCTCTCCGTCCCACCTACCTCACAAGGTTTCTGTTGTGGGGAGAGGAAGGAGTTTGTAAGCCGCTTTGAGACTCCTTATGGTTGAGAAAAGCAGGGTATAAATCCAAACTCTTATTCTTCTCTACCTATATATATAATGGTTGGTGACTTCTGTTTCAGTGTATCTGAAGAAGTGTGCATTCACACAAAAGCCAAGGATAAAAACTTTGTTAGTCTTATAGGTGTCACTAGACTCAGTAGTTAATCTTATCGGTGCCACTGATATAAACCAAGAATAAAAACTTTGTTACCGTATATACTTGTGTATAAGCCAAGTTTTTCAGCCCTGTTTTAAGGCTGAAAAATGCCCCCTCGGCTTATACACGAGTCACCGCTTACCAGCCGGCTCTTCAGGCTTCTGCCGAGGCTGGAGGAGTCGCCCAGGACGACCTCCCTGCGGCTGCACAAGTGGCTTGTTGCTGCCCTCCTCAGAGGGTGGCTGGCTGGGCTTCCTCAAACTGGGAGGCAGAGGGAGCTCCTTTTTTGGGCAGTGACATCAGGGGGAGTCACTGCCCAAATAAGGAGCTTCCTCTGCCTCCCCCTGGGTTTGAGGAAGCCCAGCCAGCCGGCAGGCAGGCCAGCAGGCAGAGGGAGCTTCTTATTTGGGCAGTGACATCAGGGGGACTCACTGCCCAAATAAGGAGCTCCCTCTGCCTCCCGGCTTCCCACCCTCAGCTTATAGGCGAGTCAATACGTTTTCCCAGGTTTTGGTAGTAAAATTAGGTGCCTCGGCTTATATATGGGTTGGCTTATACACGAGTATATACGGTAATCTTATAGGTGCCACTGGACTCAAACATTGTTTTTCCTACAGCAGACTACCACGGCTACCCTCTGAATCTAATTTTAAGAAATCTGAAGGCATGCCCATCTACAGTGCAAATGTCTCCTTTAGCTTTTAAAAAATCATGTGCCCCTCACCCCCCACCCCAGTTGGGCTCTGGAATCGGAATGGAACCCAGTAAAAATCCCTTAGGGATGGAGGGGGCTGTAATTAGTGGATGTGGGGAATAGCCCCACCCTCCAATTCTTTTGGTTTCAAAACAGAGTCCTGCCAATGTGTTTCTGTCCTTATTTTCTGGGATCAACATAGCATTGACTGACGGTACTGAGCATGTTTGAGAGCTGTTGTGATCACAACACTTGGATATGTTGCACTGGAGTGAAATTTAATGATTATTTTGCTGGAAGAGGAAGAGGAAGAAGAAGAAGAGTTGGATTTATATCCCCCCTTTCTCTTCTATAGGAGACTCAAAGGGGCTTACAATCTCCTTGCCCTTCCCCCCTCACAACAAACACCCTGTGAGGTAGGTGGGGCTGAGAGAGCTCCAAAAAGCTGTGACTAGCCCAAGGTCACCCAGCTGGCGTGTGTGGGCGTGTACAGGCTAATCTGAATTCCCCAGATAAGCCTCCACAGCTCAGGCAGCAGAGCAGGGAATCAAAACCGGTTCCTCCAGATTAGAGTACACCTGCTCTTAACCACTACACCACTGCTGCTCCTAAAGAAAGTTGTTTAGAGCGAGGGCGCCCAGAACAATATCACTTCAGCTCAGGAGAGGTCAGCTGGTTTTCTGTGCATCCCAGCTTTTCAAGGCGATACTTAGATGTTGTTAAGTACACAGATATGAGATCAAAGACAGCTTCAGCAAGCCAAGTTTGTCTATCAAATAAGGACAATAGCATCACTTCCAGCTGAACCAGTGTTTCCCAACCTTTTTGACATCATGGTACCCTTGACCTCACTCTTCATATCTCACGGTACCCCTGCCATCCCCCACACTTCCCCTCCCAGTGTCTCTGCTTGCCACCCCCCTCACCTTCCCCTCCCAGGGTGAAGGGAAGCACTGGGGAGGGGGGGGTGGCGGCTGCTGACCTTGCGGCAGGCCCTGCCCCCTGGGCCAGCTCCATGTCCTTGCAGGTGGGAGACATTGCAAAAGTGAGGGGGGCCGGTTGTGTTGCCGCGGTACCCCTGGAACATGCTCACGGCACCCCAGAGTACCATGGAACCCTGGTTGGGAATCTCTGAGCTGAACATTATTGTTCCGTTCTGCACAGCACAAATAAGATGTCTTGAGGACCTAGAAAAAGGCATCTTGGGAAGGAATTCTGCACAGTTTTTTCCCCAAGGCGTCCTCAGGATGCCTTCTGCTCATGACTTGTTTTATTGAGAATGCTTCAAAGTGCACCTTTTCCCACTAAGCCGTCTGCAAGACATCTCAGGAGGCATCTTGTTTTTCCAGCCCAACTGTTTCGTTCTCTGGTCAGTTTCACCCTCACCTTGCACCTGACGTTTTGTATGCAGCTGAAGGGATTCTCCATGGCACCATTTGCTGATGGTTGCCCATGATGTTTGCTCTGCAGGGTCCGATCCTGGGTGCCTTTTCAACCCAAAAAAATACATAGTTGTACTCAGCTGGTGCTCCTGATTCCAACTATGTATAGTTTTCCTTAAAACAATAATTTTTTTTTTTTTAGGAGCTAACCTCATAGCTACACAGACACACAGAAGTGAATCTTAGCTGCTTGGAAGATGAGTCTGCCACCCATTGAAAAGCATTGGGTAGATCTGCTGGGCTAGTCACAGTTCTTCAGAACTCTCTCAGCCCCACCTACCTCACAGGGGTGTCTGTTGTGGGGAGGGGAGGGGAAAGGAGTTTGTAATCCCCTTTTAGTCTTCTTACAAGAAAGAAGGCAAATTATAAATCCAAACTGCTGCTTCTGCTGCTGCTGCTGCTGCTGCTTCTTCTTCTTCTTCTTCTTCTTCTTCTTCTTCTTCTTCTTCTTCTTCTTCTTCTTCTTCTTCTTCTTCTTCTTCTTCTTCTTCTTCTTCTTCTTCTTCTTCTTCTTCTTCTTCTTCTTCTACTACTACTACTACTACTACTACTACTACTACTACTACTACTTCTACTTCTACTTCTACTTCTACTTCTATTTCTTCTACTTCTTCTTCTTCTTCATCATCATCATCATCATCACCACCACCACCACCATGGGCATAGAATTCAGTGCCCTAACCTGGATGGCTCAGTCTAGTCAGATCCTGGAAGCTAAGCAGGCTTGGCCCCGGCTAAAATTTGGATAGGAGTCCTTCCGGTAATTCCAGGGTTGTGTGGCAGAGACAGGCAATGGCAAACCACCTCTGAACATCTCTTGCCTTGAAATCCCATGAGGCCAACTGTGACTTGATAGCACATCCCCCTCCACCCACACACTAGAATTCAGCTGTTTTTGGTGGAGATATTTCATTGTGTAAATGAAGGTTCTTTAGATCTTCTAGCATTTTGAGACCCCCAGGGTGTTGTGTGCCTTTCATCTGGAAAAGTTGGCGACCATCAGCTTCAAATAAGTAGGTTATATAACAGATAGCAATTTTCTGGCTCTAGGCCTCTGAGTTTCATTGAACTGTTAAGTACATCTTTTAAGAATTAGGAAGCTGGAGACTTTGGTTTTTGGCAACTTCCTTGCTTGGCCAATAAGGCACAACAATCAGGAAGTTTATAAATGCATTATGTTGGAGCCTTCTTAGACAGAGAGTAATTTTTGAAATCACTGTGTATCTTCTTGCGCTGTGGTCTTGTTGGCCATCTTTATACCTGCAGTTGCCCAAATGTTGACATAGCATCAGTACAGGGTTTGGTCTGGTTCTCAGAACAGTGTTATTGGATAGGTATCAGTGCTAGTATAACTTGTCAAATGGGCTCTCCGTCTGTTTCATTTTATTTCTGCCAAGGAAATGAGATTCTGCCCTCCTCTATTTTATCTTCAATATCACCCGCTGAAGACAGAAAGAACAAGTGACTAGCTGAAAGTCATCTAGTAAAGCTCCCAACCGAACGGGGGTTGGAACCCAGATTCTTCATAGTCCAACACTCTATCACCTCCACAATACAGCTTCTCAACTTTTTTGGCCGTTCATATGCTGGGTCCTATTAGCTGTTTCTCTGGTGTAGCAACTTGTAAAATGACAGAGTAACAGACTGATTTTAATTAGGAGTGTGTGTTCAATAAAACATGAGCATTAACCCGGGTAAAGTCCTCACAGGACTGTACCACTTGATATTGTAGACAAGGGAGTTGCCTTTTCAAACGATCTAGGAAGGAAGGAAGGAAGGAAGGAAGGAAGGAAGGAAGGAAGGACGGACGGACGGACGGACGGACGGACGGACGGACGGACAGCCCTTTTCTTATGTTGTTCTTTGTGAGCAGGGAGATTCCCCTATGGGTGGGAGGACCATTCAAAAATACAATCTTGCACCTGAATTGGTTCAGCTCCATTTTATCATTGTTATGTTTCTGTGGTGTAGGTGTGTGTTGCTGATTATACACTGATGCTCTGCCTCGCAGTGAAGGTAACTTCTCTTCGGGGCAGAATTTCTGTTATGGATGCTTTATCCCCCCTCCCACACTCACCGTACCACAGATCTCATAATCTCTGCAATTTGTGAGAGTGGGCAAAGATGGACCTTTTTCTTCGCTTCATAGGGAAAACGAAACAGATGGCCCTGTGTTACTCTTTTATCGGGATCGGGAGATGATCAGAAGAGCTTTTTTTTAACCTTTAAGCCCATGAACTGTATTAGATCCATTGAAATAGTGCTAGATCTAATGTGAGAAACAGTTATTTTGATAGATCTAATATGGTCCAAGTGCTTAAAGTTTAAAAAGGAAAAGCCTTCCTGATCATCGGCAAAGGTGGAAGCATTGTTGAGGAGACAGGGTGGAGCCAAGAAGTGTTTTGGAGGGAGCAAGGAAATTAGCAGCAGGTGGGTGAAATGGTGGTTTAACTCAGCTCGGCTCACTTTGCAACAGGGTAATCATGTCAGGACAGAAAGCTTGGGGAAACCCCACTGCGAAGTGAGCAGCCACGGGGAAAGTGGAAAATGCATAATGGGCCTGTGTGGTAGCCACCTGATGGAGCTCCTGCTCCACGCCACTCCCCCCAAAGTAGTGGTTTTTACTTTGAATTCCCTGTGATATTGTTGTATATGTGCCACCCTTCTCTGCTTTGCGGCCATGCTGTGGATTTCCCCAAACCTACTTTCTGGGAACATTGTACCCAAAGTGGGTTTGGGGAAGTGTGGGAAACCTTCGTGTGGTTTTCCGCTCTTCTCTGTTCATGTGTCTGATATTTCATTTGAAAACCCCTCCGCCCTCCCCCTGCTGGTGGAATTTTTTCCATTATTTTCTTACTGTGTTGTAGGTGTGTCAATATAGTGTTAAAATACTACAGTGATGTTCCTACCGGTAGTATCTTTTTTAAAAATCTAACAATAAACTTGTCTGATAGAGGTGGTCAGAGAAATGGCGAGTTGTCGCAACGCCTGATCCAGGCTATTTTATCCCTCTTACCAATATCCAAAACCCTCAGATGGAAGAGTTGTGAGCTACCTCATCACCGACGGCTTCCTTTTATTTTACTCTATACAATATCCACTGTCAGCTTAGGAGTGTGAGACACAGTGAATTTTTCTTATTTAGTGTGACTTCCTTACATACACACAGGATTTCTTAAACCTGTACCAGAGGACACAACAACCTCATTTCACTGGCTCCTGTAGTGGGTTACATGGATTGAGGATAACACAGGAGTCACATATTAACAAAACACATACGTTTATTTAGTTGGTACGCAGGACTGTCTCTAGTCTGACCGCGGACGTAGTTACCAGAGCTGGGAGGTGTGTAATGGTTGCGACTTGTTTTTTCAGCATTTCAGATGTAAAGACAATAACTAGATAGCTTTAACAATTCGCTGTTTTGTTTATTAAGGAGTAGCATCCAAACCCTGTCTGTTTAAAACTATACACCACAGCCCCAACTAGACTTGCTGTTTATTATGGATATAGAATCATAGAATCATAGAGTTGGAAGAGACCACAAGGGCCATCAAATCCAACCCCCTGCCGTGCAGGAACAGGGGATATCTGCTATCCCTTTTCCCTTCAAACCCCGACTCCTCTTTGTGTTCGTTGGTAGTTAACTTCTCAGTTTCTCACACACACACACACACACACACGCGCGCGCACACACACACACACTCTTTAGCATTCAATTCTGACTTTCTAATCCTGTTGGTCTGTGCTGAATAAGGAGAAAAGAAAGTAGGATCTTGTGTTCAGAAAAGTACGGGGAGGAAACTCCCATGGGGAAACTTCACTGCAGCTGGCATGCACCTGCATTTGCAGCGACAATCCAAGCAAAGTGCGGAAAGGCTCATGTGCGGAAGCTCCCGGTGTTGTAGGAAAGCTTGAAGCCTCTCTGGTTTTATTAGAATTTATTGCTGACTGTGTATGCTTTGAATGGCACCCTACAACTTTCTGGGTTATATAAATGCCAATGGCTGCAGTGTGGGGAATTCTGAAATACATTTAAGCCAAACCTTCCAGATTTTGTTCTGCCAAATGTGGCCTCTTGCTAGAACCAGGTTCCAGCATTGGTTTTCTTCCTAGCAATTTCTGGTTTTGGAAAATCTCCTTACTCATCAATCTCTGCTTGCGGAGAAAATACCAAAACCACATTCTGTTATGTTTTGCTTGCATCTCTCTCCCAGCTCCCAATCTATTTAATCTGAATCCTGTTTTTATCTGTATCCCTGTACTTGGAATTTACCCATAAGCTATCATTAGAGTGAAAGACAAATAGCTTCAGATCCAGAGAGTGTATTAATCACTGATATTTTCCTGTTTGAAATGCTGATTTTTTTTGACAAAAAAAGGCACAGTGCATACGATGGTAGTAAAAAATCAACTTTCTTTGGTCCAGAAATGGAACACTATTCAAAGCAAAAGCAGCTCTATTAAAGCAAATGCGCAAGCTTTTGGTACTATCAGCTCAGTTAAAAACTCGTGTCCTGAAATGTGAGATAATTTCACACATCTGTTCATATTCATTTGGCCTTGATTAAGTCATTTTCAGGCTCAAAATGAGAAACATAAAGTGACAAGGAAGGATTCTTTTATGTTAAGACCATCTGGATTGCATTAAAAAATGTTGGTGCCACATATTGGAATTTCTACATTTTAATGAAAGGGTAGAGGTAGAACCTTTGACCATGGCGCTGATGACATTTCCAAGAACTCATGGTTACTTGTCAAACATTGGATGCAGTAGCTTGGCATTCAGAGAAATCGGTCTGGTTATTGCTATTATATAGGGTACAGTGCATGTAGCTTTACCTCCTCCATCATCAGAGAAAATACAGTACAAACTCAGCCATTCTTTACCAGATTCCCTTGCGAGACTGGAAATTTGTCAATGATAGATGGCTATTTAGATTTCAAGGAGACGTTGTACAGATACGTAGTCGGCTTAAGCAGAAATTAATGACTTGGGATCAGCCATGCTTAATTTCAAAACTGAAAGGTGCTCTTGAGCCTTGAGTGGGGTTTGGCGCCTCCCTTGAAGATCGACTCACCTGAAGCGGGGTGGGGAGGGAAAGCATTGTTTTGAGAACGTTTGTTGGGTTTGTGGTTGAATAAACGGGTGGAGGACAGTTCCAGGAGAGGATTCTGGGAAAGGGGACAGCAGGAAAAGGTCAAGGAGGATCAAGAAGCAAGACAGGAATTAACATGAATGAATGGGTGATCTTTGTGTATGAAGGTGATGTGGACTTTGATGCACAGCTATAATTGGGAAGCGACCATTCACCTGGGCTTGGTGACTGTCCAACTGGTCTGTGTAGCTTTGCTGTTCACAGAGGCCTCTTTGGCGACAATTGGCAGGTAAAGCATTTTAAGGCATGGGGTAACTATAGCTGATACATGCTAAAGGAACTGTGCTTCCAAAGCTTGGCCAGGCATGAACACATGAAGTTGCCTTACAGTAGATCAGACCATTGGTCCCTCAAAGTCAGGGTTGACTACTCAGGCTGGCAGAAGCTCTCCAAAGTCTCAGATGGCAATCTTTTATATCACCTACCACCTGATCAGTGGTGGGATTCAGCAGGTTCGCACAACTTCGGCAGAACCGGTTGTTAAAATGGTGCTTGTAAACAACCAGTTGTTAAATTATTTGAATTCCACCACTGGAACCAGTTGTTAAATTATTTGAATCCCACCACCGGAACCCGTTGTTAAATTATTTGAATCCCATCACTGTACCTGATCCTTTTTTTTTAAAGCTAGGAGTACCAGTGATTAAATAGGGTATCTCCAGTGTAATGTGCTAACATAATCCTTCTTTCCTGTCTGTGAAAATCTGAGTGAGGATAGATTATAATACTGTAGTATCCAATGTGTGGATCATGGAAAACTGGAATGGTTTAGTAAGTTTCTTTTGGTTCCAGTCACTCCGCCTGCTTTCCTCCTCGCTCTGAGCACTGGCACTAACAGCTGTATTTTGCCATTGAAACCACACCCTAAAGGCTCAGCTGAAGTCACTGTCAGCGGGTGCCAGGTGAGATCATGTTCAGGTGCCCAGCTGTGCCCAGAACAGTTTCTGAGGATGCATCTGCAGTTACCGAGCTTTAATTTGAAAGTAGGGAGCTGAAGGAGAAATAGTATGGAGTTTACACATTACCCAGAACATTGGTCTTCTGGTGGCTGGGGCCAAAGAGGCATTGAGGAGTATTTAATGCGCTGTCAAATGAAACCAGGGCCCTGGGGGATTGACCTCAGTTCTGCAGGGCCTACAACTGTGGTAGTTATGTGACCCAATGAGGGGTCAGTTTCATAATTTCAGTAGTCACACACATAACCCCCTAGCTAATGTGGCCTATCACCACAGGGAAGTTACTCCCTGCGGTAAAATAGGGGAGAAAACCCTAATTTTCTGGTGAAATAGTAGCTGTGCCTATGGACATTTTAATAAACAAAGCTTTAAAGCCATTCTTCTTTTTAATCAGCTGGTAATATTGTGTGGGAAGAAAAGCAGGGCATAAATGAAGTAAACAGAATAAATAAATGTGTGTCAAGCATCTACATTAGTCAGAACTTGGAATTGCATTGCAAATTTTGCATTTTTATACAGGTATATTTATACCTACCTCCACACACAGCAGTTGTAGGGATTTCCAGAGGGATGACCTATAGAATGAAGAGAGAAGTGAATAGTTTTGGCAGCAGAGATCTAGAAAGAGGTGAGGAAGATGAGAGAGGAAAATGTTTAGCTGTCAGTTGAGAGATGTCTAGAATGTAAAGCAGAACTTGAGGCAGAACCCATATTTATTTTTAATAGGAGTCCAAGATAAAAACAAGGTGTTGTGCCTGTTCTTTAGGGTGTCGACAGATCTGGAGAGTATGCAAAGAGGAGAATGGTTGGGAGAAAAAGTAGGAAATTTAGTCTTGGGTATATTGACTCTGAGACACTGATGCAGTGGTGGGATCCAAAAATTTTAGTAACAGGTTCCCATGGTGGTGGGATTCAAACTGTGGCGTAGCGCCAATGGGGCTGGGCCGGGTACAACAGGGGTGTGGCCGGGCATTCCTGGGCGGGGCTGTGGCAAGGATGCAGCCGCTGCGCTGGTCCTTGGGCGGGAAACGAATGCACGCAGGCGCAGGCTGCCATGCACGCTGGTGCACCTCCTGCTAGACTGCTTCAAGTTCTGCACACTACTGCTGAGAGGAGGGGCATAACTAAGGCAAAAATCATGTGGCAAAATCACCAATTAGTAACCCCCTCTTGGCACACACAAATAATTAGTAACCTACTCTCTGGAACCTGTGATAACCTCTGGATCCCACCTCTGCACTGATGAAATATCCACGTGGAGGTATCTGGTAGGGAATTGGTGATGCAGAATATGATGGAGGGAGGAAGATCAGGGGTAGAGAGGAGGGGTTGGATGTCTTCAAGTATACAAATAGCCTTGAGATTTGGTAAGACCTTCTAAAGTCACTGAAGAGAGGGAATGGGAGTGGTCTCCCAAGGATCTCTCTTTGACCCTCAACACAGAAATCAAGTTGATGCTGTGCGTGCAGAATGTCCCAGGTGCAATCTCTGTTATCTCGTGGTCAAAGTATCGAATTGCAGGTGATGTGAAAGGCTCCATCCTGAATCCCTGAGGAGACACTGCCACCCAGAGTGACCAGTACTGACCTTGGTAGACTGACCAGTAACCTGACCCTATAGAAGGCAACTTCATGCGGCTGCAATTCATGAGATTTTGTTGCAGAACCTTGGAAGCTTTTCTGGTTTATTCTTGACTCTGCTTTTCCTAAATACAAAATGGACCTTATATTTTTCATGATGCTAAATCAAGATTTCCCCCTTATCCCCCCCCCCCCCGGCTGCCCAAATTAGGCCACCTGGATAAGTCAAATGCAAATTCTAAATGACAGTTTGTATTGGTGGTGAGGAAGTCCTAAACATCGTTATAATTTGACAGAGCGCACGCTCCGTTATTAGATTATGCGGAGTGCAGGTTACATGTCAACTTTAATTTGAGTGTCTGTCGGCAGCATTTAAGGGAACTGGAATAAATCAAAAGTTGGCTTGTGCCAGTTGACAAAACACGAGGCTGAAATTTCAGACTATCTAGAAACCACACCCTGATGCCCGGTTACCACCACCTGTGTATTACAACCATTCCAATTCAGTACTTTGAACAAGAAATTTCCAGACCTCTTTCATATTATTTCTGATAGCCTTTAAAATTTTTCTTTTTGTGGTATCTTCTGCCATGAGAGTACATAATGTGATCTGATTATACAAAATGCATTTCTTCTATGGTAAAAAATTCAATTTTCTTTTTCCCCTGCTCTCATTTATGTTCCCAGGTCACTCAAAGCATAATAATGCAATTCATAGTTTGTTGGAGCAGTCTTTAAATTCCATTTGCTGTTTGACATTATAAGCACAATCTTTTAACACTTCACAAACTTGAAAATGTGCTAACAGAAATCAGCAGTCCATTTACTGTTGAAATAATTTTAGTTGCTTTATCACCTGCCTCATATTATTTGATCAACTGTATTTAAATATGCTTTTTACCAGATCAACCTTTTTGAAGCTGTGGAGACAGTGTAAGATCTTACGCTTCAATGAACAAAATTTATCACTCCTCATTAAAAGGAGAACTCATCTTCTTTACTTTCCCCTACTATGCAAGACAGAGTATAACCAAGAAACCCTTAAAAATCACAATTCCATCTACTTAAAGTATGCTGTTGGCAATTAGTTATCCGCCACAGTTAATCAGCTAAAAGTTCAGTTGAATAATCTATTAATTTGCAGTTCTAAAACCCAGGAATGTAATATTATTTTGCTTTTCAAAAGCTCAAAATCATCATCTTGGAGCTCTTGGGATTTCTGGTTTTCATGACATCTGCTTGGCCTTTTTCTGATGTTCAAGATCCAAAATTAAGTTCCTGGAAAATACCATTATTATTTCCTACTGCAGAATGTTCCTGCTAGAATGTTCTGCAGTGTAACATCCTTTATTGGTTTTGTGAATGGACAGGGAATGAATGCAGGCTCAGCATCCTCAGCCAAGAGTAACCAGCAGCCACCTGCAGACACTAGAGCTTGAACACCAATAAGTACTGCTCCAATGTCCAAGCTAGGGCACAAGGCCAAATTCCTGTTACATATAATTGGTCTGGTTAATCCAGAAGCTTCATTGTACCTGCTGATTATATTTTAATGAAGTTCCTCTACCTTTGGATAAGGCAGGCATATGTGCAAAATGCAACACTGAAAGACCTGGTGGCCCAAATCAAACTATAGATCAGGGGTCTTCAAACTATGGCCCTCCAGATGTTCATGGACTACAGTTCCCATCAGCCCCTGCCAGCATGGCCAAGTGGTAGGACTCATGGGAATTGTAGTCTATGAACATCTGGAGGGCCATAGTTTGAAGACCCCTGCTATAGATGAAGATGGAGGAAGAGGAGATATTTGGGTTTGTACCCTGGCTTTCTCTCCTGTAAGGAATCTCAAAGCAGCTTACAAACTCTTTCCCCTCCTTTCCCTTTCCCCACCTTGTGAGGTAGATGGGGCTGAGAGAGTTCTGAGAGAACTGTGACTAGCCCAAGATCATCCAGCAGGCTTCATATGGAGGAGCAGGGAAACAACTCCAGATCAGAGTTCACCGCTCTTAACCACCTCACAACAATTTCATAATTATCTGTCTATGTATTTCTTAATAGTATAACCAAATCAGTTATTCTTGATATAACTGTAAAACTGATCTGAAAAGTTATTATTCTAAAAACGAAACCTTAATCTTGTTGTAAATATTAAGGTTATACCAGCAAGAACGAGTCTTTATGCAGAAAACCATGATTTAAATCTAGTCTTACTGACAAGCAATTTCAATCGTAATTCATATTGATTTGATTTAAATCAAATCCATCCTGGTAGACACCAAATAAGTTCTTGATTTTCTGCACAGATATAGCTGCGTCGGGATTACAAGTTGAGTAATGTTGCCTACCTACTGTGTTGTTAGATTCATGAAACAGATGTAAAAATGCCATGTGCCAGCCAGAGTTAACACATTGACTTTGAGAGGAGAGAGTTAAGCATATGTACATTAGCTCCAGGACCGAAACATTTTCGGGAGACCTTGAACGTTTGCTAACCCTGGGACTTAAATGTGGATTGCTTTTTTGGACAGCTGTCTGAAACATGGGCATCTTATTTATGGTTTTTTTGCTGGCTTCTCGTTGGAATTTTGTTTGATCCTATTTTCAAACTCTCGTCACCACTCATAATTTCTCTTAGTTGTGTTTGAAGTTGTATGTTTTCTTCAGCTAGTAGTTTAATTCAGGTCCCACTTTTGAGGGAGAGAACTGGCATTTATACACAGTTTAAGTAAATATATTTAAATAAATTATTCCTTGAAATGAAATTGGTACATGTGGATCTGATCTCTGGTCACAACTGTATTTTTGATGTGGCCGTAAAACTGAACCAGCCGTCTTTTACCTGTGGCGATAGTTTGATTCCTTGCTACCGGTATACGTATTATATGGTTGGAGTATTCCCTCCTCAGTTGTGGGGACAGAACTCTCCAGAAAATTTTCTCTGCTGTCTGACAGACCGAATGTGCCAGATATTTCTCCCATGACAAGAATCTGCTTTTCCTTATTTCATCCTGCAGCATTGACTTTCTTTTATCCTTTATAAATAGCATGATACTCTGAGTACTTACCAGTTGCTACAGTTTCTATACCACATGCCACGTCAGGCCGCCAGGCAGCTTTTATCTTTACAAAACCCTTGTCCACCCTCTAGTAATTTTTCTCCTTGTTCTTTCAACTCCTGCCAGTGCCCCTGTTTGTGTTGCTGATGGTACTCCCCCCTCCCCATATATTTTACTGTTATGTGGTAGTTGACCATTTTAATACTGAGACTGATATTAATTATTTAGACATTGGAAATGTGCTTTTAGCTCCTTTTTCATAGCCAAACCATCGTCTGATTAATCATTGTGCTTTTAAAAATACTCCGCAGAAAAAATTGAGGAAATGTGCTTTTGCATTACTGTTATTAGTGGCCTTTGTGGTCTGTTATACAGAGTTTCTGCCGTGAGTGGGCAAAATGCCATTATGTCTTCTTTTGGCTTGCAAGGAAAACTATAATTTAACCGTCTTGCTTCTCATAGATCTCTCATTTCTTTTCAGTCAGATGGCTGTTATTTTCAAAGGTAGCATTTAGGGGGAGTGGTGGACAGTCCTTATCCAGCTCCACAGCGTGTGTTTTAGAACATTTATGAATATTTCTCAGGGCCACCAATAGTCATCCTACCAATCACCTTAGCAAAATTTGAGGCCTTCCTATGAAATGAATGAGGGGAGCAGGGCTAGGTAGGCACTAGGACCCAGGCGGAACATTCTACAACAAAGAAGGCCCAGCATGTTGAGTTCTGTGGCGGAGGAATCTACAACCCTACTAGTATCTTTTTCTGAGACAGGCTATAGTTCAGTGATGGCGAACCTTTGGCACTCCAGATGTTATGGACTACAATTCCCATCAGCCCTTGCCAGCATGGCCAGTTGGGAATTGTAGTCCATAACATCTGGAGTGCCAAAGGTTCACCACCATGGCTATAGTTTGTTCTTTTCTGTTAGCTGTGATGTTTTTCTCCATATCTAGAAGCTTTCCTCATAGCTAGAAGCTTTTTGCTGGAAGAAAATACCACAGCTAGTGGAATGGATTCACAGGATCCAACCCAACATATCCCATATTTTTTTATGCTGCTCCCAAAAATTGCCACTTACAAACATTCTGTGTATATTTCCTCCCTGCCAAAGGCCAAACTAACTTCACCAGCCTCGTCTGTTGTGGGTAACCACCCGGCTATCCTGGGGAGTGTGGATTGCATGATGTTGTTAGCTAAATAAATATGTGGTGTCACTAGCCAGAATCGTTCTACTTAAATACAGGCCATATTTCCTGGGGCTGCTATTATTTTGGCTTACTTGAGGGCCTGAGGACGTGTTGCCACATGTAAGAAAAGCCTGAAGGCAGCTTTTCCTAGAAGGAGACAGTTTGGACCAGACAATTTGGACTCTTTGTCCCTGTTGGACAATTTTTCGGCCCAAATTGTCCCTTCAGTTGCTTTTCTCCCTCTTGGTTTGAAATGCATGATGGTGAGACCACCACTCGATCTTTGTCAGTGCTGTTTTGTATAAATATAGTCATATGTGGATATGATTATATTTGTTGTTTGAGTGTTTTCTTGGTTTCTCGTACTTCCTGGATGTACCTTTTTATTGTACTTTATGGTACATTCGTGTTCAGAAATTGTGAAGTTCTGAAAGCTAATGATAAAGGGCGACCAGGTTGCCACCACCTTGAAGATATTGACATTTGACTGGGCCCACTTGGGAACAAATTGCTGGGCTGGACAGATCTAGCAGCAGTCTTGTCACTGGTACTGGTTTGAGAATTTAATCCAAAGTTTACCTTTCTGAAAATTGGATTGGAAACCATTTGGGAGCTCTGTTCCCTGAGCTGTTGGAATATTCATGAACATTCCATTCCCGCCCATCTGTGTCTGTATCCATTCCAACGCATCTGTATCATAAGACTTCATTCCCACAAGCACAGTTCAATCTAAATTCCCTCTGGCGAGGTGAAAGTTGTTCTTTGATGCTTTCTTTGCCAAGCCTTATCGCTGATTAACCTTTCTAATGTGTCAAAACCCTGTGATTATCTTGCCAAAGCGTCTGCACTATAAAACAACACAGACTTGAAACTTCTGGCAATGAGGCGTAATAAGGATTTAATCAAAGACTTGCGCCTTGCATCGGCTTGAACCCATTAGCATGTATATGCTTGGGCACCGAGCCATTATTAGTAGATTTCTGGAAGAGCTGCATTGATCCATGCATGCTCACATTAGTGTAAACAATCAGTTATCCGAGTCCATTAGTAACTGCACATTCAAATCCATTTCTCTCTGTTAAGTTACTCTGTTAAGTGTCTAAATCTGTGTAGCCCTGCCCCGTTGATTTGTAGCAGAACTGTGAATTGCTGCACATCGGATAGCTGCTGCATTCGGACAAAACAGGTCTTCAATCTGTTGCAATCTTGTTGACGGGTGCAGTGAATCTCCAAGAATATGTGCAATATCAGCATCCTTCCAACTGTTTGTCTGGAAGCAAGAAGAGTAAGAACTTGGATCTCCCCCACCATACCCAAATATCTGGAAGGGAGAGAGTTTCCTTTTGAGATACCTGACTCAGAAAAGGTCCCATGGTGGCCAGAATCCAAGAAGAAGGAGGAAGAGGAGTTGGAGTTTCAATTTATATCCCGTTTTTCAGTCCTGTTAGGAGACTCAAAGGGGCTTACAAACTCCTTTCCTTTCTTCTCCCCACAACAGACACCTTGTGAGGTATGTGGGACTGAGAGAGCTCTGAAGAAAGTGACTACCCCAAGAACACCCAGCAGGAATGTAGGAAGGGGAAACAAATCCAGTTCCTCAGATAAGAATCCGCCACTTGTGTGGGAGAGTGGGGAATCAAACCCAATTCTCCAGCTTAGAGTCCACCTGCTCTTAACCATCACACCACACTGGCTGTCAGAGCCAGAGGAGACTGAGGTTGTTTTCCCACTTACCATCGACCACCCTTTGCTGCGCGCTACTCTCAGCGCGCATCATTTCTGGCGTGCTCCCGGGCTTCCCCACGACCCCGTGCAGGGCGCCATTTTGAGGAGCACCAGGAATGACGCGCGCTGAGGGGGCGCGAGAGCGGCAGTGTCGGGGCGGCTGTGTTGTCGCCGCCCCTGTAGTGGGGGGTGCCGTGGGACCCCGCGCTACTTGGCGAGAGTAGCGCGCAGCAGATGGCAAGTGGGGAAACGACCTGTCAGACAGTGACATACTTCCTGTTCCCATTTGGAATCCACCCTACTGGGGTCTTCTTTTTTTCCTCAGGATTGAACAGCAACCAAGTGGCTGTAGTCAACTGGAAATGTTTAGTTTTAATAGTTGAATGTGGCATCTACCCAACTACCATTCAAAGTGCTCTGGGGCTGGGACTTCTGAACCCCAGCGGAAGGTCCGTGGTGGAGAGAAACTGCCACCCAGAAAGCTCAGTTATGTGAATGCAGTAATGCCATGGGTCCAATCCCATTGTACCACATGGATTCTAATTTGTAGATTTCTGGAATGAAAGGGAAAGAGGGAGTATGTGTGTGTTTTGTTGGGTGGGCGACACTTAGCTTTAATGACTGCAAACCTAAGCCGGATGTCTGCAGAACATTTGGGGAGGGGGAGAGACAATTGGACAAGGGTGTTAGAGAAACTAACGCAGTGTCTCTTCCACCGGTAAAATCCCATTGACTTCAAGTGAGTGGGTTTTTTAAACAAGTGATAGGAAAAGCAGGCAAAAGACTCGGTTTGGCTGAGCGTTCCCCCCATTGCCTGAGCCAGTAACATCCGCAGCTACGGGAAATGAGGTAAGCGACAAAATTACTGTCCTTGTAAAAGGGTAGCCGGAAAGTCTTAATGTTCTGTCGTTGGAGCGTTCCAGGTTTAGCTGTTGCCCCTCAACAGCAAATTGTGGAGAGAAAGGAGGATAATTTCGAAGGAAATCTAGGTGAGGTCTGGGAGCTGTTACACTGGAATAGGTTGTTTTTTCTTGGATCGCTTTCCAGCTGTGTTCAAAACCATTCTGCCTGGGAAAGAGTTCTGCATAACTCAAAAGCCTTGCATGTTGTCATGTAGCAGATGAACTCATCTCAGTTTCTGTGAACCTCAGAAAGTTAGGGATTTGGAGGTCCCCCTGGACCTGAGAATTTGTCAGATCTGTAGAAGATTAGCTGCTAACTAATTGGATCTTCATGGTTTAAAGGTAGAATAGTCAGATGTTGGGGACAAGCACCTGGGGATAATGGTCATGAGCTTCTTAGGATCTGGCCAGAGGTGGGATCCAACCAGTTCTCACCACTTCTCTAGAAGTGGTTACTCATTTTTTCTGAGTGCCGAGAAGGGGTTACTAAAGCAACCTCCCTGCCCAATAGAGACTGGAGGTGCGCGTGTGCGGCGGTGCCACTGTTTGAATCCCACCACCATCGGAACCTGTTATTAAAATTTTTGGATTCCACCACTGGATCTGGCCTCTGGGGAACAGGGTGCCTGGATTAAATGGACCTTAGGCCTAGTCCAGCAGTAGAGTTGCCAACTTTGTGCTAGGAGATTCCTGGAAATTTGCAGGTGCTTCCAGGGAGGGTGGCGTTTAGGGGTAGGAAGGGTATAATGCCATAGAGTCCAACCTTCAGACCTACCATTTCCTTCAGAGGAACTGACCTTTGTCTCCTGGAGAGCAGTTGTAATTCAAGGATGTCTCCAGGGACTCCCTGGAGGTTGGCAACCCTACCCAGCAGGGTTGTTTTGCGTCTTTCACAGCAATGAGCATATGCGTCCTTTGCTATTAATATCCAGTAACTTTGGACTGTTGTTTTTTTCTAAATAAAACTTTGGACCGTTCTTAAGCACCCAGAGCGTTAGAGGTGAATAATAAAGCTTGTCGGAAAGTTGGTCAAAGGCTGGTTTTTCTGAGGGCTGCTTCTTACAGCTGTCCCTGGCATGATAGCTACTGCGAGTGCAGCTGGCATGCGTGGGTGCCGTGCCGTCTGCAAGCTGGTGCCACGAGCAGGATTAACTTCTTCCATGCCATTGGAAGGGATGGAAGATGTTTCAAGAAGCCAGCCCTTTCAGCTGCATGCCAAGAGCCAGTCTGTGTAGCCTTCAGTACTGAGCTTTTTCACCAGGGCAGCTGCAGCTGGATGCAAAGCTATAGTGCACGGGTGGCCAACCTACGGCGCTCCAGATGTTCATGGACTACAATTCCCATCAGCCCCTGCCAGCATGGCCAATTGGAGTGCCATAGGTTGGCCACCCCTGCTAAAGTGGCACTTTCCTAGAGCCAAGGACTGGAGGATGGCTTCAAATGTTGCCTCCTCTGGTCAAACGGCCACTTAAGTTGGAGGAAGACCACTGGGGCTGAAGGAATTTCCTCCAGCGGGATATATGCCAGTCTTTGCAACCACTGTTGAGCCAGAGATGGTACATTAGAAGAATTCCTTAAAGCCTTAGGCTCAGTTGTATTGCTTTATTGTAGGGGTAATGATGGATGCTGTGCTTCAAGGGTGCTTTTGTTTTTAGACAGCCAGCGAGCAGGGACTCCTCTTTTCTTTTAAAAGTTGGTATTAAGTGGCCTTATTTGCTTCTAGACTAAGGTGACCAGATGGTCACCTTTGTGAACCGGGACGGGGGTAGGCAGGAGCACACTGCCTTCTAGGGCTTGCTGTGACAGGGCGGGAAACGGCAAGCCCCAGAAGGCCTTGCTCCTGCGGCTGCACGCGTGGGAGGCTGCCACACTGTCTTGCACCCCAGAAGGCAGTGCGGCAGCCTCCCAAAAATCGGGAAAATTTAAATTACCCGCAGGACGCGGGACAAATTATTTGAAGGCGGGACTGTTCCGCCAAAAGCGGGATGTCTGGTCAGCCTGTTCTAGACCCTGATGTCGGTTGTCAACAACAGAGAATAACTTGCTCTATCGGGTGGGTAAATGGGGGTTAGAAAATATTGGCCATTCTTGCCTGCTTACACTTTCCGCTGCTCACGAATTTGTGCTTAAACCCATTCCTTCCATTGCCAGCTGCAAATCTCTGGGAGACCCTGTCTCCTACAATTCCTAGACCTCTGAAGGGCTCTTCCCATGACCAGAAAATCTGGGCATAACTTTTTTCAGCTGTCCAGTCTGAGATGATCTTATGTGAAGTAAAAGGAAACTGATTGCATGTAGAAGGTCTCAGATTCAATTCCTGACATTTCCAGTTAAGTGATGGGAAAGATCTCAGCCTGCGACCGTGGAGGGCCGCTGCCAGTCTGGTCCTTTCCACACATATTTTTCTAAAACGTTTGTAAAATGTTTTCCCTCCCCCCCTCTGTTTGCACTCACCTGGTCAAAAGGATTCCTAGCTGCCATTACTTGATTTTACCCTCTTTTTTCTTATTCTGTGTTGAATCGATCCTTCAATGCTTCACAGTTTCCTTCTGCATTCTCTACTCCTTGTATACTCGACGCTTCGAAGATTGGCCCCCCGAAAATAAAAGAACAAACAGAGAAATGTTGCCGATAAACAGGCGAGGGGGAACTGAGTGAGCTCAGAATATGCTGCCGAGGATAAAGTTCAGGGAAGCAGAGAAGCGTGGGAAACATAGTCAATAGATCAACGGCAACTGAAGACGTTTCCAAAACGTTTTAGCCGGAGAATCACTTTAAAAGGGGATTCTTGTAAAATGTTTTCAGGGTGGAAATAAGATATTTTGGGGTAAAAATAATTCAGAACTCTGTGGAGGAAAAGTTTGATTTCCTCCCTCAAAACGTTTTAAATTAATTGTGCAGAAAAGCCCAGTGTTGACCTTGAGGGACCAAGTGTCTGCTTCAGTAGTAGACGAGTTCCGGTGTGTTCAGTTCTATGATTTGTGGGTGCTTAAACTGGAACTAAGCTTGTGTTAGAAAAACAAAAGGAAAAAAAGTGAGACCAGATGTCCTTTGCTGAGTGCAAGAAAGTTGCGCCCTGCAAACAGAACCGAGATGTAAGATATGGTGACCGATTTAATTTAGCGCATTCTGGTGAGCCCTCCAGTGGGCATGTTACAGCACCATGGATTATTGTCTTCGGTGGGGGTGTGAAAAGCAAGGAACCACCATTATAAACAAACAATTGGGCCAGCCACTACCTTTCTTCCTTTTATCTGTAAAATGGGCACCACAGTTTCATGCCTCAAAGGACTGCAGTGAATGGAAACAAGATGGTGACTGTACAGTGGTTGGCAATATAAAGGTAAAGGAAGTCCACTGTGCAAGCATTGGGTCGTTACTGACACATGAGGTGATGTCACATCACATTTACTAGGCAGACTGTGTCTATGGAGTGATTTGCCATTGCCTTCCCCAGTCATCTACACTTTACCCCCAACAAATGGAAGAAGAAGAAGAAGAGTTGGATTTATATCCCCCCTTTCTCTCCTGCAGGAGACTCAAAGGGGCTTACAATCTCCTTGCCCTTCCCCCCTCACAACAAACACCCTGTGAGGTGGGTGGGGCTGAGAGAGCTCCGAGAAGCTGTGACTAGCCCAAGGTCACCCAGCTGGCGTGTGTGGGTGCGCACAGGCTAATCTGAATTCCCCAGATAAGCCTCCACAGCTCAGGCGGCAGAGCGGAGAATCAAACCGGGTTCCTCCAGATTAGATACATGAGCTGTTAACATCCTACGCCACTGCTGCTCCTTGGGGTACTTATTTTACTGACCTTGGAAGGATTGAAAGCTGATTCAACCTTGATGGCTACCTGAAACTGTCTTCTGTCCGGATTGAACTCCAGTCGAGAGCAGAGCTTTTGACTGCAGTACTGTAGCTTATCACACCACGCCTAGGGCCTTGCTTGGCAAAATAAAAGTGAATAAATGAAAGGTGGAGGAGGCCACTTTGTAAATGCTGTAGCAAAACAGGGGTGGTTGGTAACTGAAATGCTGTGCTCCTGAGCATCTGTGTCTGTGCCCTAAAACATCTGGTTTCTCTCTCTCAAGCCTACATATCTGGAAAGAAGCAATGGGATGTCCCCGTACCTCACAAGGAGCAGGCCAGCTCTGGAAAACTGTGGTGGGAGCCCCAATGCCAGTACCAACTACGCCACCTTCATGATGGTGCCAGAATTTCAGCTCTTTTGCCTCCCCGGTTGGAAGGTCACTGGATTTCAACAGGGTAAGGCTCTGGTAGCAGTGGAAGGGATGATGTAAAACCATCAAGCGGAGCAGAGGTACATTGTCACTGTGCCTCCTGTGTGATATTTGTGGGTTTTTTAAATATATATATACCTATATATGTATGTTTGTGTGTGTGTGTGTGTGTGTGTGTGTATAATATATATAAACTAGTTGTAATGTTTCATCTGTGCATGCATCTGTGCATGTATTTTTATCTGTAATTTTTGAAATTGCTGCTATAATGTATTTTAATGAATTTTAATCGCTATATATGAGATCTTATATTGTTTTATCGCTATATATGAGATCTTATATTGCATTTGTTTTATGTCTCATTGTACACCGCCCAGAGCCCTTCGGGGGTTGGACGGTCTATCAACTGATTGATTAATTAATTAATTAATATCTCCTGTTTCCCCGAAAATAAGATATTCCCTTAAAATAAGCCCTAACGCATCTTTTGGAGCAAAAATTACTATAAGACCCTGTCTTAATTTTGGGGAAACTATGTATATATACATTATATACATTATATACATTATAATATATTATATACATTATATACATTATATTATATATACATTATATATATTATATATATACATTTCAATCTTAATTGCTTATTGCATTTGTTGCCTTTCAAACCTAGACCCTTGCTCTGCTGGAAACAAATCTGCCAATTGCACCTCCTCTATGCCAATAAAGGCTTGCTTCACAATTGCACCTCAGGTTTTAGAAATGTCACTGAGCCTCAATTTGAGATGGAATAATCTGAGACTTATTTTTTATTTTATTTATTTTTTCAATTTCTATACTGCCCCATCCCCGGAGGGCTCTGGGCGGTGGTTCTATAGGCAAGGTTCTACCAGACAATCTTCTAAACATCTTCTGTTTGTGCTCCATGCATTGTTTGCATTCACTTTTCTGAGATTTGTACATGAAACATACCTGGTTCCCTTTGTAGCCAGAGTCCTCCTCTCTGCCAAATATCTAGTCAGAGCTTAACTTATAAAAAGAAGGACATCCCGGAAGCCCTGGCCTGTATTCAACAACACATATTGAAGCACAATTTTGACTCATTGAAAGCTTCTGTTTCCAAAAAACCCAAAATCTGTAGAATCTCCATTCGTAGAAAACCAGATGGTATAGCCCCAGGTTTCTTCCTGACATGATAGTTTGCTATGTAGGAATGTGGGTCCCCCCCCCCCCTTGCTGAATATTCCATTAAGCAAGTCCCTATTTACAGCCTGAAGTTTATTCACACAGTCATTCACAATGTTGGTAAGAACCAGGGCTCTGATTAAATCACTCTGTGTGTTCAGAGATGGTTTCTCCATTTATGCAGGGGCCCAGGGGGACACATAGGGGTCAAACGTACCCAGGCTGCGGCCATTTAATCACATTGGGGGGGCCGGAAAATTGCCCCCCTTCCCCTTCCCCCACCATGTTGTTTGGTAGTGGTGGGGGAAGGGAGGCCGCCCATACAAAGGGGGGGGGGGCGACTCAGATTTTGCACCGGGCTATATTTTTCCTAGTTGTGCTTCTGCATTTATGTTGATATAAAAGAGAACACACAGGATGCATTAGTTCATTTTAATGCGCTTCATATTTCAACAGTTTTATTTGTATATTCCTGATCATAGACATCTATTTTGATTGAGGACAAAAGATATAGGTTTTTTTCCAATTTGGCAATCTGCCAAAAACGTTTCTGAGCATTTCCTTTGAATCTGTCACTTCCGGGTATTGTTGTTTGTTTATGTTGTCTTTGTTATGAATCTGTGGTTGCTTCATTTAAACTTGTGTGTCTTCCAATACACTGTTAGCATGGTTGAAACCATGTTGTTATTACCAATGCTGTAGTTGTAATGAAAACTTCCCTCCCCATCTGCAGGTGCGAGGTACGGCCTGGACCAGAATTCATCACCCGTTCCTATGTCTTCTACGCCAACCGCCTCTTCAAAGCCTATCAGTTCTACTATCGAGACCCTTCCTGCCGGGACCCCACCTACTCCCTAGTCATCAAAGGCAAAGTCCGCCTCCGCCAGGCCTCTTGGATCACCCGTGGTGCCACAGAAGCCGATTACCATCTTCACAAAGTTGGCATCGTCTTCCACAGCCAGCGGGCCATGCAGGAAACAGTTGCCCGTATCAACCAGACTTCAGGAGAACGGTGCAATGGATTCTTGTCACCTGGGCGGACTTGGGCGCCAGGTGCCCTCTACGAGCTTCTGAGCGCCAAAGCAGAGCGGGACTGCACAGCCGGCCTGGGCTTTGCTATGCATGAACTGAGCCTGGTACGGGTGGAGAAGTATGAACAACCCTTGCTGCTCCAGCAAAACCAGGGCAGCAGGGAAGTGGAGGAGCTGTACCTGGGGGACATCCACACAGAGTGGTCAGAGAGGCTCCACTATCGGCCAACAGGATACCAGCGTCCCCTGCAGAACGCCATGGTAAGAATTGGCCTTGTACTGCTTTTTTTGCATGGTTGAATTTTCGTCCGTGCTATACTCTGTCTCAGAAAAAGGTGCTAGTATGGTGTAGCAGTCGAAAATGGTATGCTTCCACACTAGAATATAGTCCCGAACTAATATGAGAATTATCATTCATTTTTACATTCTGCCTTTGGGTATTATTTTTTTGTATTATTGAACATGGTACTTTGATACAAGAGCATTTATAGTTCTTTGATACTTTTTATAGTACTTTGATACTTTTTATAGTACTTTGATACAAGAGCATTTATAGGGTGGTCTATTAAATTTTAATAATAATAATAATAATCATCATCATCATCATCATCATCACAGTACTGTTCAAACTTTCAAATGGATGTGGGGGCAGGGCGAGGTAGGCACTAGGCCTCAGGCGGAGCGTTCTATAACAAACACAATCTGGCATGTTGAGTTCTGTGGTGGAGGAATATACAACCCTACTAATATATTTTTCTGAGACAGACTACATCGCTGTCAAGTCTACTCCCAGCTGATGGGCAGTGCTCTCAGGCTTACCCCAAAGTATAAGATCTGTGGCTTAGTGGTAGAGCACTTGCTATGCATACAGAAAGTCACAAATTAAATCCCTGGCATTTACAGTTTTAAAAACAGGTGATGTGAAAGAACTTGACCTGTGACTCTGGAGAGCTGTTGTCAGTCAGAATAGATAAGATTGCCCCATCCCCCATTCTTTGCTAAGGAGATGGGGTCTACCCTTTTGAGGTCCAAAGTTATGGACCTCAACCAAACTGCACCCTTTTGAGGTCCATAACTTTGGACCCCCTGAACCAAACTGCACCAAACTTGGGGGGTGCCATCATGACAGTCTCCATATGATACCCTGAAATTTTGGAGCTGATACGTCCAAAAATGCACCCCCTGCAGGAACATCCCAGAAATTTGCCCAAGAATCTTTGTTCTGCATTGAGTTTTCTGCATTGCTGTCAATAGGGGTTGCAGGCTGGGGAGGGCACATTTCTGAAGGCACAGTCTCAAAACTTTCAGGGTCTCATCAGGAGACTACTCTAATGATACCCCCACAGGTTTGGTTCAGGAGGGCCAAAGTTATAGACCCTCAAAATTGAAGCCCCCATCTCCTAATAGCTCCCATTATAAACAATGGGGAATGGGGCACCCCCTTTGGGAGTCCATAACTTTGGACTCCCCAAACCAAACCTCACCAAATCTGGGAGGTAGCATAAGGGCAGTCTCCTGACGATACTCTGAAATTTTGGTGCCGCTAGCCTAAAAACTGCTCCTCCTGCATGCCAAAAATGGAAAAATACCCCAAAACAAACCCTGCATTTTGATGCCCCCCACAAGGTGGTGCCCTGGGCAGCTGCCCATCTTGCCCAATGGGTATTACGCCCCTGGAACCTACAGACGTGGCTGCTGTTGGCATTGGGCTGTGACTATATCATTTGTGTGTTTGGGGGACAAATAGGGCTTATCTGTAGCGTCTTGAGGGGCAGAGATCATTCCACTCCTGGAACTCTGCAGATAGACTTTGGACCTGAAGTGAAATGAATTTATTAATTTTATTGGGGCATAAATTAATCTTTCCCAGCAATCTAGTTATAGATATGGCAATTCCTGATATCTCAAGAGAAGAGAGGAAACCGCCTTTAGGGGTTTACAGGAAAAGTTGCATTTTAAAAAGGCAATAATCCAAAGAGCTGACATGGGAGGCTGGGCCAGTCAGTGTTATTAGAGCCTCTGTTTGTGCGGGGTTGTTTCGCAAGTTCATGTAAAAAGCAAGGAAAATGAACGTTTATCCAAAAAGCCATTGACCTACAGCGGAGGACTTGTACAGGGGGGAAATCAGCTGGGATATACAGAAACTCGATTTTCCATTTAGTCAAAATGTGATTACACAGCCAGCCTCGGGGTTGTTTTTTTCTCTCCTCCTTCTGGTTTTGTCAGCAGCTTGGTTTCTTTCCCAGGGTGTATTTTTTTTTATCAAAATCATAACTAATCAATGTAGAAATGTGATTGAGCTGCAAGATAGCGCAAGCAAACAACAGCAGAAATAATGCTTATGACTGTTACCAGATGGGAACTGGAATGAAGGCAAATGAAACACTTGTCAAAAGAGAAAAAAAAAAAGGGGGGGGGGAGGTTAATACCATTTCCCTCCCATATAATATTGCCGGAATTGGGATTCTAGAAAAAGAGAAGACAAATGACAGACCTCTGGGAAATATGCTCCGATTGGCATAAAGCTGAGTTATCCTGGGCCAAAACCATATACATATGAGCAAAACCAGATGGTAAACATAAATGCTTTCTAAAATTAATTTAAAACCACGCGATGGTGCACTGAAATACACTGACTTCACTACAACGCTGTAATTAATCAGCTAACAGCTCCGCACGGCTTGTTACCCGCAAATGATGTCACTGTTTGCAGATAATTAGACACTGACAGTCGTATCCTTCAAAATAACTCCACGCAGCACAGCGAGAGACCTTGGCCCCATGCTTTTGGCTTGGCTTAGAAGCCAGCCGTTCCTTTTCATTGCCACCAGCTCTGTCCTTCCTCCAAATCCTCTTGGATACATGGTGAATTTTTGAGAGGTCCAAGGGCCAGGGTCTCCCTTCCTTCTGGGCTTTGGGGGGAGCTCAGAAGCAGTTTCTATAGGGACTAGAAACTTTTAGGAAACCAAAGGAATTCTAAAATTGAGCTACTCAGGGAGTGAATCTGTTTGCATGTTCTCACTGTTTTTGTTCAGATATATTTATTTCAGTTCATCCTTTAAAGCATTTATATCCTGCCTTTCCTTGTGGTTCAAGGGTTCGAGACTTACATACCACCTTTCCTCAGAACTAGGCAACCCGTTCCGTACTCTTCTTGCGTGCCTTTAGAATTTATTTAAATATTTACATCCTGCTTCTCTTTGCACTGGAGAATCAGAGTGGTTGGCAGTTTTGTCCTCGCTTCCTCCATTTTATCCTCACAGCCAACCCCATGTGAAGTAGATAAGGCTGAGAGATAGCCCGAACTCATGATCCAGGGAGTCATCGTGGCGAGTGGGGATTCGCACCTGAGCCTCCATAAGAACATAAGAACTAGCCTGCTGGATCAGACCAGAGTCCATCTAGCCCAGCACTCTGCTACTTGCAGTGGCCCACCAGGTGCCTTTGGGAGATAACGTGCAGGAGGTGAAAGCAATGGCCTTCTGCTGCTGCTGCTGCTCCTGAGCACCTGGTCTGCTAAGGCATTTGCAATCTGAGATCAAGGAGGATCCAGATTGGTAGCCACAGATCAACTTCTCCTCCATAAATCTGTCCAAGCCCTTTTTAAAGCTATCCAGGTTAGTGGCCATCACCACCTCCTGTGGCAGCATATTCCAAACACCAATCACACGTTGTGTGAAGAAATGTTTCCTTTTATTAGTCCTAATTCTTCCCCCCAGCATTTTCAATGTATGCCCCCTGGTTCTAGTATTGTGAGAAAGAGAGAAAAATTTCTCTCTGTCAACATTTTCTACCCCATGCATAATTTTATAGACTTCAATCATATCCCCCCTCAGCAGTCTCCTCTCCAAACTAAAGAGTCCCAAACGCTGCAGCCTCTCCTCATAAGGAAGGTGCTCCAATCCTTCAATCATCCTCGTTGCCCTTCTCTGCACTTTTTCTATCTCTTCTATATCCTTTTTGAGATGTGGCGACCAGAACTGAACACAGTACTGCAAGTGCGGTCGCACCACGGCTTTATATAAGGGCATGACAATCTTTGCAGTTTTATTCTCAATTCCTTTCCTAATTATCCCCAGCATAGAGTTTGCCTTTTTCACAGCTGCCATGCATTGAGTCGACATTCCCATGGAACTATCAACTAAGATGCCCAAATCCCTTTCCTGGTCTGTGACTGATAGCACTGACCCTTGTAGCGTGTATATGAAGTGTGGATTTTGGAGATCTTAGTCTGGTTTTCTACCTACTACACCACACTGGCATACATGCAGCTTGCAGAATAGCCATGAACATAGTTGGGTTGTTCTAGAGTCAGTGGCGTGTGGATCGCAGCCAGTCTGTGGCAGGCTGTACCCACTCCTGGCAGTGCTAAAGGACCTCTTTGATTCCCCCTAAATCAGTATCTGCTCGAAAGCAAAAACCAATCTTAGGAAATTACCTTCCATTATTAAAGTATTTCCTGCTTACAAAGAATGTACATATTTCTCTAACTGCTGGGGATATTTGGTTATATTGTACTATGTACTATCAACACTCCTTAGAGTGACAGTTGTGGTCAGGTGATTTGAAAATGGCTGCATTACTGCAGACTTCAATCAGTGCGCGCATGAATTGCTGAGCTGTTAACTGCGGAGTTGCTTAAATCTGCTTCCCATACAAACATTCCACTCGTGAGTGGCTGGCATCTCTCAAAAGTCAACCATATGTGGCGACGCTGGCTTATGAAAACAGATACAGTTCGCTGTAAATTGTATATTGCCCCTTTCTATAAGTAGCGCTGGAACAACTTATAACACTGAACAGGAACATTTGGGGCCATTTTCAAATACATAATCAGTTTTGTTTCCCTCCGGTGTTTGTCAGGCCCGCAAATGTGTACATTCTTTGCCCCTTAAGTGAGAGACTAGCTCCTCATAGTGGGGGGAAGAGGAAAATGCTGCCGTCATTTGGCTTTTCGTGGACCACTCAAGAAACAGCAGCACTTTGGGGTCCAAAAATTACGTTTCTCTGCCTTGAGGAAAAATGGGCTTAGATGACCCCCACAGCTCCCCCCTGTTATAAAAGTTTTCTTGCTCGAACATTTTCAGAATTCGTCATAGCCTAACAGAAATAGCTGGAGAAATGGCTTTTTTTTTCAGAGAAATGCCAGCCATCGATCCTTGCGAGGAGGGGGAGTGAGAGACGGTTGCATGTCGTGGCGTAGTGGCTAAGAGCAGTGGCTAAGAGCAGGTGCACTCTGATCTGGAGGAACCGGGTTTGATTCCCAGCTCTGCCACCTGAGCTGTGGAGACTTATCTGGGGAATTCAGATTAGCCTGTACACTCCCACAAACGCCAGCTGGGTGACCTTGGGCTAGTCACAGCTTCTCAGAGCTCTCTCAGCCCCCCCCCTCCCCACCTCACAGGGTGTTTGTTGTGAGGGGGGAAAGGCAAGGAGATTGTAAACCCCTTTGAGTCTCCTGCAGGAGAGAAAGGGGGGATATAAATCCAAACTCTTCTTCTTCTTCTTTCAAAACATGGTTTTCTGTGGTTAAAAAGTCTAAAGTTGGAATGACTCTGCCCCTCATAATTCCCTTTTTCCTTCCTTCCAACAGCACCACATTCATCCTTGCGTTGCCTGTGGGATTGTATACAGAGCAGACGAACACCACCCACCCATACTATCAGTCAGGCCGGAGTTTCCCATGCTGCTAAGTGGGCGCTGGGTGAGTTCTCGGTGTGAGGTGCGGCCGGCAGTGCTTTTTCTCACGAGGTACTTCACCTTCCACGGCAACAACCGCACCTGGGAAGGGTACTATTATCACTACTCTGACCCTCTCTGCAAACAACCGACTTTCACCGTGTATGCCTCAGGCCACTACACTGAGGGAGGCCCGTCCCTCATTGTGAGAGGAGGCACAGAGCTGGTTTTCAAGGTGACCCAGGCTCAGGTCACACCAATGGATCAGGTAACTGTAACAATGCTGAACTCCTCTGACTTCGGAAGCTGTGGGGAGCCTGGCTCTTGGAGCGTCGGGAGAGAGTTGGACGTGACTCATACGAATGGATGCGCAGCCTTGGGGATTAGGCTCCCCCACACAGAGTACGAACTCTTCAGAATCGAGCGGGATGTGAAAGACCGCAGCTTGCTGTTCATCGGCGAGAGGCCGACAGACGGATCCAGCCCCAGCACCCCCAGCAAACGGCCCACCTCTTACCAGTCACCACTCACGCAGTGTGCTGGGCCCTCAGACACCTTTTTGAGACACATTAAGCTAAACCATCAGGGAAGATTAGACGACTACCTTAACAATGCAGCGCTGAAGTCACAGCCCGGGGCATGGTTGCTGGCATTTCTAGCCCCGTTGCTCGTCAGGTGGGACTAGAACTCTTCAAACATTTTTGGTCAGGGGTTATGCGGAACGTAGCCAGCCTTGATCTTCCTCGTCAGCGGGAGCACATCTGGAATCCGTTTCATTTTGTGCCTTACAGATGTGTAGTTTTGTGTTCTTCTGTTAATGATGAGCCATACCCAAATGGGTAGGGATTTCTCCCCTCACTGCCATTCATATGTGTCTAGGTGTGGACATACAACTCTGCACCCACATTCATGGTCCCTTAACCATTTTTTAAAAATAGGCGACTTGTTCTCAATCAGGGGTCTTCAGTTTTATTGAGTCTTTGGGTCCTTTGGCATTCTGACACAGCCAGCCATAAAATATCTGCTTCAGTTTTACTTCAGTCACACAGAAGAAGAAGAAGAGTTGGATTTATATCCCCCCTTTCTCTCCTGTAAGGAGACTCAAAGAGGCTTACAAACTCCTTTCCTTTCCCCCCTCACAACAAACACCCCATGAGGGAGGTGAGGCTCAGAGAGCTCAGAAGAACTTTGACTAGCCCAAGGTCACCCAGCTGGCGTGTGTGGGAGTGCACAGGCTAATCTGAATTCCCCAGATCAGCCTCCACAGCTCAAGCGGCAGAGCGGGGAATCAAACCCGGTTCCTCCAGATTAGAGCGCACCTGCTCTTAACCACTACGCCACTGCTGCTCCTTGTGTTGTGGTGGCATCTACTGCTGAGCAGAATTTTTAAAAAATCTGCACAGCCAATCACATGTCCAGTGGCCAATTAGAAGCCTTGTTGGGCAAAAATCCTACTTGGCCCCACCCACTAAAACACTTGGTGGTAACCATGATACCCAAATGCACCCCTGTATGAACACACATGCACCTTACCTGTTCCTTCAGTGCTGAGGTAGATCTGAGAACATTTTTCCTGCTCCAGACTGCCCCCACCCCCCAAATGCTACAATACCAAGGAACAGTTCTGCTCGCACAAGAAAATTTACCGCTTAGGATTTGGTTGGGATTATCTGGTCTCAGAGAGGTGCCTGTTATTCAGAACCAGCACAGTTATACACTTAACTAGCAAGGGTACTGTTGTAAGTGAAATTCCCTAGTATTTACCTTCCAGAATAGGGTATGTGTGGGAATGGAGTTCTTCATCCTTAAAACTGGGGGATGTAACCAAAACGGGAGTTCATCATCCTTAAAACTGGGGGATGTAACCAAAACGGGAGTTCATCATCCTTAAAACTGGGGGATGTAACCAAAAACAGACCACTCTCTTCTAATCCCATTTGGTGAGCATCTGATTTCTGTTTCTGAGAAACTTTCATTTATTTTGATCTGCTTGCGGGATTCCTGGGGGCAGGAAGAGATCACAGATCTTGCCCTGTCTCGAGAAGGCAGAACACTGTTTAGTGTCAGAATACTGAAAACCAGCAGATTGGGGCCATGGTAGTAATATTCCTTATTCTCCATACCATGTTTCAGAGGACTGGGGAAATGCCGCAGAACTCCCGGGTTGTTGTCGCCCACACACTTTGAGCAAAACATAGTTAGCCATTATGGCCTTACTAAATAAATTATGGTTTGCCTGCATGCCAGAAGAGGAAAAAATGGATGCAAACAGAGCAGCAGGGAGAGAACGACATGCAGGCCCAATTCAGGCACAAATGGTCAAATCAAGAGAAACAAGATCAAGTCTGTGATTATCCCCCATTCTTAGCTAGAATTCATAAGACTGTTCCCAAGGGACAGCTTCTTGATTACAGTTACAAAAATTCCCACTTTCCTCTGAAAAGGAGTATGACTAGAGTTGGCAGAGGCGGTTGAAAAGGTAATAGAAAATCTGCTTAAAAGATATCCACCCCTCGCTTTTCTGTTCTGTTGGTGCCCACTAATTTCAGCCAGGCCCACATTTGTCAATACTCACAAAAGTGCATCCCAGTAGCCCCCTGGTAGCTGATCAGGAGCTCTTTAGCCCCCTGATGTTGAAGAGGGATCAAGCTTGTTTTCTGCTGCCGCAGAGACTAGGACACAGAGTAATGGATTCAAGATGCAGGAGAAGAGATTCCACCTAATCATTAGGAAGAGCTTTCTGTCAGGGCTGTAGGACAGTGGAATTCACTGCCTCGGAGAGTGGTGGAGTTGTGTATTGGTTAAGAGCCAGCGGGGTGTAGTCGTTAAGAGCAGGTAGATTCTAATCTGGAGAACTGGGTTTGATTCCCCACTCCTCCACCTGAGTGGCAGAGGCTTATCTGGTGAACCAGATGTGTTTTCACTCCTACATTCCTGCTGGGTGACCTTGGGCTAGTCACAGTTCTTTGGAACTCTCTCAACCCCACCTACCTAACCAGGTGTCTGTGTGGGGAGAGGAAGGGAAAGGAGCTTGTAAGCCACCTTGAGTCTCCTTACAGGAGAGAAAAGTGGGGTATAAATCCAAACTCCTCTTCTTCCACCTTCGGAGGTTTTTAAACAGAGGCTGGATGAGCATATGTTGGAAGTGCTTTGATTGTGTGTTCCTGCATGGCGGCGGGTTGGACTTGATGGCCCTTGTGGTCTCTTCCAACTCTATGATTTTATGGCTAGCAGTCACAATTCACAGCAGGTGGCCTGTGTTCACTTGGGTGGGTCACTATTGCCCTTTGTTTCAGAGTCTTTCTTCAGACCTTACCAAGTGATGGTTTGGGTCTGGGATCCCCACCCTGCGTCCTGTGAAACCATCACATGGGCATTGTGGATTCTCCTCAGTTCCTGTTCACTTGGTGGCCAAGTTCAGATAGTAACTGTCGTTATGCGTGGAGGGGCTTTAACCTTGTCCCTTCATCCTTGTCTGATCTAAAAATTATTGGGGGATGGGGGAGGTGCATTGCTTGGCCTGTTAGACAAGCCCGTGAGTTTCACCTGCAGGCCAAATTATCCATCAAAGCAGCAGTTTTCTGTTTGGGAACCCTCGTTCTGATGAGGAAAAGAGCGACTAATTGGTCAGGGATGAAAATGCTCTGAAGGGCGTCATTTTTACAACCCATGTCTACCTACTTCTCTCAGGCAGATTCATCCCCTATGGCTCTGCTGGTACCATTAATTTCTTAAATAAAGCACCCAGCTGAATTAACTCTGGGACGCCCTGCTTCTGGCAAAGGAGGAATGGATGTCATGTTTGATATTTCTTGTTTTCACATCATAGTTTCCAAAATCCGGCAGCTGTTTTTCGGAGCTGGGAGCTGCAGGGTAAACAATAGCGATCACGTTTTATGAAATATCTCGGTAAAGGAGAAGTTAACAATGAGCTGCTGGATGCTTTATTTAAAGGGCAAGCTATTGATCATGTAGTAACTCAGGGCAGCGTGTGGAAAATGACAATCTTAAACCCATGTCTTGCTTTCTAGCTGTCAGGAAAGGCAGGATATTGGGGAAGGTCTCCAAATACTGGTGTTTTCTGGTGTACACAGGAATTTAAAAAAGAAATCAGCTATGCAATTCCCACAATAGACACGGTGTATTTTCATAGCTAATATGTAAATAATTGCAGGGTGTTCTAGAAGATACTAGCTGGGAACTCTGCTGTAAGAATGGAATCCAGTGTACTGCTTATCCTAATGTGCAATTTTTTAAATCAAAAAATGTATTACAGCATGCTACTTTTTTTTCCTACACAGGGGACTTTTTAAAAACATGTACATAAACAGCTGTTCATCTTGTAAAAGGGTTGTGTTCCTTTATAAGTTGAGGCAGACTTGCAGAATTTATTTACTTTCATTTTTTTATGTTCAAAGTACTTCAGCGGGTCAAATTATTATCAAAAAAGGCTGTAAACAGCCACATTGCCCCACATCAAAAAACAAACGAACCCCAAGCTAGAACAAAATCCATGTAATACTTTTGACACAAAACGTTGTCCAAGCCTTTGAGCACAGCAGAACTCTTGATCGGGTTAGGTGTTATAACTTTAAGAAAAACAGGGGAGGTGAGCAGCAAGATTCTCAGGTCATGATGTTAAGACCTGGCCTTGACGGCATCTATATATATAAAAATCTATCAGTTCGTTTTTCTGCTGACAGGTAATCTCCCAAACTACTGGACCGATTACTTTGAAATTTTCACACAATGTCGCATTCACGTGCGGCCAGGTTTTCATGCTGTTTCCACACCTCCTGTTGTTTACATGTCACAACTGTGCCAGTTATTGTGTACATGCCACACTTGTGACAGTTGGAACCACAGTTCTGTTCCGCAACAGCGCCATCTGCTGGCCATCAAAGCAACACCCTCTGATACAAGGGAACCAACCATGCCTTCCTTGAAAACCACTGCCTTATGGAGTGAAAGGGATGGGGCGGGCCATCTGCACATGGCCCACCCACCCAAGCGGAGGAAGGGGAAGGTGAGGGAGGGTCCAGGGGTTTGCTAGACCAAACGCTCTGAAATTTGAACACAATGTAGCTCATGCCTCCCAGCGTGTTTTACGCTAGATAATTCACCTGCAAGGGAAGGTAGTGAAAGGGACAGGACCAGCCCACCTGGACGTGGACCACCCACCCTAGCAGAGGAAGGGAACATTAGGGAGGGACCTGCAGGGTTGCCATGCAAGGGAACGGGAGAGGGAGGAGAGGGAGGGGCCCCTTGCCTCTGCCTTCCCTTCCAGTCATTGTGCAATGACACATGTTCGAACCGTTCGCTTCCCCTTTTCTTCCTTTTCCACTTCACCAGACTCAGCCACAGCAATGCGTGGCTGGGCATGCTAGTTCTCTATAAAACGCTGAGCACGCATGTAACTTTTCTTTTTAAGCTGGTTTCAGTTCATAGTGCGTTTTCTTGGCAGACACAGCAAAACAGGGTGGTTTACCCAAGGTCCCCAAGCAAGTATGTGACAGAGAGAGTGTAAAATTGGGGGAAAGGCAGCATTTCCAATTCACTTCTCAATATTCTTAGCTATCCTGCTCCATTCCTCTTGTGCAATAAAGGTTGGGGTGGTACTGTCCTAGGGGAGCAGATTCTGTTTAAGGATTTAAAGGAAATCTCATCAGATGGGCCAAGGCACAGTCATTTTGGGATTATGAGACCCTGTACTAATTATAAAACTGGGGTGGGACAGGGAAAGACGAGTTAAGCATTTCCCCAATTTCAGCCAGGTAACAAACTGAAAATATAATTTACATCCTTGCAAGATTAGATTGATGCATGGGAGGCCACATCTCTCAGTGGCTATTGGAAAGGCTCTGGATTTGGTGTCTTGCTTGCAGGTCCTTCTGAAGGTTTCTGAGAAACAGCTGCAGAAGACAAGATGCTGGACTAGACAGACCTTTGATCTGACCCAGGAAGGGTCCCTTTCATCAAGGATCCCATGGCTCATAACTCAAGCCAGCTGCTGAGTTTGTTCTCAAAGTGAGACCTAATAAAAGGCAAACTACTCCCCATTTTATGTTGCTCTCTCATAGCAACAGCTGTATGGTCTACTGTTACAAAATTGACTTCTGCCAGAGACCAGAAGACACAATGTGAGCTGCAGAAATCAAGGAGATGGGCGCAAAATCAGGGTCTGATAAAAAAAAAAGAAAATAGTCCTAAGAAGCAATACAACATAATGACTCACAAAGAACATTAGAAGGAGATGCATCTAAAGCAGGGGTAGGGAACCTGCGGCTCTCCAGATGTTCAGGAACTACAATTCCCATCAGCCTCTATCAGCATGGCCAATTGGCCATGCTGGTAGGGGCTGATGGGAATTGTAGTTCCTGAACATCTGGAGAGCCGCAGGTTCCCTACCCCTGATCTAAAGCTTGGATCCTGAAATGGTTCCACTCATGCTTCTCTGCAGCCACTACAGCAGTTGTCCTCTGCCATGAAACATACCTCCTCCGCCACTGGCCCTTCTGTTCGTTTAAGGCCTCCTAGAGAAACAGTGGTTTTGCGCAAGCAGAGGAAGCAAGGTCTACAGCAGAGGACAGTGCCCACAGAGAAGAATGAGAGGAGCACAGCCATACGATCCAAGCTATAAAGAAGTACTGTGCATACTATCAGTAGGTCTTGATTTTGAATAATGAAAACTATTCCAAGCCAGAAGGGACTGAGCTCAGTGGCAGAGACCTGCTCGGCATGCAAACGGTCCCAGGTTTAATCCTTGGCATCTCCAGTAAGGATCAGATTGCAGGTGATGCGAAAGACCTCCACCTGAGATCCTGGAAAGCCACTGCCAGTCTGAGCCCCCTTCCGCACACGCAGAATAATGCACTTTCAATCCACTTTCACAATTGTTTGCAAGTGGATTTTGCTATTCCGCACAGTAAAATCCAGCTGCAAAGTGCATTGAATGTGGATTGAAAGTGCCTTATTCTGCCAGTGCGGAAGAGGCCTGAGTGGACAATACTGGTTCACTATAAGGCAGCTTCATGGGTTCACATGAATGTTACCAAGTTTCCTTCAGTCTTAAGACACAATGTGGACCAGAGCACCAGAAATGAAGCTATTAGTTAAGCAGTGCAATGAAGCATTACAGTGGAACCTCAGTTTTCATTGCCTTTGGTTCTCATCGGTTTCGGTTTTCGATTTTTTTAGTGAAAAATTTTGTCTCTGTTTTCATCGATTTGCCTCAGTTTTCATCGATTTGCAGTAAGGTGCAGGGGTTTGTGGAGAAAAATTCCCCGGACAAAGCTGTTGCAGGCCATGTCTGCAACTTGTTTAATGACCATTTCAGACAAATCTGAAAGAAACAGACCTCTTTGGACAGCTTTCTGGTGCAACATTGGTCCATTGGCTCTGAAGCTGGTCCTACTGTTCTTGTTTGTTACTGTTTTCAGTATTAAAACTATGTTTATTCACCAAAAAAAATGTGTTTTTGGTATGTTTTTTGGAGTGCCTAGAATGGATTAGTTGGATTTACATTGATTCCTACGGAAAAGTTTGCCTTGGTTTTCATCGGTTTCGGTTTTCATCGATTCTTTTTGGACGGATTACCACCGAAAACCGAGGTTCCACTGTATATGACATTTTTTTCAAAGCTAAAAGTAGATCTTTTCCTGGATTGTCTAAGGAATGCATGAGCTACCCTGGGAACTCACAAGCTACCTGTTGAAGAGCCTTGAACCAAAAGCAGTGTGTGTAATGTGTGTTTTGTTGCTTTTGTGTTTTGTCACTTCTGAGTTATGAATTAACAACCATGGACAGCTCTGATCAGGTCTTGCAAACTGAAGGCCATGGCTTCATTTAGTCAACCTATCTTCTGTCAGGTCCTCCTTTTCCTACTGCCTCCTAGCCAAAAGCCAAGTATTCCACTTTTTTAAAAAAGGTTTTCCTCTGTAAGTTCAAGCATCTACCAAGGTCCACTTCATACCTTACTTGGGGTAGTGGGGATGCCACCATCTAATAGCAGGGCTTATTCTGATTATGCATGTACCATTTAAATATTACTGGTGTATTCCCTTCTACAGGTTCATTCTATAGCTTTTGACATTACACTGCTAGAGAATTAACCCATGGAAAGTTTCTCTTGTAGTGTTTACTGCAGGGCTTAAAAAGGACGATGTGGTTATGGGGAATTCTCACATGCTTATGAGGAATTCTCAACACATAAACCAAGGTGGGGCTCAGAGAGAACAGAAGATGGAGCTGAAAATGAGAAGAACAAGTAGCCAGCAGCAGCTGAACCGGCTACATTCCAGGGGAGACTTCAATTAGCCAGAAGTCTGTTTTGAAGCAGCCATCAAGTCCCTTGTAACCATTTAAGAGTATTCATCAATATAAATGACACCTTCCTTTAAAAGACTTTAGCTTTAAAAGGGGCTTAGACAGATTTATGGAGGAGAAGTGATCTCTGGCTACCAATCTTGATCCTCCTTGATAGGCCTTAGCAGACCAGGTGCTCGGGAGCGGCAGCAGCAGAAAGCCATTGCTTTCACATCCTGCATGTGAGCTCCTGAAGGCACCTGGTGGGCCACTGCGAGTAGCAGAGTGCTGGACTAGATGGACTCTGGTCTGATCCAGCAGACTCTTCTGTTCCTCCTTCTGCAGACAGGAAAAATAGGCTGTAACCTAGGAGTAGCAGGACTCTTTCAAAAGGCAAGAACCACCAACATGATTCCACTGCAGCAAACCATAGTTTGTTCTCAGAGTTGGTCCTCCAAACTGTGAGTTTAAACCAACCCACCTTTCTCTCTCAATCTCACTCAATGCCCCAATTTATTTCTGTTCCACGTGGCTTTTATCGAAGCAGGTCCCATCGCCTTTTCAATGGTCAAATGTGACTTCTCTCTTTTTCCCCAGCAAAAAACCTTGGGTTTTGTTCCTGATAAACAAGACAAACAGGGATCTGAGTCAGCACAACAGTTTCCTGACTCCTAACATGCTCGTCTTAGAAGATTTTTCCAAGAGGTGTGAAAATTCAGATGGGTTAGCTAGCCAAGCAATTTGTTCAAAATATGATATGCAAACCCAACTTCAAGCCACAGTTTGAATTTCTAGTTTGGAAGCAACCCTCAAACGAGGGTTTGTTCATTCTGATGGATAAACAAACCATGGCTGGCAAGGTTTGTTGGCATGTATGAAGCAGGCAGCAGGCTATGTACAGGATAATTAAGCTGTAAGACTTGCTAACAGAAGTATAGATGGACAATTTTCAGATATTCTGAAACCATGGAAAAAATCTTCTGGAAAAAAACGAAATTTGGGAGGAAATTGAAATAGATGCAATATTCATTTTCTTATCAAGCCTAGACCTACTTGATGCTCCAAAAATCAAATGCATCAATTAGTAACTTCGTTAATGTATACAATTGTATAAGCTTATGTATTTATGGAACTTGAAGTACAAATGCCTGCATTTTCTACAAACAGAACTGCAAATATACTACACATTTCTAAGCTGTAAATTGCTGCACTGTTTGCTACCTTAGCACATTTCATTCCTTTCTAAAAAAAATGAAAAAGTATCTTTTTGAAAAATTAAAAACCCAAGGAAAAAACTGGCTAATGTCTCTTCTCAAAACCAGAATAACAACACAAAAGGCAAAATTTCCAATAATTTGGGGGGAGATTTATTTGATTTTTAAAGATGCTACATAGTCAAACAGGATTGGTCTTTTTCTTTTGAACAGCATAGAACTAATTCCTACTAATTTTTCCCCTACATAGACTTATTTTATGTACAAAAAAAGTTTCCTGACCGCTGTTTTCCCCAATGTTTAGATGATCAAAACTGACAACTGTGGTGCCCAAAGCATTAAGGAGGCGGAAGAATCCATCATCACTACAGCAACAGAAATATAAAAATTAGTTCTATTCACCAGTTTTGAACAGGTGCCCTTTCCCCCTCCTCTCTCGTTTAACTGTTTACATAGCAGTAGTCAAATTTCTGCAACCATTAAGGGAAACATGAGATGAGATACATTAAATAAGTTAAATATGCATTAAACGTTTTGTGTCTTTGACTATGAAGAGTTTTAATTCTGCTACACGAACCAATAGCAACTGTAATTGGTCCCGCTTGAACAAGGCAACGATGCTCGATCCTCACAGCCGGCTAAATAGAGGACCGTTCGAGTTGACTCTCCATACAGCCCAAGTTAGCTTGAAGCTGTTTACTGCTTTAGTGTCTAGAACCAAGTTAAAATGGAGACACAGTGAGAGAGATCAGAGAGCTGTGGGCCTAAACCTATTCACCCTCGTACAACTCTCCCACACAGAGGGCAGTGAACTTATTTGCTTAGGACCAGAACTTCTGCCTATGTCATTTCCTGATCCACCAGCATGAGTCTCACTCAGAGGGAGAGACGATCTCTCCATCTTGAGCACTATTCAAAACCAGAACTAAGCAGATGAAGGGCAAACAAAGGGGGGGGGGATCTCTCTGCAACTGAGTTGCCGAGAGTTGTTGTTGGGGGCAAATGGAGAAGGTAGCAGGCACTGAATGAAGATCTGCTACTGGTGGGCACCCAGAAGGAGATGCATTCCCCCCACCACCTCAGGTCACATGACTCAATCCCCAAATCCTCCTCTTCAAAAGCTTCACAAGAATGTAGGGGATAGAGAAGGAAGACTTTACGAGAGACATCACTGAAACGCGCACACGCTGCAATGTGTGGGTACGCTTGTGGGAGTTGGCTGCAGTGGCCAGAGTGGAGAAGACTTCCACAAATACAACAAGAAGCGGAGGCAACAAAATAAAAGGATGTGACGGACAAGGAGGCAAAGCCCATGGTCCCCGTTAACACGATGTCATCTCCAGTGGAACACAGACAGACAGACAGGAGAAAACTATTTCATCTGACTGAACTAACACCAAGGAGGGAGGGTAACGCAGTGACCAGTGCCGTTCTGCTATCTGACAAAACGAAGGCTAGGGAAGTGGGTCCCTATGATGTCAAATCAAGCCACTTAGCGGCTATCAAGTCTGTCTCCCTGACGAGGCGGCACAGAAACTGAGCCCCCTCCCACAATCTCTCCGTCTATTCTGCTCCACGCCCCCCCACCGCCTTCCGAGACCTCGTCTTTGCATCTATCCTGCATGCAACTAGGACCAACTGCAAGACCACCCCTCAGTTCTGTAGCTCTGATTCCGCTGGTTGCCTGGGGGGGGGAGGGGAGGAGCCAGGAGCCCTCCAACCTGCTACTAGCCCTTCTTTCTTCCTCCCGGAATCGTGACTCTCCACGGTGGCACTGACAGCAGATCAATGCTCCTGCGGACAACACGGGGACTTGGGAGAGGCCAGGCCAGGCTGCCTGTTTGGGATGAATCTCAAGAGCAGCTCAAGGAGTAACACAGCAGACAGATTCAGAGATCAGAGTCACACCCACTTGACAGAACTGTTAAACGTATGTGGAGGAACGGCGGTTTAATATATTTGACGAAAAGCCAACACGATTCCTGTTTAAGCCAACCTCCAGGTATCCAAAAAAGGACTAGCTCCCTCAGAGGAATCTCTTCCTCCCCCACAACCCTCCACAAGAAGAGAAGTCCAGTAATATGAACCAAGTTCCGAGAAATGTTTAAAGTGACTTTTTTCTTTCCGAACAATGCAGCATAATAGTGTTAAATTCATGATTATCTTCCTCATTGCTCGCAACTCCTTTATTCTCCTGCTTACTCCTTGTGCATCTTAAACTTTCTAGAAGATTATGTTATGTTAAATGTTATATTTGTGCCTGGGGGGAGGGGGGGTAAAAATTTAAAAGGCAAGACCTGTGAGATGTCATACATTTTTTTTAAACATTTGTTATGAATAAATTTAATCCAATGATATGGCAGATCCCTCAATCCGATTTACAATCCTCGAGCATGCTGCCTCTACAAGGCAATTTTCCCTATAATTACACCAACAATAAAGAACAAGACCACCAGGGCCAGTAGTCTAGTGCTGAGACCCTCCTCCTTCACGGCAGCAGAAGCAGAGATTGGGTGGTTAGTCTGGGGTGACTTCCTCATCCGCAGCCCATCTTCTTCCTGTAGCCAAGAAACAACATTGGAAACGTTCAGACACATTTCGTATGAGCCTAGTGCACCATGCTGGCACTGCGGTGTACCCCACCCTAATATGGCTATCACTAGACTAGCCAGAAATCTAGCCTCTTTTTTATCTTTGCAGTTCTCTTTGGCCCCTTCTGCACAGACCGATAAATGCGGGCTAAGCACCATATAAAATCCATGGGGGGGGGGGGGGGCGGGGGGGGGGGGTTTGCACGGATCCTGCTCCTAACGTGAGTCCACTCCGCCTTTTACCCCCCAACCTGGGTTTTTCACGAATCACACTATCTGCAATTCTTTTGTTTTAATGTGCATTGCAGCTGTGGCCGAGCAACCCAGGAAGTGCGTTACTTGGCCACGCTTCCCTGTTTTTTATATGTTCATATGCAGCGAGTGTCGTGTAACGGTTAAGAGAGGCAGACTGCAGTCTGGGAGAATTGGGTTTGATTCCCCACTCTGCCACATGAAGCCTGCTGGATGACCTTGGGCCTGTCACAGCTCTCTCGGCCCATGTAGAGGCAGGCGATGGCAAACCACCTCCCAGCATCTCCTGCTGTAAGTCAGCTGTGACTTGGCATGAAGCGCCCACACACAGAGTGCTCGGAAGAGCTGAAGGCAGCAGGAAAAGAGCAAGACCTGGCACAGGCTGCGCAAATGAAGCCACGGCCCTCAGTCCGCAAGACAGGACATTTTAGAGGACGCTGACTCGCAGGGTCGCCATAAATGAGAGTTGCGCAGAACTGGAATTGGCTGCTTAGGAAGGTGGTGAGCTCTCCTCATTGGCAGTCTTCAAGCACTAGTTCAGGGGGCTGATGGGAATTGTAGTCCACGAGCATCTGGAGAGCCGCAGGTTGCAGACCTCTGCACTAGTTGGGCGAGCACTCGTCAGGGATGCTTTAGGTCAATCCTGCTGTAGGTTAAATGGCCTGTATGGCCCTTCCTACTCTATGATTTGTTGGATCTGATGGCACTTATTACACATACTGTGCTTACACCATATACATTCCCTGTACACTTCAGGCGAGAATACACCTACCATCAGAAAGAAAATGCTATGTAAAAATCAATCATTACCTTAAACTGTTTGTTCTCCTCCCGTAACCTCTGAACTTCTAATTGCAGCCTCTTACATTCTTCCATTACTTTCTTAACTTCACTGTCATCCAAAGAAGAACTTAATGATTTAGACATTACAGAAGATTCTGTCTTTGTTGCAGCTGTGGATATAATTTTATTTATTTCTACATCATGCTGTTGAGACAAAAAAAAGAAGGGAGAGTTATTTAAGAATGCTGCTTAATCGGACACAGTCAGATAAAATCTACTCTTACTACAAGATGAAAAAAAAAATCCTGGCTGAAACCAAAAGAATCCTTTCAAAATGTCCTGACTTCAAAATGGTTCTGTCATTCATACAGACCTAGTTCCTGGAATGCAAACATAGCTTCAAGTACACAAGGCCCAAGACATTGTGAATAAACAGCCACAACTTGCAGACTTTTCCTTCAAAAAAAACCTTTAGATCTATTTCAAATGCAAACAGTTCCACCTCTGGGGGTGCTGTGTGGTTTCTGGGCTGTATGGCCGTGTTCTAGCAGCATTCTCTCCTGACGTTTCACCTGCATCTGTGGCTCTGCATCTTCAGAGGATCTGACAGTAGGAAAGCCACAGATGCAGGCGAAACGTCAGGAGAGAATGCTGCTAGAACACGGCCATACAGCCTGGAAACCACACAGCACCCCAGTGATTCCGGCCGTGAAAGCCTTCGACAATACAGTTCCACCTCTACTCCAGTTGCTCTAAAGCAGATAAGATAGGAAGCAAGAGGGTGAGTTCCCTTCCTAATGCCATACTGTTGCCAGGTACGATGAGAGAGCTTCACTTTGCAGTCTTGTTGGTTCCTCCTCTGCCCCCCAGTTTGGTAGGAAGGCAACTGACAGGGTGCCCGAAGAGCCACTTTTGATTTGCAAGTCACTCAAGGTTAACCGCAAGTAATCTGTGGATCTCCAGGCATCTAATGATCAGTCCTAAACACTTGGCTGAAACTTGGCATGCTGTCTTGTGATCCTATCACAGAATCTTTACGCCTGAGCCAATGTAATCACCATTCCTTTGTTTCACCATACCAGAAGAAACAAACACCAAGGGAGGAACCATTCCTCAAACCAGTTTTAAAGCAAGCCTGTGTGGGCTTTAATCACATCAGCCCTTGAGCGGGAAATGCTTGAGCAGAGAATTCCTTCTTCATAAAAATCTCTGGAGGTGTCCCTACACACCCTTCCTCTGCCCTTCTGGAATGTTCTATTCTTGTCATTTAAACTGAGTCGCAGCAAGGACTATCAACAAAGGCTTTAAAAAGCAAGAACTTGCTATGGCCCATGGGAACTTCAGGAAGCAGCAGTTTAGATACAGGGAACCTGTGGCGAGGGCTTTTTTGTGGGGGGGGGGGGAGTTGTCCTCTTAACACAAGAGGGAAGATGCCTGCTTCCTAAAGGATTTCAGGATGTGTTTAAAGACCAGCCCATCCCAGAGGGCCTTTGATTAACAAGCAATACCATTAACAGAGGGACTGGTACTATTGTTAAATTGCCTTTTATTTCTTTCCTGGTATTCTGAGTTAACACTTGAATTAAATTCTCGTGCTTTATTATGCTACAAACTGCCTAGAAAACATTTTAGTAGAAAGGCAGTCATGCAGCCCTTGTTTAGGGAGTTTTTAAAATCATAATTTTAGTTTTACTTATTGTATCTTAACATTTTTCTAATCCGCTTTGAGCATCTGCAAGGAGAGTGGAGTATAAATAATCAAATGTAATGAATTCAATACAAATAAAGCAACCAAGCTTGAACACACATCCAGTGACACCCAGAAAAAAACTCTTAAGAATCTAAACAGTGGATGAATAAGATTTGGGTGTCCTGCAAATTTCTTTATCTCTACTCATGCTAAGCAGAACAAAGTTATGAGGAATGACGCAGATTTGATACAGACTGCAGAGTTCAACCTCTCTTAGCGTTCCATAGATAAAGCTTGCAAAGCCAAATTCAGGAGTTCTGAAGCTATTCTGAAGAAACACATTTCTTAAAACAAAATGCTATCCATGAACAAAACAGCACACATTACCAAGTATCTCTGCTACCAGCCAAATTATTCCTGCATGGTTGGATTTTAAAATACTCAACATAAGGCAACCCTGCTAGTTCAGACTGGCAGTCCAAACTAGTCCACCATAATGTGCCATATACTGTCATCCAAAACACATCAAATATAAAATATTATACCCAGGCTACCAATATAAGATTTAATAGTGCCATCTATGTGCAAATATTGATTATAATTGGAAAACAATTAAGTCACCAAAAAGGTACTTTTACACACAAGTAGACATAAACATCATACTGCGATCAATGTTGTACATCATGTAATTTCATGATGAGCCATCCAGTTATCCTGTTTGTTTTGTGGATAACTTCCCACTTCCTCAGACTGTGATTTCTTGCTCGCAAGTTGCTACTGGTCACCTTCCAAATAATGTTATATAGTCCTACTTATATTAATAGAGATTCTTAAACCTGTAAGGAAGGTGTCCATACTATATGAAGCTAAGAGACAATGCAATGGCATTGAGATTGTGTGGGGTGAACATCTTCACTGCAGATTAAAAACATATAAAAACAAACAAAAAGAGAGAAAACATACAAAAAGTACCGTACATGAAAAATACATGCAACAGAGAGCTCCCGATTCATTTGCACCAAGTATAAACGCTTAAAAGTTTACTACTTTCTCTCTAGTTACAATTGTAAAAATTAATTCTTAATTGTTATTACTTAATTGTTACTTCTTCGTACTCTTCTCTATTTTCTTGTTTTTCTATTCCCCAAATTCATAAAACATCAATTCAATTTTTTTCTGTTTCACGCAAAAAGTTTATCAGGGGTTTCTAATTATTGATGAATTTAGAGAAGTTCTTTTCTCTAAACAAAGAAGTAAGTTCAGCCATCTCCGCCGACTTGAACAACTTCACAAGCCATTCTTCTGTGGTAGATGAAGTTTTAGAGAAAGTTTTCCATTTCTGCACACGTAATATTCTCCCTGCTGCTGTCATACATAGAATCAAAGTTCCTTTTTTCCCCCCAAATGGTGTGTCCATGGGTCCCAAGAGAAAAGCCTCTGGTTTCATTTGTATATTGGTCTTTAAAAGCTTCTGAATTGCTGAATGTATTTCAGGGGTGGGCAAACTGTAGTTTACGAGTTGCATGTGGCTTTTTGCCACATAATGTGTAGCTCACGGCCAGCAGCTCTTCCAGTCTGTCATTCAATGTGTGTGTCTTGGCTGTGCCACGGGGCAGGGAGGCGGAAGGGGCGGTAAGAGCATGCGCACAGGGGTCGGATGCGGAAGTGCCCAAGGCTCCAACCTACCACCAACCTGTTTTCCAGATCTGCTTCCAAACCTCAAACCGAGAGCAGGTAAGAAGAAACCCATTAAAAAAACAAAGTGCAGATACATTATGTATCTTAGAAACTCGCATAAAGAAAAAGCATGAATGAATCTGAAGTAGCAAGAGACTGGGAAAAGCTTTTGTGGCGTTGGCGAATGAGAAAAAGAACAGTGTTATTTATATAAAGAATCAGAATATATATATTTTTAGAAGAATTAAAAGACCCGGAAGGAAGGTATATCATTCTGAAAATTCGACTCCCAAAAGGGAAGATCTTCACACCAGCTGTGATTTATGCTCCAAACAATGCAAGAGAGAAATTTTTAAGAAAAAACTCTTTCAAGCCATCTTGGGTTTTCAAGAAGGTAAGGTATTGATTTTCAGGGATATCAATGGGATAATGGATCCAAAAAAAGATAGATCTAAAAAGATTAAAGGAGGAAGACTTCTTAAAAATGTGCTTAAATACATAGAACTGCTAATCAGAAGATGCATGGCAGATTAAAAATCCAGAGACATGGACCGACAGACATCAATCATATTTGAGAATAGATATGTGATAGATATCCAAAGCCTTAATGATCGATTTAGAGAGTGTGAATATACAACAAAGGCTTTTGCAAATTGTAACCCAGTAGAAGTAATTTGGCAGCTAAATAAAGGAAGAATGGGAAGATGGAGACAATCTTTTGTTGCATGAAGAAATAGTAAAGAAATGCAGGAAAAATCTCAAATAACTTTTAAAAATCAATACAATTGAAGACGTTCTGTAGGAAACAGTTTAGGAAACCAGCAAAGCTTATATGAGAGGAAACTTAATAGCAATTGTGCCGAAGCAATAACAGGATAAAATAGAACAAACAGAGGAGTGAAAGTAGTGACTAAGAACAAATAAGGGACAAAAGGCAAAGCGTAGACCAAAAAAGAGAACTAGCACAGGTAACTGAGCTTGCTGCTCCCCCTAGGAGGCAGGAAGAGAACTAAAAGGAAGGGGGATGTTCTCACACCAAACTTGAAGAAGAATCTTGTTCCTGCCTCCCCGATTGGATAAGGAGGATCATCGGGAAGATATCCTCCGGCTTAAAGAGAGAATTGCTTCTTTTCTTATTATCAATATTCCCTCCTATTTTATACCCTTGAGGTGTTTAATAAATTCTACTATTTTATTTGTTGAATTTTTAAAAAAAGACTCCAGCATGGTTATCTGAAGTAAAATAGAGTGTGTGAAAGGGTGGATGACCACCTTGATTCCCTAAGGTGGTCCAGACGTACATTTATGTTCAGCAGTGAAGATCAGAAGAAGAATTAGGGAACATTTGTTGCTCTTACGTAGAAGAGAGGATTGGGAGGTTTTACCCCTTGTGATTCCCCTGCACTGATCTTCATGGATTCAGTTTTCCAACTCCATTTTTGATGGGTGTAATTCATCTTCATTGTCCTGTGGACCCAATCCTTGTAAAGACATTGATGCAATTACTAGTAAACTGAATGTATTTAAGAACCTGTTTTTTGCCTTTGAATAATGGTTAAACCACGGCCACATAGCGTGGAAAACCACAACAGCCAATTGTTTCCGGCTGCAAAAGACTATGACGATATAATCGTTAAATCGCTTACTTCACACTCGTCATTCGATCAATCAATCGTCAGGAAGGACATGAGGAAGAAAGGGTGTTGATTCAAGGATTAAACAAGCCTCCAGTTATTCCTGTTTCAGATTCTGAGCCTGTGTCTTTTGATAAGCTTTTAAACTGTGACATTGATTTGACGGGTTCATACCCTGATGATATTTTTATATTCTTCAGAAACAACAATTATCACACAGGTTGGCCCTGAATGTCTGAATAAAGTAGTCCTTACATTGACTAATTACCCATTTCCTTTATCCAACTCATAAAGATGAGAGTCTTTGGATAAAACAACTGCTTCTACCTTTCCCAATTTTATAAATTGACTTTTAAAGAATTTGGGAATCACTGTAGTAATCTCCTGAAATATAGCCAAGTGACATTCTAAAACCGTGCATAATAGCTGTGTATATTTCTTTTAAACATTCAATGTTATTTTTTCTGGCCACCATCCTTCTAGGTTTTCATTTCTTTGACCTACCTGCCATTAGGTCCAGTCCTTTTGGGTGGGGGCAGTGGTGGTTTATTTATTTTGGTCAATCTAGAGGGAGACATCGAGCCAATCTTCTGGTCTGATTATAAATACATTCAGGGAATTTATGTTACGAGTAAACAACTGGCCCATGTTCCTGAAGTAATGTCTATATTCCAAATAGAATGAATTCTATGACAGAGAATCAAGTCTGGACCTCTTTATGTGCAATTCCGGAGAAAGTAATGGGAATATTTTCTACTGCAGTTATTTCTTTAGTGGAAAATTTTAATGCCAGAGTGGCACAGGATATTAATTGTTACATCAAAAAGACACAAACCAACCAGGAGGACATACAGTACATTTCACTGTCTTCCTCAGACAGGCTTTTGAACAAGAGTGGGGTTTGCCTTTTGAATTCGGCCTTCAGATTTAGCTTGTATAACATTCATGGCACTAAATATGACAATTCTAAAGGATTAATTCGTATCCGTCCTTGTCATCAATTTCATTGAATGCCCCTAAGTTCAATTATTAATGAAGAGCAAGAAAAACTCCCTGAATAATTTTATAAAACTTTACCTCTCTTTAGCCATTGTTTTTCTAAGTAAGTCCCAGACACACCAGGCTTTCCTCCAGAAACAAATTAACACCCCCTCCATACACACAAACTGTAACAAGCTCAAGGAACACCAAGTTGATATTAAGGGTTTTAAATTTAAGTACAGGCTGACGTTTCGGCTGTGGCAGTTCCAGCTAACCAACTCCAGGGTCTTCAGAGACCAGATAACAATCTTATCTGTGAACAGCAGCAGCTGTGCTATGAAGTAAAATTCAATTTAACTCACAGGTTTATCATTTTCTGCTGGCAGCTCAAACACACATCTAAGTTTCGAATCCATGAGTTCTTCTGGCTTTGCTTCTTTCCACTAAAAGACACAAAATTAAAAAGGGGTAATGAGAGTGCAGATATGCTACTGAGAGGGTTACTCAGGAACAATACTGAATGGGAGGGGAAGAGAGTATGAAGAACGCAGGAATCTCTCTCACACAGTTTAAATATTCCACTTACATAGGTTTCCTTTGTTATTTAGATTCAGCTAGAGCAGGGGTCTGCAACCTGTGGCTCTCCAGATGCTCATAGACTACAAATCCCATCAGCCCTTGCCAGCATGGCCAATTGTTATCTGAAGTAACAGATAACAGAAGTAACAATTGGCCATGCTGGCAGGGGCTGATGGAATTTGTAGTCCATGAACATCTGGAGAGCCGCAGGTTGCAGATCCCTGAAGAGTGTTTTTATCTGTCTGAGGCAACTTTTGCTTGCCAGATCCTGAGGTTTAAAAATGGGCAAACTTCAGTCAGAATAACGGTGTCGCATTCTGAAGGACCTCAGAGAAAATTCAAGCAGTGGTAAGAACAGGGTTCTTTGCAAACTATTAACATTCTTAGGGTGCCCTCTGCACCACAGCTGATATGACAGGACAGGTTGTCCTGGTTAGTTCTGTTTACAAAATGCTTTAATTCCCATCAGGTGGAGTACGCTGAGAAGAAAAATGCAGCGGAACTGCTATAAACCAGGCCAATGTGTTCCACTGATCGTGCCTGGCTGTGGGATGCAAACAATGTGTCCCAGCAGTGACACCATAAACAGAAGAGCTGTCTGCTCTGGCAGAGGATGAAACATTCACAAATGCAAGCCAGTGTGGCATCAGCATCATTCCCCGCTCCACCCCAGAACAAGGCATCTACTTCCCCAGGTAAGAAGCCTACAATTAAACCTGGCAATTTCGAGCATGAACTGAAGGCATGTGGCTTCTTCAGAGTGGCAACAGCTGTCTTGTTTTCTACAAGCCACAGATGCTAGATTCATTGCATAATTCAGATTACTTTATCATAAGCAACAGCCAAAGTTCGTCGTCAAGGCCAGACGTCACGCTTTTGCTACTAACGGTTGCATAAAACAAGACAGCGACAAAGACAACCACGTGCTATTATACAACTTATTCATGCGATTTGTGCTGTGAAAAGGCTAGGGGACCTTGCAGCAGGACAAGACTAGTAGGAGTTCCTGCTGGAATGACAGCCAGCCCTAGGAAACAGATGCAAAAATCCCCCTAGTGCACAGGTGTCAAACTCGCAGCCCTCCAGATGTTACGGACTACAATTCCCATCAGCCCCTGCCAGCATGACGCTGGCAGGGGATGATGGGAATTGTCGTCCACAACATCTGGAGGGCGCGAATTTGACACCTATGCCCTAGTGCAGTGGTGGCGAACCTTTGGCACTCCAGATGTTATGGACTACAATTCCCATCAGCCCCTGCCAGCATGGTCAATTGGCAGGGGCTGATGGAGAGTAATGAATCCAACTATCTAGTCCTGAAATTATACGACCTAAAATAATTGTATCTACATTCGAGCAAATAGATGAATACTCTGATGACCTTCCCAAGGAGGGAAATGCATGCCTACTCCATTCTCACATGACACTGCGAGAGGATGTGGGAATAACAGGCCAGAGCCCTTCACACTGTGCAAAGGGAAAGAAACCTTGTGACCGACCTTCGGCCAGTCCCTCTTAATTGGCTCGTTATCGCTTCTTCAGATATTTGAAGCAGGAGGTCTTGTGGCACCGTGAAGGTTAACAAACATACTGCATAACATACTGCATAACATAAATATCTGTTGGTTTTTGCAATCAGCTGCTTGCTTCACCAAGGAACTGGAAGAACACCTCAACAATTAAGATTAGATCTTGTGAATCCTGAGAAGTTTCCAAGTCTAGTCAAAGGTACCCACAGAGCTCATGTTAAAGCTTCTTTTCTGGAAACACCACCCATCCACCATTCCTCGCCTCTCTTTTCTTCATATCCCATGTCCCCAAAATTCTCCAAATATTTCTGCAGTCATGACGGCCAACCTCTCTCTCTCTCTCTCTAACAATACGTATGCATACGAGACTATACAGAAACACTTTTCCCCCCAATACTCACTACCGCTTCCATGTCTGAAGTATCAGTTGGCGCAAACATCGACTGAACCATGAACTTGTGTTTACTTTTCTCATTAGGGTCATAATCAAAGGGCTGTAGCATCACTGAAACGAGAAAGCATCATTGCGTTAGAATCTCAGCCTTTCTTCCGTCCAAACATGATTGCTAGCTGGAAACTCCAAGGTATTTGTTTGGCAGACTTTGCTTGAATTTGGGAAACAACATGAACTTCATCAATTCGGGCATCTGTACTCTGCTTTTTAGCACTAAACAGCTTTAAAAATTGTTGAAAAGATAAAATGGAAGAGGGGAGAGCACAGGTTGGGAGCAGAGGAAAGTAGCTACTCCGTGGGCCTATAACAGTGGTGGCGAACCTATGGCACTCCAGATGTTCATGGAGGGGCTGATGGGAATTGTAGTCCATGAACATCTGGAGTGCCATAGGTTCGCCACCATGTGCCTATAATGACATGGCCCTTGCATAGGGGACCACCTTTCCTTTTAACTCCCAGATCTTAGTCCAATCTCAAGCACTACAACCATCCTGGCTTTATACGCTAATCTAAATAATTCTGAGGCAGTGTTTCCCAACCTTTTCAAGGTCAGGGTACCCTTGACCTCACTCTTCATATCTCACGGTACCCCTGCCGCCACCCTCCACCTCCCATTGCCCCTGCTTGCCACACCCCCAACCTTCCCCTCCCAGGGTGAAGGGAAGCACTGGGGTGGTGGTGGCTGCTGACCTTGTGGCAGGCCCTGCCCCATGGGCCAGCTCCATGTCCTTGCTGGCGCCGGTGGGAGACACCACAAAAATGAGGGGGACGGGCGGTAGTGTTGCCACAGTACCCCTGGGACATGCTCACAGCACCCCAGGGTACCACGGAACATTGGTTGAGAATGGCTGTTCTGAGGGCTTGCATAATGCTAAACAGAAGAAAATGCCTTTTAAAATACACAGTACAGATGTGTTAAGCATGTATTCCTTAGAGCAGGGGTGTCCAACTCTGGCGCTTCAGATAATTTGAGGACTATAATTCCCATCAGCCCCTGCTGGCATGGCCAAAGTGCCAGAGTCGGACACCCCTGCCTTAGGGCAACTAAGTAAATAGCACCACAGAGAGGAGACAAAACATATACTCCAATATTAGTAACTAAGTGGTTCAAGGATAGCATCTCTGGATATTTAAGATGAATTAAGGATCCTACACCAGTGGAGCCAAAGGACAGTGCCCTGAAAGCGTCCTGAGTAGCATTACTGTGCCAGTCTAAGTTTAGCTGAACACTGAACCAGCGCAACAGGCAACCCCATTCTATGAATCAGCAAGCATAAGCATAAGCATTTTATTGTCACTGTGCACGCACAACGAAATTTACAGCAGCATTCCTCGATGCACACAATTTCAGACTCATACCCCATCCTCACTTTCCCCTTCCTCCACCCATCCCTACACAGCCCCAAACACATCAAGCCGCGGAGTTTAGCATAGCCACAGCTCTAGAGTAGAAGCTGTCTCTAAGCCTCTTTGTCCTAGTTTTGATAGACCTGTATCGTCTGCCGGATGGTAACAGTTCAAAAAGAGAGTGTGCTGGATGAGACGGGTCTCTCGGAATATTTTGGGCTTTCTTTAGGCTTTGGGAATTATAGAGTTCTTCCAAGGAGGGGAGAGGGCAGCCGATAATCCTCTGAGCAGTAGTGATCACCCTTTGGAGCGCCTTCCTATCTGCCACTGTGCAACTGGAGAACCATACACAGATGCAGTAGGTTAAGACACTCTCTATAGCACAGCGGTAAAAGGACACCAGGAGTTTTCCATCCAGTTGTTGTTTCCACCATCACTAGCTGCAATGTAGCATACAAAGCTGTTCGGGACAGACAAAAGGAAGTCATTCTTCACACAATGTATGGTTAAACTGTGCCAGAAGAAGTGGTGATGGATGGCTGCAACTCAGAAGGTTGTAAAAGAGGAATGGCTAAATTCATGGAGAACAGGGCTATCCATGGCTACTAGTCATGACAGAGATCTATTTCCTCCAGTACTACAGGCCAAAAAGAAAGATGGATGGACACCATCAACCAAGACATGCCTGCTGCCAACCTGAGCTGTGCGGATGCACAAAACAGAGACCTGTGGAAATGACAGTCACAGTGCTAACCCCTCCACTGGGAAAATAGCCTGGAAAGAAGAAGACTACGGGCAGTCTGCTTGCTCAAACCAGCTGCTGGGGACCACAGGCATGAAGATGCTGTTGCAGTCATCCTGCTTGTGGGCTTCCTAAAGGCAGCTGGTTGGCTGCTGTGTGAGCAGAATGCTGGATTTGATGGGCCATTCTTATGTCACATAGAAGTAGACAAAGGTAGACGGGCAAAGGTAGTCAGGCCCAGGGACAGGATGTGATCAGAACTGTTGACAAACCTATATACTTGACAGGCAGCTGAAACCATTATAATGGAAGCAATGTTGACAGCAGCCAAACAAGGCGACCTTGCTCCAGAAACCTTGCACCGGGTATAGCTGAAGACTCATCCTAGTGATGAACTAGAAAACCTTCCAGAAACTTGTAGGGTGTCTTTTTCTAGAACCAGCTTCAGGTGAATAAGCACTTTCAAAAACTCAAAATTACACCACTGACTTGTCATATTTAAACGGCATGCTAAGGAACTGTTGCATTCTTCAAGGAGAGAATTGCCAAAGGAAGACAAGATTCCCCTGAGAGATACCATTAATCCTCTCCTACAACATGCAAGTGTTTTAGAGGGCTGCAGAGGGGAACTTCTCTTGCCTGCTATGTAAAATCTCAGGTGTGTTTCTCTCCTTCCTGCCTGAAGGTGTGAGGGTAGGTCGCAGTCGGATGGACAAGCCAAAGTGCAAAAATGAGCTCCTGGCCCACTGCTTGCAACCTGAGGGTCTCTGGCCATCTTAATGAACAATAACCTTTCCAGGATGCATTTTATTTGATTATGTAAATTACATAGTTTAATTTGGTTCAGAAATGTTAATAAGATGCTTTGGGAGAAACACAGCATACCAATACTATGCATACAATACTAAAACGAGGGGGCATACATTGAAAATGCTGGGGGGAAGAATTAGGACTAATAAAAGGAAATATTTCTTCACGCAACGTGTGATTGCTGTTTGGAATATGCTGCCACAGGAGGTGGTGATGGCCACTAACCTGGATAGCTTTAAAAAGGGCTTGGACAGATTTATGGAGGAGAAGTCGATCTATGGCTACCAATCTTGATCCTCCTTGATCTGAGATTGCAAATGCCTGAGCAGACCAGGTGCTCAGGAGCAGCAGCAGCAAAAGGCCATTGCTTTCACCTCCTGCATGTGAGCTCCCAAAGGCACCTGGTGGGCCACTGCGAGTAGCAGAGTGCTGGACTAGATGGACTCTGGTCTGATCCAGCAGGCTCTTTCTTATGTTCTTATGTTAATGCTTCGACAGAGCAAGTCTTTAATTCCTTAAGCCCACTCAAAGTAATACATTTCAAGGCAATCAGGGCAGTTAGCTTGATTTCTTTCTGGCCTCCACTATCAGTTCACACAATCCTAAATTCTGGATAAAACAGGCGGCTCAGGAAATTTCACATACCCAAACATTCAAAGTGGAAATGGGGGGGTAAGGTGGGGACATGACGTCTACAAATGTAGCAGACAACAGGGGCTTAGATTCTGTTATAATAAAAAGAACATGCAGTAAAGCTGCTAGACAGCAAAGAAAAGTCACAGCCAAAACTCCAAGGAGAACCAAGTTTAAGCCGGTGCCACCCTGTGAAAGCGCCTGCATGGACTAAGCTGTTGCCAACAGCAACAGACTGCTTCCGAGAACTGTGAAGGTAACCATGAGACAATTAATTTTTACAGCCCCAAAGCATTTTTAAGGACATGGGACATTCTTCATGAGCCCTGCGAGTTAAATTACTCAGTCTGCAGCTTAGCAGGCCAAAATCAAGCATCTGACCTAACTATGCCTGCAAAATAATACCAGCTTTCAAAACTATGCAATACTTGGTAGTGCAGCAGTAAGATCTCAGATCTGCATGCTGTCTCCAAGGCTGACAAGCTGGATTCTTCTTCTCACTCCACAGATGTGATTTTAGAGCCTCGTGTATGTAAAGTGGCTACAGCTACATCAACAACTGTGCAGTGCAATTTCTGCTCCAACCAGCCCGTTATCCTGTGCTAACACAAGTGATCAGCAAGCTACTTCCTCGGGCTGATCTGGTTTATGAGTAAAAAAAGGTCAAGGACAATCTTTAACGCAACACAAAAGGACACAAAGGATACTTGGTCAGCTGCTCCAAAGCTGCCAGCCCAAGCTACACAGGAGAGCAGTCAGTATTGTGAAGTAGTCCCCGGGTCACCCACAAGCAGCCTAAGTAGAATGCAAACCAGGTGTCCAAAGGAGCTTCTGCCCTCACAGGGAGAAGAGTTACCTGCCCAATTTTCTTCCACTCTCCCCTCCACTGGATGCGGGGGGGGGGGGGGGGGGCAGGGATAAGCTGGGAGGGGTGAGGTCCTTTCCAGGGCCATTTTTGCCTCCCACTCTGCCCCTAGTTCAAATAACTCTTGAGAGCCTTTGTCGCTAAGCTTTTCCACATACTGAGACTTGCCAAGACTGTCACTATAGACTGGCTCAGATCATAATTAACAAAAGGGCTGATAAGAAATACATTCATCCACCTTCCTGCAGTAAGGTGTGTGTGTGTGTGTGTGGGGGAATTATATGTCTCTCTGAAATTGTTGCCAGATCTTGGGGAGAGCATATAAAGCAGTGGTGCTCAACCTGGGGGTCAGGACCCCTTTGGGGGTCGAACGACCCTTTCACAGGGGTCGCCCAAGACTCTCTGCATCAGTGTTCTCCATCTGTAAAATGGATGAATGTTAGGGTTGGGGGTCACCACAACATGAGGAACTGTATTAAAGGGTCGCGGCACTAGGAAGGTTGAGAACCATTGATATACAGTTAAGCAGAAAGGGTCATAAATTAGGTGTTTGATAAAGTTTGATAATGAGCAATACACTCTTCCTCTCAATGGGAGCTCAAAGAGGCTCCCACTAAACCAACACATTTGTTTTGTGAATATTTATTTATTTATTTATTTTATTTTATTTATAATCAAATTTATATACCGCCCCTCCCCCGAAGGGCTCTGGGTGGTAAACAACACAATATAACAGCAATAACATTAAAATCCCAGTTAAAACAGCGAATTAAATAAAGTTACAGCGGCATCCAACAAAACTTCATAAAACATAATACACCCACCCTGGAAACAGACCCAAAAAGCTGAGGGCCCCATAAAATTAAGGGCCCAGAGCATAAAAAGGAGGGGAGGAGGGGGAGGGCGCACTTCAGCGGTCAGCCCCTCCAAACGCCCGGTGGAACAATTCGGTCTTACAGGCCCTGCGGAACTCTCCAAGATCCCGCAGGGCCCGGATAGCTGGTGGTAAAGTGTTCCACCAGGCAGGGGCCAGGGCTGTAAAGGCCCTGGCCCGGGTAGAGGCCAACCGCATCATCGAGGGGCTAGGGACAACCAGCAAGTTGGCCTCTGCCAAACGCAGAGGCCGCAGAGGGACATATGGGGTAAGACGGTCCCGAAGGTACGAAGGTCCCAGACCGCGTAAGGCCTTAAAGGTGAGTACCCACACCTTATGAATGATTCGGAACTCAACCGGAAGCCAATGCAGGCGACGCAACACAGGTTGAATGTGTTCTCTAAAGGCACCACCTGTGAGCACACGCGCCGCTGCATGTTGTACCAGTTTCAACTTCCGGATCAGACGTAAGGGAAGGCCCGCGTAGAGCGAGTTACAATAGTCTAACCTAGAGGTGACCGTTGCATGGATCACAGTGGCGAGGTCTGCCTGGGAAAGGAAGGGGGCCAACCGCTCGGCCTGTCGAAGATGAAAAAACGCAACCCGGGTTATATGGGCCACCTGGGTCTCCATTGAAAGAGACGAATCCAGGTGGACCCCCAGGCTGCGGACGGAGGAGGCTGGCGCCAATGTAGCCCCCTCCCACTCCGGCGGCTGGAAATCCCAAGCCTCCCCCCGGCGGCCCAGCCAAAGGATCTCCGTCTTCGATGGATTCAGTTTTAACCTGCTCTGTTGTAACCATCCAGCAACCGCCTCCAAACAATGCTGTAGAGCTGCAGGGGCAGCAACTGTCCCCCCCTCCATCAGCAGAATGAGCTGAGTGTCATCAGCATACTGGTGACAGATCAGCCCAAAGCTCCGCACCAACTGAGCAAGTGGTCGCATATAGATGTTAAACAATAGTGGGGAGAGCAATGCCCCCTGAGGCACACCACACTGAAGTGGGCACCTCTGGGAGGCTTGGTCCCCACACCACACTTGCTGACTCCGCCCCCGGAGGAACGAGACAATCCACTGAAGGACAGTGCCCCGCACCCCGGAAGCGGCCAGGCGGTGGGCCAAAAGGTCGTGGTCGACCATATCAAACGCTGCGGTAAGGTCTAATAATACCAGCAGCGCCGATCCGCCTTGGTCAAGTTGTATGTGGAGCGTGTCCGTGATGGTGACGAGAACAGTCTCCGTCCCATGCCCAGCACGGAAGCCGGACTGGAAGGGATCGAAAGCCTGTGCGTCCTCCAGGAAGCCCTGAAGCTGCTCCAACACCACTCTTTCAATTACCTTCCCCAGAAACGAAAGATTCGAGACGCATGTAATTTGCCAGATCTCCTGGATCTAACGATGGTCTTTTTTAAGAGTGGAAGCTTTGACCACTGCCTCCTTCAACCCACCCGGAAAGACTCCTTGCTCAAGGGATCCATTGATGATCTTCAACAGGTGGGGTCGTAGCTCCCCCTGGCAAGCTTTAATAAGCCAGGAGGGGCACGGATCCAGAGGACAAGTAGTAGGTCTAACAGCAGCCAGAACCCTGTCGACACTGGCTTCGGAGAGCAGGGAAAACTGGGCCAAACAAGGGCCGGAAGACGGCAAGGGAGCCTCTAGTTCGCTAATTGTATTCAACACAGAAGGAAGGTCCTGGCGGAGCGACGCGACTTTGTCTGCAAAGAAGCTCATAAATGCCTCACAGCTAATAGCCAATTGAGAATTTGTAGATCCTGCAGGTAATGAGGTCAAAGTCCGAATTAAGCGAAACAGTTGTGCGGGGCGGGAGCTAGCAGATGCGAGAGAAGAGGAGAGGAAGGCTCTCTTCGCCTCTTTCGTCGCCATCTCATAGGCCTTCATAAACGTCCTATAGGATGTTCGCGTGGCTTCGTCACGAAATTTCCTCCACACTCGCTCTAGTCGTCTGAGTTCCCGTTTCATATGGCGTAGCTCCTCGGTATACCACGGAGCCAGCCGTGAACGGGGACGCAGAGGACGCCGGGGGGCAACAACCTCAATGGCATCGGAAAGCCGGGCATTCCAATCTTCCACCTGCTCATCGAGTGTGCCGGCAGGTTCAGGATCCCGCAGAGCATTCAGGAAACCAGGTGGATCCATAAGTCTCCACGGGCGGACATAAATCAGTCCGTCGCCTAGACGGGGGAGGCATGGCAAGTCCATCCGAACCTTCAGGGCATAATGGTCGGACCATGGCACTCTATCAGTAGAGGATACGACCATATTGATTCCCGACCCGAAGACCAAATCCAGCGTGTGACCCGCCTCATGAGTTGGGCCAGAATTTACCAAGGAGAAGTCGGGGTCAATCTCAACAACCAGCCAATGGACTTTGTACAAATCCAAAGTTTTTTTTAAAGTTCTCAGAGTCTCAAGCTCATGCTGCCACCTTAATTAACCAACACTGAGGTAAATGGGCCAGAAAATATACCTCATAATCTTTTATGTATTGGTGTTCCCTGCTGCCTTTGCACAGCTTTACCAGACTGTAGAACTGAGAATTTATCTAGCCTTCCTCAAAGCAAAGGGTACCGGGAGGGGGTGGGAGAAAAGGCTGCACCTGAGCAACATCTGACTGACTTTGTCCCCCTCGTTCTTCCAGATCTCCAGCTCTTAATGGGTTGCAGCCTTGAAGTAGCAGGAAGAAAGCTCACGAAAGAATAAGTCCCACTTTCTATGCAGAAGACCCCTGCCTTCCTTCTCTCAAGCTGGCTTCTACTGAATTTTCTCCTTTGCACCATAAGATGCTTTGGGCCTCCCCACAATGGGGAGAAAATAAGCATAATTTTAGGATTATAGGCAGAGGTGGGATCCAACCAGTTCTCACCACTTCTCTAGAAGTGGTTACTAATTTTTTCTGAGTGCCGAGAGGGGGCTACTAAAGCAACCTCCCTGCCCGATAGGGACTGGAGGGGCATGTGTGTGGTGGCGCCACTGTTTGAATCCCACCACCACCGGAACCTGTTATTAAAATTTTTGGATCCCACCACTGATTATAGGATTCACAGAAGCTCGATGATGCTTCTTATTATATTTTGTAAGATTTGTATCCCGCCCTTTCCGAGTCAGACTCAGTGCAGCCCACAACAATCAAACAGTGCAATAAATATAAGGTAAAAATTGAACAAAAGCGTACAAAAACATATACCAGTATCAACATCAACATGTTGGAGACATCTCTATGTAGGCCTCTTTATTCTTTCAACCTCTCCCCCTCTAAAGACTCTGCCCCCCCCCATTAAAAATGTTGCATGAAAACAAAACAGCAAAACAGGGTTTTTGTTTTGCATTCTGACAAATACTTCTAGTCATGCTAAGGCTCCATCCACTCCTGTCACTGCATCAAGGGAACTTGAGAGGAGGCAATTGTAGCAAGAAAAACACAGTGACACATGGGCGAAAGCAGAAAGTGATGATTCAGACCATTCTGCAACAAATCACAAGAATAGGCACAGATATGCTGACTGCGCTGCAAGGATTGTACCAGCAGTTTCCTAAGGAGCAGGCGAGCACGCCTGCAGCGGACCCGTGAACCACAACGACAGAAAATCTCCATTTTGGCATCTTCCATTTCAGTACAGGCAGCAAATAAAAAGGGGGTGAGGAAACGAGGGCTCCATTTGCTGCCACATCATTGGAATTGATTGCTTCACTGGTACTGCTAAGCATATCAGTGTGTGACGGAGTTAAAGTCTAGATCTCACACAGAATAAGCAAAAACCAACTCACCTGTCAGCATAGCAGTCTCATAAGGAAAGACTACAGCTAATTCTCATGTTGTTTTTTCTTGGAAAAGGCAAGTCTTTGCAAACTGGACAGATCATACAACATATGCCATTTACCAACGCCATGTTCTAAGCTGCATCTGACTGTCCCCATTTTCCATCATGGTATTCAAAAAGATTCATGTTTCAACAATTTCTCTCCCCAGGCAGACTTACTATCGTCTGAGAAGGTGGAGGGGGGGGGGGGGGGGAAGCCTGGAAAAATTAATGAACAGGAAGCTCTGAAAAAAAAAATCTCCTATGAAATATTTTCCCTTTTGGAACAGGTGAGATGCTTTTTAAGAAGTTTTAGTCACTCAAAATGTGCAGCATGGAATTTCTTTGTAAGAATATATAGCATTAGGTCATATATATGCTCATGAAGGCATTTAAACAAGCTGTTCAAATTATACAGGAAGTGTGGAAGCTATCAAGCAGACGGGCCACCCAATCCAGGGAGGAGGGGCCGAATGCCCTTTCTGCCAGTTCAAGGGGCAAATGCACCAGCGGAGGGGCAATTTATCCAGGCGCCTGGGAGCTACATTGTTTTGTGGTGCCCGACCTGGAAGCTGGTGCAAAATCTTAGTCAGTCTTCAAAGCCCAGCCTTCAAAGCCCTTAAGCCAGGGGAGATACGCCATGATTTTTATGATGTTTCTTTGTTTCCCATTATGGGGGATTTTGCCCTGCTTAAAAAAAAGCTTCTGGAGTGGGTGGGGCAGCACCGGAGCGGTGCCGTCCATGTCCACCCAACAGCTCTGAATTGGACTGTTAACTTGGTGAACCACCAACAGATGAAAACAGCCATGGTAGATTCTGTTTTCTCTTTTGCTGGATTTATTCTACATTTATTCTACATCATTTGATTTTAGTTTTCTAGACAAGTGACCAAGTTATTAGCAACTGTAACAGTGAGTGGCCAATCAAAAGCATCAATATCAATTTTAAGGGGGATGAATCATAAAAATCAAGCTTTCATCTGACGCTGACTTTGCAGATGGAATCCCTCCCTCGCTTTATTTGCAGCAGAATTCTAAGCATTAAGATAGGCTGAAAACCTAGTTTCTCTGTCTATCTGTTTCCTTCAGTTTCTTCAAGTAGCAATGCAGGACCACTTACAGACATGAATACAGGGTTTACAATCAGTGAGTGGTAGCAGATCACACATTTCCTATAAAATTACTGCTCAACGCAACCAGATGCAACACTGGATGCAGAGGCGTAGGTGGGCAAAATGGTGCCCGGCCCCATGGGGGGGGGGCCCCCCTTCCCACCAAAGCCCAACTAATACATATGTAAAGGGACTAGGATAGAGCAAAGGCTGTTTTCTCAATTCCAGCTGCAACTCCAATGCAATTCTGGGTAGCATTAAAAAGAGTATAGTGTCTAGTTTGAGGGATGTGCTAGTGCCACTCTATTCTGCATTGGTCAGAGCTCTCCTGGAATATTGTGTCCAGTTCTGGGCACCACAATTCAACAAGGATATTGACAATCTGAAACAAGTCCAGAAAAGGGTAACCAAAATGGTAAAAGGTCTGGATTCCGGGCCCTATGAGGAGAGGCTTAGGGAGCTAGGCTTGTTTAGCATGGAGAAAAGAAGGTTATGGAATGACATTAAATATCTGAAAAGATGTCAGGTTGAAGATGGAGCAAGTTTCTTTCCTGCTGCTCCAAGGAGTAACGGATCCAAGATGCAGGAAAAGGGCTTCCACCTAAACGTTAGGAAGAACTTCCTGATGGTGAGGGCTGTTCTACAGTGGAATTCACTGCCTTGGAGAGTGGTGGAGTTTTTCTGGAGGATTTTAAGCAGAGGCTGGATGATCATATGTCAGGAGTGCTTTGGTTGTGCGTTCCTGAATAGCAGGGGGTTGGACTTGATGGCCCTTGTGGTTTCTAAGCAGCACTATTTGAACAAAGTAAGAAACAGCAGGAGGAGGTTTGCTGCCCATTTGCTCTAAATAAGTTGAAGCTCCAGATGCAGGATATCGAAGAGATAGAAAAAGTGCAGAGAAGGGCAACGAGGATGATTGAAGGATTGGAGCACCTTCCTTATGAGGAGAGGCTGCAGCGTTTGGGACTCTTTAGTTTGGAGAGGAGACGTCTGAGGGCGGATATGATTGAAGTCTATAAAATTATGCATGGGGTAGAAAATGTTGACAGAGATAATTTTCTCTCTCTTTCTCACAATTCTAGAACCAGGGGGCATTCATTTAAAATGCTGGGGGGAAGAATTAGGACTAATAAAAGGAAACACTTCTTCACGCGACGTGTGATTGGTGTTTGGAATATGCTGCCACAGGAGGTGGTGATGGCCACTCACCTGGATAGCTTTAAAAAGGGCTTGGACAGATTTATGGAGGAGAAGTCGATCTATGGCTACCAATCTTGATCTGCCTTGATCTCAGATTGCAAATGCCTTAGCAGACCAGGTGCTCAGGAGCAGCAGCAGCAGCAGGAGGCCATTGCTTTCACCTCCTGCATGTGAGCTCCCAAAGGCACCTGGTGGGCCACTGCGAGTAGCAGACTGCTGGACTAGATCAGGGGTAGGGAACCTGCGGCTCTCCAGATGTTCAGGAACTACAATTCCCATCAGCCCCTACCAGCATGGTCAATTGGCCATGCTGATAGAGGCTGATGGGAATTGTAGTTCCTGAACATCTGGAGAGCCGCAGGTTCCCTACCCCTGGACTAGATGGACTCTGGTCTGATTCAGCAGGCTCTTTCTTATGTTCTTATGCACTTGCCCCAACGAACACACCTGCAGCCTCTTGCACAAAACCTAGCTGAAGAATCTCTCCCAATCCCTTCTTTCCCCAAAAAGTAGAGGAAAAGTGTCTGCTATTAAATAATAATGGCTGCTATTAGGCTTTTAAAAAAAGAATTAAAGATAACAAACAACTCACAACCCCCCCCCCCCACACACACACACTGTTGTCATTTGCCAGTGACAATTACAGCGAAGTTGTCAGCCATGCTAAATCTGATTTTTTTTAAAGTACAGAAACACAGGAACGTAGCTTGACTGGCAATCACGATATAGCGCAAGCTTCCAGAAACAGACACTATACTCTTAGCTATGAAACATTCAGATTTACAGGCTGACATTTCTGGACAGCAAAGAGATTTATACTTTCAGACAGAAGAAATTTATAGTCTTATTCCAATACTCTGGGATTGCTCCCATAGCAATATTGAGAGAGTCTGGAGCCATTTTATCTTCCTATTCAGACACAGAACAAACTTGGCTGCCAGGAATGTATGTACAAGTAAGTACACTGTAGAAACCCAACACAGCTGGCTCCTTGCAATATAAGGATATTTGAATGCCACTGAACTCACAGCATTCCTCATTCATATTAAAGTACACGTAGCTGTGAACTACTCTTAGACAAAGCTGACTTTTCATTAGAGCAGGCATCAGCCAAACTGATGAAATCATATTTTGATCTATCCTATTAAGCATCTCAAAACCGTGCACGAACATGAACAGAAGTGCGACAAGGTCACAACTGCACATCTGCTATTCTACAAATTAAGCTGCCCTTGAAATCAATTGGGAAAGGAATAATGAAGCATATCTATATTAACAAACCATCACCCAGGCAAAATTAAGCAATTTTAAATCCCACTGATTCAAACTGGATAGCTTTTAAGCATGGGTTTAATCCGCCTTCTCAAAATCAATGGGAACTGCTTAGTGTTATCTTCAAGCTTCAAAACAGAGAGAATTTATTCTTATTGAACACCCATTCCTATTTTTAATCAACACCTATTCTTATCCCTATTACCTGTTCTTATTCAATAAGATGGTAGCAGATCTCTCAGTGATGGACAAAGGAGAGTTTCCCTTCCATAGGTATAATCACCTTTTAAAAGGGGTTAGAAAAAGACTGGAATGTTAAAAAAAGGGGGGGAAACAGTGTAACAGCTGACCAAAGGAGAGTCATATGGAAAAAAGGGTTAAGCCAGGTCACACGTGTGGTCTGGGGTTCAGATCCAGCTCCTTGAGAGGACTTATCAAGCTTGCAAGCAAGTTGAAGTCACCCCCGCCCCCCCGCAAGTTTCCAAACTGGTCTGGCAAACCATCCCCCTAATTCAGGGGTCTGCAGGGGCTGATGGGATTTGTAGTCCATGAACATCTGGAGAGCCACAGGTTGCAGACCCCTGCCTTGATTCATGCCAATCTGAGCTGGCGAGCCTGCTGCGGGTTCACCAGCTAAGGCAGCCACCCCTTTCCCCAGGACCTGGCCCAATCAAGTGACATCATATTCACCCCTTGGAACAAATCAGTTCTACACCCCTGGGTCAGACGGTATTTGGGTTAAGCATAGAGTTGCCAGGTTACCCTGGCCATGTGGGGTGTGGATGGGGGTAGGATTGCCAGATCCAGGCTGGGAAACTCCTGGAAACTAGAGGATAAAGTCTGCAGAGGGACCTCAATGCCATCGACTCCACCTTCCAAAGCATCCATTTTCTCCAGGGGAAACTGGTATCTGCAGTCTTGGAAAGGGCTGTACTTCAGAAGGATACCTGAGTCCCACCTGGAAGCTGGCACCCCTACTTAGACCAAGGGTCTGCAACCTGCAGCTTTCCAGATGTTAATGGACTACCATTCCCATCAGCCCCTGCCACCATGGCCAATTCACAGGGTCTGCAACCTGCAGCTCTCCAGATGTTCATGGACTACCATTCCCATCAGCCCCTGCCACCATGGCCAATTCACAGGGGCTGATGGGAATTGTAGTTCCTGAACATCTGGAGAGCCGCAGGTTCCCTACCCCTGGCCTAAGGGATCTGTAGAAGAATTTTAACAGGTAAAGGACTTGGATAAGGGTAGATCGTGACACTCCTTGTTTACTCTATTTAAGATACATGGAATATAAATCTCTCAGACAGGTCACCTAGTACAATGTGTAATAGAATGACAAAAATATTCTACTTCAGTAGTATACATAGTTAACTAAGATGGACATAAATTACACATGTTCTTGCTCATGGGCTAAGAGCATCTCATGTATCTTCCTTGTTTTCCTTCCTGAACAAAAAGCAGAATTCGCCAGCGTAGACAACAAATAGGCATATAACTCTACTACTGTTTGAATGGAGTTGCATCTATTGAAGGTGCAAACTGAACTGATTGTTCACATGCAACAAAAAGAGGTTTTAAAAATGTAATATATCATCTAGTTTATAGGTCTTTTTCAAGATGTTTGTGTGGGGGAGGGGGAATGCTTTATCCGTTTGAGATTTGTACAGGGAGGTCAACACATATCATAATCCCACAAAATCAGGATGCAGAAGATTCAGTTTTTAAAAAGTCAACCTTTTAATACCTGGGGGAAAAAATCAAATTCATGTCTTCCAATATAGTAGGCAATATCTCCAACTACTCCCTGCTTATGTAAAAACCACAAGGACAAGGGATTTTATTGGTTCAAAGGTAAAATACCTGAGTCACACCAACTTATGAAAGAAACTCAAGATCATGCATCTAACCTCTCCTCCTCTGTTCTATTTCCTACTACCCTAGTTCATCCAGAAAGCAACTGGGTGAAACTGATACTTTTTCAAAAAGAAACATGCATTTTTTTAATAGCATTGGAAGACACATTGGGTTGTCTTACCAGAGACATTAATAGACGTTCCTGCATCTATAATTCCACTGTTGGGCCTCACACAGTATCTGCGTGGCGCTGTAGTCTTGACTTTGAAGCAAACATTTCTGTCTGTAGGGTTGCCAAGTTTCAGATTTGTAATGACGACATCTGTGAACGGGCCTGCATGACAGAACAAATTTAAAAAAAGGGAAGGGGGGGGGGGTCAGAATATTTTCCAAGGAGTTCAGACAATATCTTGGTGCTTTCATTCAGAACGTTGCATACACTACCATGCAGAGGTATTTCAGCTTTTGTGTTTAGACCACCACTGTTGGATTCAGTATATTTTTATCCCACCCTTCCCTCGAATAGCTCCGGACAGTGTGAACACTCCCAACTGAGGTTTTGTAACAAGTTAATTGATGGCATGTGCCCAAAAGCACCACAATTATGCTTTACAATCTAAGGCGTTAAATTGGCCTATTTTAGTTGTACGCTGGGAGTACAAGCATGTGAATGAATCTTAAGCAGTTGGATCTTCCAAGAAAAGTAGCATTATTTTAATATACATCCAGTATGAACATAAAATAGCCAAACAGATTTAAAATTTAAGTCCTCGCTGCGCCACAGAAAGAAATAAATCCTACCCTGACATACCTCTGAAGATGCACGCCATAGATGCAGGTGCAACGTTAGGAACAAAAACTACCAGACCACAGGCCACACAGCCCAGAAAACCCACAACAGCCTGCTGATTCCAGCTCTGAAAGCCTTCAGCAATAAATCAATCTTCAAGGTTTGACACACACCACCAGGCCTAGGCATTCCAGCAGAATGACACGGTAGAAGAGAAGAAGAGTTTGGATTTATATCCCCCTCTCTCCTATGAGGAGTCTCAAGGTGGCTTACAAATGCCTCCCCCTTCCTCTCCCCACAACAGACACCCTGTGAGGTAGGTGGGGCCGAGAGAGTTCTGAGAAAACTGTGACTGGCCCAAGGTCACCCAACAGCGAGGAAATCTGGTTCACTGCTCATGTGGAGGAACAGAGAATCAAACCCGGTTCTCCAAATTAGAGTCCACCTGTCCTTAACCACTACACGACTCTCAGTAGAGCCCCTAAGTAGCAAAACATCCACTTTATCACTCCATTCCTCTGCCTTGATAGACATGACCCCACTAAAGAAAGGAGGGGTTGTGACTTAATCGTTGAAAACCTGCTCTGTACACAAATTCCGAAGTACAGTTCCCAGTATCTACAGCAGTGGTTCTCAACCTTCCTAATGCCGCGACCTTTTAATACAGTTCCTCATGTTGTGGTGACCCCCAACCCTAACATTTATCCATTTTACAGATGGAGAATACTGATGCAGAGAGTCTTAGGTGACCCCCGTGAAAGGGTTGTTCGACCCCCAAAGGAGTCGCGACCCACAGGTTGAGAACCGCTGATCTACAGTTTAAAAGGGTCAGATAGCTGGCAATGTGAGTGACTTACTTGAGACTGTGGAAAGCTGGTGTCAGATAGACAACAGTGGCCTTCACGGATTAATTGTAAGATTCAGTATGAGGCAGCTTTACGTGTCCAGTCCTCAGAGCCACATTCCAAACCGGGATCAGTATTACCCCCAAACTGAAGATGTAAGAGACCAATCACAGTTTGTTTAAGGCCAACCAGCAAGTTCATGGGCCACGCAGTATTCAACCAGTAATTTCTTTGCTCAACCTTCAAGCTCTTAACTCCTATGCAATGCCGTTTTATAACATCTGCCCAGTGCTCCAGCAAATGTTTTCTAGTGCAGTGTGTTAGACATATTAAGTTTCCAACTTAAAATAGCAAGAGGTGCAAGACCTTGTTAGCGGCAGTTATTAAAAGCCCCCTAGCAAACTATATTAGGACCCAGCCTGCAAATTCTAAAGTTTCTAGATGCTATTATGGGAAGAGACAAAAGGTCAGAAGTTAACAACTTCCCTGGCCAGCAGCTGAAACAAACTGCCCAATGCTGAAGTTTCAGGTAAGCGTTCTGACAACAGATACATGTAGGTTACCGTTTTCCTTCCTTTCCGGTATGTCTCTGTTATGATTTTTTTTAAAGGAGTTGTTTGTTAAAGAGGGCAACAATACTCTCCCAAACCAGGGGGCATACATTGAAAATGCTGGGGGGAAGAATTAGGACTAATAAAAGGAAACACTTCTTCACGCAACGTGTGATTGGTGTTTGGAATATGCTGCCACAGGAGGTGGTGATGGCCACTAACCTGGAAAGCTTTAAAAGGGGCTTGGACAGATTTATGGAGGAGAAGTCAATTTATGGCTACCAATCTTGATCCTCTTTGATCTGAGAGTGCTAATGCCTTAACAGTCCAGGGGCTCAGGAGCAACCGCCGCAGAAGGCCATTGCTTTCATGTCCTGCATGTGAGCTCCCAAAGGCACCTGGTGGGCCACTGAGAGTAGCAGAGAGCTGGACTAGATGGACTCTGGTCTGATCCAGCAGGCTAGTTCTTATGTTCTTATGTAACCACCTGAAGAAGGCTTTTACCCTCTTGCCTTATTTCTGAGCTTTCTATACTCTCTTCCGCTGAAAGATTAAAGTACAGTTCTATATTCATCCGCCACATGTTGGGCCTTCTTTTCCATACAATGCTCCACTTGGGTCCTGGTGCCTACCTAGTTTTGCTTCCTTCCCCATCTGTTTACTTTTTGCTCTGCCATGGCATGAGGCTGGCTGTGGGTGAATTTGGCCTGTGCGCTCCCTCATACTCCTGCTCCCACCGCTGCCTCCTGCCTCATCGCCTAGGTAGACTGAAGATTCCTGCCCCAATAGGTTCCTGCTCCCCCTACCGCCGAGCCTCACTGCTGCCGCATCCTGCTTTGTCAACAGGGCAGCCTGACCTCCCCCTGGTGGGTTCCTGCTCCCACTGCCCACCGAGCCATGTTTAAATAAGCACAGCATAATGGATTCTGACAAAAGGCAGTGCTTGAAAATGAGTAATTATCATATTCATTCGGGACTATTTTCTAATGTGGAAGCATACTATGCCCTCTTCTGCCCCACCACAACTGACTGCATTTGAATCTTTCATTGGAAACTAGCATAGACCATTTGAACGTTGCTGATGGAAGAAACAGAATGCTGGACTAAAAGAAGTTCCTATTTTGCCAAGATGGGCACCCAGCCGGTTCCCAGGAAGTGATGAAAAACTACATCCTGTCTCCCTGAGAACGAGCTGGGAAAACACTCATCCAGACGTCCTCTCCCTCCAGTAGTAGCTCCTATTTTGATTCAACAAGGAAATCCCTTCATTCTTCATTTGCAGCAGGGCCACCACGCTAAGCTAGACGCATGACTTGACGGCACAAAAAAAATGCCTCACGGTCTTCTAGAACCACTTCCACAATTTTTCTTTGCAGTCAGGAGGGCCAGAAACATGCAGCTATGAGAACTAACTTCCAGCTCCAGATACACGGTGTAAACAGTCAGAGCAGCAGTGGCGTAGTGTCTAAGAGCAGGTGTACTCTAATCTGGAGGGTTTGATTTCCCGCTCTGCCACTTGATCTGTGGAGGCTTATCTAGGGAATTCAGATTAGCCTGTGCACTCCAACACACACCAGCTGGGTGACCTTGGGCTAGTCATAGTTCTTCGGCGCTCTCTCAGCCCCACCTACCTCACAGGGTGTTTGCTGTGAGGGGGGAAGGGAAAGGAGTTTGTAAGCCCCTTTGAGTCTCCTTACAGGAGAGAAAGGGGGGATATAAATCCACCTCTTCTTCTTCCTTCAAACCAAGGCATAGCCATTTGTTTCTCTGGGAAAAAAACCCCTAAAATTACCATTCACTGTCGCATATGATGCAGCAATCTTGCTGCAACTGCCTATATCTAATCAGTGGGAGAAAGTCTAAAAGTCTGATGCACAGTGTGTCAAGGACCTAGATTATATATTCCACAAGGGAGGAATTTTAACTCCTGGAGATTTAAGCAGGTATTGTTTCCAAGACTCACCATGACAATAGTCACATGATTAGTATAAAAAAATTGAAAAGCTTCTTGCACATAACCTATACAAAGTTTTGGGACTAAAAGCAGCTGCCTAGTAAAGAATACAACAAACCAAATATGAGTAATGAGAAATTAGGAAGAGTTGTGTGAACACAAACCACCAGCAGCTGTGTGCAGGATGACAATCTACAGCAGTTCAAGGAGATAAAAACTTCATGTATCATCACACACAAACCCTCATGTTGTTCAAGAAATTTTCCTAACTGTATCCAAGGACTCCACGTCAAGAACTAATGGCCATCAGGTATTCCAAAAAGACAAACACTGCTGAATTATTTCCAAATTTGCCATGGTCCATTTTGCGTTTAATATACCTAATCTAATCACACTTTGCACATCAGCATTATAGAAGTGCATAAAATACTGGTTTAATTTAAGAGGCACGCTCAAGAATCAGGAAAAGGGAGAATGATCATCTATTTAGAATGTTAAGAACATAAGAACAAGCCAGCTGGATCAGACCAAAGTCCATCTAGTCCAGCTCTCTGCTACTCGCAGTGGCCCACCAGGTGCCTTTGGGAGCTCACATGTAGGATGTGAACGCAATGGCCTTCTGCGGCTGTTGCTCCTGAGCACCTGGTCTGCTAAGGCATTTGCAATCTCAGATCAAGGAGGATCAAGATTGGTAGCCATAAATTGACTTCTCCTCCATAAATCTGTCCAAGCCCCTTTTAAAGCTATCCAGGTTAGTGGCCATCACCACCTCCTGTGGCAGCATATTCCAAACACCAATCACTGCATTGCGTGAAGACGTGTTTCCTTTTATTAGTCCTAATTCTTCCCCCCAGCATTTTCAATGAATGCCCCCTGGTTCTAGTATTGTGAGAAAGAGAGAAAAATTTCTCTCTGTCAACATTTTCTACCCCATGCATAATTTTGTAGACTTCAATCATTTCCCCCATCCGCCGCCTCCTCTCCAAACCTAAGAGTCCCAAACGCTGCAGCCTCTCCTCATAGGGAAGGTGCTCCAGTCCCTCAATCATCCTTGTTGCCCTTCTCTGCACTTTTTCTATCTCCTCAATATCCTTTTTGAGATGCGGTGACCAGAACTGGACACAGTACTCCAAGTGCGGTCGCACCACTGCTTTATATAAGGGCATGACAATCTTTGCAGTTTTATTATCAATTCCTTTTCTAATGATCCCCAGCATAGAGTTTGCCTTTTTTACAGCTGCCATGCATTGAGTTGACATTCCCATGGAACTATCAACTAACTAAATCCCTTTCCTGGTCTGTGACTGATAGCACTGACCCCTGTAGCGTGTATGTGAAGTTTGGATTTTTTGCCATTTGTTTAAAACCATTTGCTACTTTCATCCAACTCCACTGTTTAAATTAAATCAAACAGTGATCCATTTAACCCTATGCTAAAATGCAAGAAAATCTGTTAGCGCTATTAGCTTATCATTCTCAGGGAGCTATTCCACTAACTCATTTCATGAACCCTGTGTAAACCTGGCAGGCCTTTGTGTTTTGAATTTAGATAGTGGCTATATAGTTTCCGTTGTATTTCTGTATGATTAAAATTATATTAAATATTAAAACATAGAAATAGTTTTAATATTAGTACTTAATGATTTATGCACAAATCTCTGAGAAACTGTTTTCATCTTATCTGGGAAAAAATGCATTTTCAAAATAGGCATTTTAACAAGCATTACTGCATATCTTTGTAGAGATCTGGGTTGGAACTTCACTTGATTGTATCATTTATGGGAACTTCTGGTGATTTTCACACCACTATCCACTTAGCCTGGCTCTTATATCAGTGATTTATAAATGAGGAATTAGGAGATGAATAACCATGTATGTAGCATGGAATCCTGCCAAGAGCAGCATTTCCCGAGAACTACCTTACAAGTTTTAATTATCTTATCCCTGGAGACATTCTTAACCAAGTGAGCATCAGCAAGTTTTTTTAATGGCAAGAACAGCACAAACTGATAAACCCGAAGAATACACATTTCCAAAGTATTCTGTTAAAACAGCCGTCTGAGACATGAACAACTTAAAACTGCAAGAAGGTTAAAGCAGGCTGTAACTGCTAAGCTGATCTATTCTTTACCCTATTAAAATGCTCTACAAGTACCCCATTCCAAAACAAAACAGAACAAAAACATTTCAGGAAGAGCATGTTTTTCATTATCTGGAATGTTTAGAGTACTGTTTGTGGTGTCGTTCCTTAAAAAATTTTAAAGGTTAGTTTTTTAGGTATTATTATTGTTAGGAGACCTGGTCTCTGTGCTCCAGGTCGTTCTCCACAGAAAATAATGGCCCTTCAAAAAGCACATGCATCACTTAACAGATAGGACACTGGACGTAACTTGTCCTCAGATGTTACATTTACCACCCGTAGGAAATAATGGGAAGTTAGACCTAGTCTTTAAGGACAAGTCTACTTACAGAACCTAAGAACTGGGTGTACTTCTACTCTCCCTACCAAAAACACTTCTGCAACTCCCTAGATCCATCACTATGAAAGCTTTTATGGGAATTGGATGGTCATAACTATCACTTACCAGCCCCACCCCCACCAGAATGTACCAAACAGCAAAGAAAAACAGGGGCGAATGGGTGGGTTGGAGAACGTCTTTCCAGGTAATAGCAAGGGATTATTCTGCACATGGATGGAAATGAATCACAAAAAGCACTTGGTATAAACCCACAATTAAAAAAAAATCAGAACAGGAAAAGGAAATATATTAAAAACATTACATGATTAAACGGTGTAGATGCCAAGATGGAAAACTGTTCATTGTTCTGTGGTTTATTCACTGAGGAGGGATTATTCATGTTCTACTCAAGTTTGTTTGACACAGTCCCTGCTTGGCAGGAAACTGCCCATATACCTCTGACCTCTCCCTCCCTCAGCTTCTTCCACACACCAAAGATACCCCAAACAAACAAATGTTGCCATCTCCTCTTTCCTTAGTAGCCTGTCTATCTTCAGAGAAGACAGAAGATGCCAACTCATACACACGATAAGAGGTGAAGCAAATTATCACAGCCAACCTTAAATGCTAGCCAGAACTACAATCTAGCAATATAAACATTTGTCTTCTGACTCATTTTCACCTCTAATGGGACAAACATCAGGACTAACGGATATGAAGAACAATAAGCAATGAACTAACCCCAAAATCCTAGCATCACAACTAATAGGATTAGGTTTTGCTTGCTTAGTGGTTAAAAAAAGAGAATGCTTTCAGAATCTGACCAACCAAATGGATTATATTACCCATTGGGATAGTATAACATACAAGAATGCATGTTCGATTTCTGAAGCAGATCTATAATCAAACCGGAGTACAAATGAACTCAAAGAAACCCTTTAAGAAACCCCTTCATGGCCAGTCACCCTGCTTCGGAAGTAAAAGCAGGAAGAGACTGCATCTCAGTCATACAATACTATGTTATAATTTCCAGCATCGGGGTGCTGTGTGGTTTCCAGGTTGTATGGCCGTGTTCTAGCAGCATTCTCTCCTGACGTTTTGCCTGCATCTGTGGCTGGCATCAGTGGCTGGCATGCGGGCAAAATGTCAGGAGAGAATGCTGCTAGAACACGGCCATACAGCCAAGAAACCACACAGCACCCCAGTGATTCCGGCTGGGAAAGCCTTCGACAATACAATTTCCAGCATCCTTTATTCCCACCTTGGATAGCCAACACCTCTCTGAAGGATACCGGCTGGTTTTAATAGGAAAAGACAGCTGACAAATTAAAGTACCTCTGAAGTACACCGAAGACAACTGTGTAAGGTAGAGGAGACAAATGAAAGAGACTTTAGAGGCCCAGTCCAACACACTGTAGCAAGAAGTAGAAGCTTCAAGATATTTGAAATACAGCATTTGATGCCCTCGTATTCACTTCCTCGCTTTCAACTGAGAACACGGAACCAACTGACCCTCCTTAAACTTCCTGCATTTCAGTGTTTGCAAGGCCATTGGTTGCGATATTCACAGCCAAGATCCTAGTCTTCTGACACCACTTTACAATGTCCTATCCTGAACTTCAGACATAATATAAGAAACTACTATAAGTCTTCAAATTAATGCCAGGTGATCCTCTGTCATCTTGGTCTCCCACGGGCCCTCTGTAAAACGCTACTTGAGAATCGAGAATTTCACTAGTTGCGATCTGGAGCAACTAGAGATATGAAGACCTGGGGAAAGAAAAACCTAGAGCAATGGGGTGGGTTAATTCTTCCCCCAAAACACTTTTTCTGTTTTTCCAACTGGAAAAATAGAAAATTGTGAGGAGATCTGAAAAACAGCTATTATCTTGTTTTGAGTGAGAAAAACTTTGTCTTACGAAATATATTTCCAAATGTACACATGAAAAGTCTGATGATGCCTTTTGTCAATTGTTCCAATAGCAAAATTGGGAAGTTTGGAAGAGCTCCAAAAACACTGCACACAGATTAAACATTTTCAAGAACGTATTTATTTAAATGTAAGTAATTTTGAAACTATGTGTTTAATTATGGTATTTAATAAAGAGTCCAGTTTTGTTTTCAATGTTACAAAGTTTAGCTTAATATCCAAATATGCTGGTTGTTCTGCCTCTTGGAGAATTTTTGTTCAAATAATACACTTTCTTTTACTGCGTAATTTGTTTTGTATCGTCAAAATCCTACGGATCGGATGGCAAAAAACTACAAGTGATATGGTAGCAGAAGATGCATCAGTACCCAATTCTTTCTGAAGTTCTGGGTATACTTGCAGTATTTTCTTATAGACAGCAAAGCTAATGATACTTTTAAATAATCCCTTAAATATGACAAAAAGTACAGCTTTATATTCCAGCTAAGCATAAATGATGCATTTTAAGCTGTTTAGAAGCAGTTTAGGTTTGACATGTATTACAGTTTCTCTCAAAATTCGTTTCCCCTGGGGGGAAAAGTCTTTTTTGCCCTGTGACTTCAAAAATTCTGAAATTTTTACATCTCCTAGTCACAACATTGCAGCAATAAAGTTGGAAAATCAAGGAAGCAGCCTTATTCTAACACAAGTTATACCCTTTGTGAGTTTTCATGTATGAGAGCAGCTCTCCTCTCAATATCGCTCCAACTACACTTATATTCTCCCAAGTTCTCTAGCTCTCACACACGGCTCTTAAGAGAAGCACAGTTCCTCCTTGAACTAGATTTTCAGACACACTTCAAAGCAACAAGAAGCTCTAACAGCTGCTTAACTCCCCCCAAAGCCTGCTGTGAAACAGAAATCCAGCCCAGTCTCTTTCACATTGTTAACATGGTAGAAAAGCTTGAAAAACAAGCTTAGTGACGTCGAAAATTAACAGCTTGGCTAACAAGGAAAAGCCAAACGTTGAGAAGCCGGGGTTACAAGAACAGCGCTAAGAACATAGGACATTCCCTCCTTGGTGGAAAGGAAACAAGAGATGCTCTTAAGATCTAAGAGTTCTGCACCTGTGTGTGGGTTTTTTTACAGGTACAATGGAGGGCCACAGAAAACAGCTTACAAAGAAGGGCTAAAAGAGAACACAAGGACGATTACAGGCATGTACTGTACTCTTCTGTCCACATAAGAAGCAAGGCTTTGTTCAGGACAATGATTTTAACAATTCTGGTTGTGCTCACAACTTTATCTGACACCAGCACTCAAAAGACAGCCTGTGCAGAGGCAGGAGATGCGAAGAGCGAGGGTACTGTTGTGCTAAACGATTGCTTCTTTCACTGCTTGCTTATTAGCTGTTGACAGCACGGAACACAAAAGGGATCGGAATATTATTGTGGCATCCGAGGAAAGTGTATTTTCAATCTCCCGCAAAGTGTTCACAAATGCAAATCAACAAAAGCAACAAGATATCAGACCGCCACATTATTTGAACTAGATATCAGATTAAAAGGAACAGGGACGAGTTGTGGTTCAGTGGAATAATCTCTGCTTTGCATACAGAAGGTGGCAGGTTCAATTGCTGACTGCTCCGGCTAAAAAAGACCAGGCAGTAGGCGAGGTGAAAGACCTCTGTCTGAGACCCTGGAGAGCCACAAACAGTCTCAGCAGACAATATTGACCCTGATGGGTCCGATTCAGCGTGCAGCACTTCCATGTGTGTTTGTGTGAGTAACATGCTCACAATGTATGGGCTTCACCACCAGCAAGTAAAGATTTGTTTCATCGGGCATTTCCCCTGCTGATTGGCTGCTGGTTTTATGTGCTGTGTTTAAAGTCTTTTTAATAGCTGTTTGCCATCTAACTAGGCAGGGCGCAAGTGTTTCATAAACACCACTTGGCTTGACAACAGAACATGGGAAAGGGATCTGGGAGTCTTAGCAGACCACAAACTGAACATGAGTCAGCAGTGTGATGCGGTAGCCAAGAAAGCCAATGTGATTCTGGGATGCATCAATAGGAGTATAGTGTCTAGACCAGTGATGGCGAACCTTTTTGAGACCAAGTGCCCAAATTGCAACCCCAAACCCACTTATTTATCACAAAGTGCCAATACGGCAATTTAACCTGAATACTGAGGTTTTAATTTAGAAAAAACGGTTGGCTCCGAGGTGCGCGTTACTCAGGAGTAAGCTTGGTGAAGCAACCATGCAACGCTTCAAATAGGTAAATCATGACCCTAGGAGGGTTTACTCAGCAGCAAGCCCCATTGCCAGCAACCGAGCTTACTCCCAGAACAGGTAAAGGATTGTGCCCAGGCCAGCCTAGAGGTGTGTGTATGGGGGGGTGATTTTCCGCCCCGCCCACATGATGAACTCTGGGAACACGTGCCCATAGAGAGGGCTCTGAGTGCCACCTCTGGCACCCGTGCCATAGGTTCGCCACCACTGGTCTAGACAGAAGGACATAACAGTACCTCTCTATTCTGCATTAGTCAGACCTCACATGAAATACTGTGTCCAGTTCTGGGCACCACAATTCAAGAAGGATATTGACAAGCTGGAATGGGTCCAGAGGAGGGCAACCAAAATGGTAAAAGGTCTGCAATCCATGTCCTGCGGAAAGACTTAGGGAATGAGATGTTTAGTCTGGAGAAGAGAAGATCAAGGGGTGACATGATAGCCATGCTCAAATATTTGAAGGGATGTCATGTTAAAGATGAAACAAGCTTGTGTTCTGCTGCTCCAGAGACTAGGACCGTGGTGGCGAACCTTTGGCACTCCAGATGTTATGGACTACAATTCCCATCAGCCAATGGCCAATTGGCCATGCTGGCAGGGGCTGATGGGAATTGTAGTCCATAACATCTGGAGTGCCAAAGGTTCGCCACCACTGGACTAGGACAAGGAGTGAAGGATTCAAGGGCAGAAAAACAGATCCTAACTAAACATTAGGAAGAACTTCGGGATGGTACAGGCAATTCAGTGGAAAATACTGCCTCGGTGTGTGGTGGAGTCTCCTCTGGAGGTTTTTAAACATAGGCTGGATGGCCATCTGTCAAGAGTGCTTTCATTGTGAATTCCTGCATGGCAGGGGGTTGGACTTGATGGTTCTTGTGGTCTCTTCCAGTTCTATGAGTCTATGATAACAGACAGAAAAGCCACAAAGCACAATGGAAGATTATGGCTGCAAATCCAAACATGTGTATTTGGCAGTAAGACCCACAGAATTCAGAAGGGCTCGGTTGTGGAAAGTTCCATCAAGCTGCAGACCACTTACAGAGACCCCCGTATAGTTTTCAAAGCAAGAGATGATCAGAGATTGTTTGCCATTGCCTGCCTCTGAATAGCAACCTTGGACTTTCTCAGTGATCTCCCAACCATGCACTAACCAAGGCCGACCCTACTTAGAGAGATCTGAGATCTGATGAGATCAGGGTAGCCTAGGCCATGCAGGTGGACCTACTAACAAGGAAATGAACACAACAACAGGCTTTATGCCCCTTAATTGAAAGCACAAATACAAGCATGGGGAGAATCTGGCATCAGCATAACCAAAGTGTAGCATGACCATGAAGATGGGGTAAGTCTGGCCGGAGCCTGATACCAGTGGAACATCTCTGATGCTTGCTCTGCCTTCTCCTCCTGGGTGACAGATCTCCTGGGGAGGGCTGAGTCTCCTCCAATAAGTGAGCTACACTGGCAACCTATAGTCATCCAGTGGGAGAAAGAAGCCTTTTCCACCTTCCCCACAAGAATGGGGGTACAGTAGCTACCATGTCAGCATTATGGGCAAGGCAGACTGGGAGTGGGGCTCAACCGTCACTAGGCAACAACAGTGGTTGCTATTATGGCTCAGCAATTCAAGGATCAGGAGTGATTTGGTAGGATGCGCATATTTGTCAGATCCTGGATCCGTAAACCAATATGAGACTCTGGATTTCAGCTCAGAAGTTTTTATTGACAGACATCAGATGGCATGGTTAAAAGAAGCCAATTCTAACAAACCATCTTTGTGTACAACCTTTTATCTGCCCCCCTCCTTTTCACCCCATATCAAAGGCAGATTAAAACCAGAGAGGAATGCTATAGCTGTTGCTTTCTCAATGCCGGTGCAAAAAGATAAGGTCAGGGGCCAGTGCTTGGGTGCCTCTAGTTTGCTACATGTTGCAGATCACAGGAAGGTGGGAAATCGAAAGTGAAGTGAAGGTCCACTAACATAACAGAGCCCTCTATAACAGCCGGAAGGCTCTTCCTGACATACTGCCCCATAAGTCACCCCTCTGTAGAAAAATTAACCTATACTGGACCACTGAAGAGACTGTAATTGAAAGTGTTTTTAAAAAGTATAAATGGATTTGAACCCCCTGCCAATGTAACACTATCAAGTGGACTGTCCCATAGTCCCATAGAAGTATCACTGTCCCATAGAAGTATCACAGTCCCACTGTTTTTTTTTTTGTTGTTGTTGTCTGTTTCCCTTTACATCCCTCCCTCCTTAGTTGATCACTCAAGGAACTGTTGAAGGAATGAGCGCTGATGGGGATTGTAATTGACTGGAGTGCTGATGGGAATTGTAATTGATAGGAGTTTTAATTGCATTATGTATTTTAATAGATTTTTATATCATTATGTTATCAGCTGTCCTGAGCTGGACCGTGGTTGGGAAAGGGTAAGATATAAATCTAATAAAATAAAATACAATAAAAGACACACTCCAATAATAGCTGGATTTGTAACGTATATAAATAATGTACGCTGGCATCTATTACAAATTCTGCTAAAGATGTAGTGGGAGTGACTTAAGACTCTAAGGCCCACCCCATTGTAACACAGGAAATCCAGTTCTGCCGATCTCATGTTCTCGAGAACTCTTGAAACGTTGCCTAGACACTTCCAAGCTTACTGCGGTGACAATGAGAACTGGGAACTTACTTCCCCTCCCCTCCTTCACAAAAAGATGTGAAGCTTGTAAGGATACTAAATTCTGTACTTGCATAATACAGGCAACATGTAAAGCTGCCTCTAGAAGTGGATGGGAGCAACAACCTAATGCAGTGATGGCAAACCTATGGCACGGGTGCCAGAGGGGGCACTCAGAGCCCTCTCTGTGGGCACGCACAGAGTTCATCATGTGGGGGGAATCCCCCCCCCACATCTAGGCTGGCCTGGGCCGCTGGCCTCGATTATTAGCATTAAACCTAAGACCTAGTTTTGGGGAAGCGGTGTAAGTAACCCTGTTAAGTGCTGTTAAACCCCACTGATTTTCATGCAAAGAACTGAAGTGCGATTCTTTACGTGGGAGTAAGCTCGGTTGCTGGCAATGTGGCTTGCTTCTGAGTAAACCCTCCTAGGGTTGCGATTCACCCGTTCGAAGAGTTGCATGGTTGCTTCAAAGCAAAGCCACCAACTACCACCAAGCTTACTCCCAAGTAACGCACGCCTCAGAGCCAACCATTATTTCTAAACTAAAACCTCAGTATTCAGGTTAAATTGCCGTGTTGGCACTTTGCGATGAATAAGTGGGTTTTGGGTTGTAGTTTGGGCACACGGTCTCGAAAAGGTTCGCCATCACTGACCTAATGGGAGAAGTCTTCCACAGAAAGAAATGCCTTTGTCAACATTACCCACAGCAGAGCCTTTGACTGGAGATGCCCAGGATCAAACATAGGACCTTCAAGGGAAATGGATGCCTCTCTGAGGAATCCTCAAAGATACACTTCTGCAGAGGTACATGGGAATGCAGGAAAGCCTGTGTCACAATGGTCTGTGACCTCACACTAGCTACCCAGCCGCTGAACTGGCATCAGATCCCATGGGGATCTTCCTTTCCACCCCTTTTTCTGTGCTGAGTTACAGCTGACTTATGGCAACTCCACAGATAACAAGGCAAAAAGAGATGCTTGGAGGTGGATTGCTATTACCTGCCAGCCTCTGGGTAGAGAAATCAAAAAGTGTTGCGGCTGTTTCTTCCCTCCAAATGTGTTAAGTCCTGGCGCAATAGTCAACAATTTAGACTCTGGATATTAAATCAGAAGTCTTTATTGGGTTGTCAGCAGAGACTTAAATGGAAAGAAGGCAGAACTGAGGATCCTGGCTTCTTGCAAACATATTTATTCCTTTCGTTTTCCCATTAACTAACACACCCCCACCCCTCTTCCCACAGATTAGTACAGACCTGGGCATTATACGGCCCGCGGGCCACATCCGGCCCGCCAGATGACCCTGACTGGCCCGTATGAGTCACAAATAGTAAAAAATGTTAACATTTTATCTAACATTGTTTTGAGAAATTTGTGTGAATAAATTACATTTTTTGGAAGGCAACCTCACTTTTTCATTGCATAACTTTAACATATACTAGTCTTGCCCGCTTGTCAAAACAATGCTATTTACTGCTTTTTTATATAAAGAAATACAATAAATATTATGCAGAATTGAGTTCAGCCTTTTGGCCCGGCCCTCCACAATATTTTCTGTTTCTTATGCAGCCCCATGGAAAAAAATAATTGCCCATCCCTGGATTAGTAGAACAACAAGGTGTGAAAAGCTTTGATTTGGAGTTTGGAGTGTCTCAAGGCCAAGCAATAGTCTTCTGCTGAGAGCTTCCATCCTCCCCCTTTTGGAGGCCCTTGATGAGGTCGCCTACTTTACTATGTTTCCCAGCACAGTAATTAAGAACAAAGGGTCCGTTAACGTAAGACAGTTAGGCATATGAAAGGCTGCTTCCCCCTGCCCAGGTGTGGCCTTGGACCCTGACTGATGTAGTGCCAGGAAGGGCGGGAGCCATACCTGAAAAAATGCTCCCTTTATGCCTGTGTGCCCTCTGATGCTTGGCAGAACATGTCCCTGGCCACATTACTGCCACTGGAAAAGCTGCCCTTGGCCACAGTGCCTTCTGGCCTCCCCACCAATTCTGCCCCTTGCTACACCTTCAAGGATCCATTCCAGTTCCAAATTTCCACCTGTTCTCCTACCAGCATCCCTTCTGGCCAGATTGCATATTTCTCCAACAAGTTCATCAGGAGCATCACATACCTGCCCGGGTCCCACAGGGCTGTTGAGGAAGCCCCAAGATGAAAAAAAGATTACCTGGCTTTTACAAGTAAATGATTGTGGAATGTGTGCTCTTTTTACTACCGCTTTCCAGCTTATGGGACAAGCAACTCGAACCATTTAGATGCCATCACACTCTTAAAAGCTCAGGGCAAAGAACGCAGCATAGGATATATTAGAATAAATGACTATGTTTTAGCTAAGTTTTAAGAACTCTTTACAACCACGCACAAGGCTGAAATTAAAAAGCCTTACCATGCCTCCAGAAATCTACTGAAGGGAATTCAATTACGGGGCTTGCTACCCAAGAATCCCAGTTCACATTGCACAGCAGCTGGTAAATGGGTGCTCTCATCTGAGCTCAAACCAGTCTGGTGAAAAGCAGATGGCCCCAGGGGTGTCTGGATGCATGGATCACACAGTACTCACCTGCACTGCATGCCCAGTTCTATACAGCTGCAGCTACATAATACTTTCCACTATAAACAACTCTCTGAAAAGCATTTAAGACATTACTATAAAAGTTCACGGAGCTCAGAAGTGCTGGCATGTCCACTTTTTGCTCCGAGAGAAAGTGGAAATTCTGAAGGCTGTTTTTGGAGTACTTGCCATTTGAGGCCTCCCTCTCCCCCTCCCCAAATACAGCTGATCCGTAACCACAAGCACACCATTAGCAGACTGTTGCTCAGAAGTTTAAACCAGGGGTGTCCAACTCTGGCGCTTCAGATGTTCATGGATTACAATTCCCATCAGCCCCTGCTGGCACGGCTAACTGGCCACGTTAGCAGAAGCTGATGCGAATTGTAGTCCATGAACATCTGAAGCGCCAGAGTTGGACACCTCTGGTTTAAATCAAGTCTCGGAACCAGAAGGAAGTTCCTATTACAAACAAACATCTGCTTGATCAAGATGCCCTAGACTGAGCTCAGAGAACGGTCCATTGGTAGACTTACCCTGAAGGGGCCTTCTCCTGGACGGTGATGAGGGCATCCTGATTGGGTGATTCCTAACTCATTCTCAGGGAGGCAGGACCTATTTTGTTGTCACTTCCTGAGGAGGGCTTAGGCACCCAACTTGGATCCAGTATTCGGAATAGCATAGTAGTATAAAGGTAACGTTCACTAACACGTAAGAAAGAAACATTAGGAAGTAACAACATAGAAAATTGTGACAAGAGTGGCAACAAGCCTAAAACGTGTGCTCCTAACAAGACTGTATTGTCTATTTTGTGGCTAACAAACTATCGAATGGTTGCGTGAGTGAAATTGTTTCTTTAGCCTACGTAGCCTATTTGGGTTTGGAGCACTGAACAAGCCCTGCACTCCCTATCTAGGCAGGAACAATACTGGATCCAAGATGGGTGCCTAAGCCCTCCTCAGGAAGTGACAACAAAATAGGTCCTGCCTCCCTGAGAATGAGTTAGGAATCACCCAATCAGGATGCCCGAGGTCGCCTCCAGTAGAACAGCTCAAAGCATGTGTACACAATACGTTTGAGAGACAGTTTCATGCACTTCAGGGTCAGAAATTGTTTCCTGAAACGTTGTCCAGAGGTACCCGGTGCTTGTGCTTGCTCCCCTATACCGACAAGACATCTCAACAAGCTACCTCTTGCTTCCCATCAGACTCTGCTGCAGATCTTTGGGGCAGCGGGGATCATCAAAAGGTTATGTAAAACTTCTACTACACAACGTAAAGTAACACCATTAGGTATAAGCAGCCTGAAACAAAGCTTTTGAAGTGGCTAACCACCCAGTTAACTTTGGTTCAGAAGTATTACTTCTAACACAGCCTGGCAGGAAACGTTTTGTAAATTGGGAGAAAGTTGATTCCTATGTTTATGAACAGATAACACCCATGATGTTATTAGGATGAACCAAGGTTCTTCCAGATATAGAACCAGATTTTTGTAGCATAAGTTGCAAACACCAATGTATTAGGGTTAATTAAAAATTAGACAATTAAATAGGGTATTGTCAAAGGCTATTGTGGTTGGAATCAACTGACTGTTGTGGGTTTTCTGAGCTGTGTGGCCGTGGTCTGGTAGTTTTAGCTCCTAAGGTTTCATCTATGGTTGGCACAATGTGCCACTGTGAGAAACAGATCTTACCATGACATGTCTCTAAAGATGCCAGCCACAGGTGCGGACAAAATGTTAGCAGCAAAAACTACCAGACCACAGTCACACAGCTCGAAAAAACCCCAAAAGCCAATTAAATAAAGACATGTTTGCCATTTACGTATTGGTATAATTGTTTAAATATTTTCCATAGCTTGGAGAAGCAACAAAGTATGTACCAGAACCACCAGCACCTGTGGAATGTGTTTTCCAATGTTGGCTTTACTGCTAAACATTTGTACGCGAGACCAAAAACAGAGCATGTTAATATGTCAATTCTTCTTTTAAAAAATCAACAGCAAAATTTGATAATATGAACACAGGCCAGACAGACTCGATTGTGAGCTTGTCAACATATGTGATTGTTTAAGCTGCTGCTGCGTTAAATAAAATTTCCATCCCTACCATAAACAGTAACCAAGTTTGAGAAGTTATTGGACTATTACATATGCAGGTGCAGCTGAAAACATTACAATGTGATTTGAAATTGTGCTCCACTGGAAACCAAAACAGAAATGTGATCATGGTAAAGGCACTTCTATTACGTTTGGTAGTTTTGCAATGGATATTAGGAAACACTGAAATACGTGCTGATATAATCCATTAAGTAATCGATACTGCTATACCAGTACATACTGCAGGAGCAGCAACAGCTGGCTAATTGGGACTCTGAATTAGACCACAGGTGGAAGTTGTATTTTACATTAGCATTTGTTAAATAGTTAATAGCGGAGAACTAAATGCAGAAAGAAGCCACAACAGGCTGCATGTGGTTTTCTAAAGCTGAAGGAACGCTTAGAAGAGTAAGGCACATTTTAAACAAAGCAAGTAAGGTTAATGGATAGAGTGTTTTATACCTATTGTACTGAGCAAGGCATATAGAGTTGAAAAATTTTGCTTACTGGCTATGGAAAAATGCCATTTATTTCTCTGGAAGTTTCCTTTATACTTTGTAGTAATGAAAATCATTTGGCAGCTGGAAAGATTGTAGAAGAGAATAAAGATTCTTTTTTGTTCCAGATAAAGACATACCATCAATGACTAAAATGAGTGCTAGGTTGGTGGGCCACCAAAGTTTGTGAGCCACCCACTTGTGTACTTAGGTCGGGAGTTGTTTTTGATCCTTTCCTAAACTTTGAAACCTAAGAATACCTAACAAAACGGCATTAATCAGATGTATTAAACCAGTTTATGGAAAGCCACCAACCCATCTCACGAGAGTCTATGACCAAAGGAACTACCCAAGTGTTTAATGAGATAGTCAGTAGCTTGCAACATGGATCTCAACAAAAAACAGTCGATATGGGCAAAATGAAACTATTTTGCTTGTTCAAGCAGATTTAAGTTGTCCAAAACTAATAAGATTAATGTCCCAATCCTAACGGGGGGAACTGAATTGTGACTTAGAGATGGCATGGGGTTGGCTGATATGTTTGCCCCCTTCATCAGCGCAAGGGGCACTCCTGCCAATGGAGCCAGCCACCCTTCATCTCCGTGGTGGTGAAACCTGGAAGTCAGGGCCGCTGCAGAGCTGTGCCAGCATTTGATTGGATGTTGGCATGGGGGTGAGGGGTGGACCAGGGCATTCCCAGGGGCGGAGCCAACATTAGTCAGCTTCTACTCCAGGTTTGTGGGCAGCTGAGCTACGGCTCGTGGCTTGGTCTTACACTCCCCTGTTGGGTGGCATAAGTCCATTAAGCCATATGGAGGGCTTTCCAGTAGTGAGGGGCTTTGGGGGGGGGGTTGGCCTCCCCAGAAAGCTCTCTGCAGGCAGCCAGGTGGCACCACAGCAGCACTGTCCCCAGCTGCCTTGGGCTGAGTACCAGTCTGCCCAGAAGCTTAACTCCTGAAACTTCAGCAGGTTGCGGGTCAATAATTCACAAGTAATAGTGCCAAGCTCCACACTCCAAGACATGCAGCTCTGGCAATTGCTTGGAAGCCATGTCTGTGGCTTGAGGGCTCTACCACGACAATCTCACACCTTTTGGCTTTGAGCCCAATGTAGTGAAGTTCTGGGGGTTGAACTTTTGCGTTGCATTGTTGTACGTGGGTACATTTCAAACAAAAGGCTACTCTTCCACTTGAACACGTTACTGCTGTTGGGTCTTAGTGTGACTGCACCGACCTCAAGTTCCATGTTTGTCCCACCGTCTTTCCCCGCATGTCCCAGTTCGGTCTCGGCGCTCAGCAGAGCTGGTTGTCCCTTTATGATGCGGCCAGCCTCCACTAGGGCCAGGGCTTTTACGGCCCTGGCTCCTGCCTGGTGGAACAGCCTCCCTCCATCTGTCCGGGCCCTGCAGGACCTTGGTGAGTTCTGCAGGGCTTGTAAGACTGAGCTGTTCCGCTGGACTTTTTGGGGGGCGGCGGCTGCTGAGGTGCCCCCTGCCTCCTACCCCTTCCCCTTCTTTTCTGTTTTGTTTTTAACTATGTGGCCCATTTTAGTGGGGGCCTTTTGGGTTCCCCGGGAGGGTTTGGTTTTAGTTCTCGGATACTGGTTGTATTGTTGTTTACTGGTTTAAGTAATGAGACAGAGCTTATATTATATTTATTTTAACTTTTTGCCCTGTCTGTATATGTTCATTCTGTACACCGCCCTGAGTCCTTCGGGGGCGGGCGGTATATAAATCCAACAATAACTAAATAAAATAAACTACATATGCTAGAATGCTGGGACTAAAGAGCCCCACCAACCACAAAGCTGACGGCTTTGCCTGAATCTCACTTTGGGGTATGATACAGAAACCACCTTCCGAACCATGAATCTTACAACGCCTGAAAGTCAGCAACTACACAAAGACCAACAATAAAAAGTTCAGCACTTCTACGACAACCCCATGATCTGGCAGCCTTATGATTCTGAGCAGTTCTGGTTAACAACAGAAGGGCCTTGTCTCTTGCAACTGGCTGGAAGAGGCAGCTGGTGAGAATACTATTTGTGGCTTTTCTTAATCTCCTACAAACAAGGCCCAGAAGAATATACAGTGGAACCTCGGTTTTCGTTGGTGATCCGTCCGAAAAGAATCGATGAAAACCGAAACCGATTAAAACTGAGGCAAACTTTTCCATAGGAATCAATGTAAATCCAATTAATCCATTCTAGGCACTCCAAAAAACATACCAAAAATACATTTTTGGTGAATAAACATAGTGTTTAATGCTGAAAACAGTAACAAACAGTAACACTAGGACCAGCTTCAGAGCCAGTGGACCAATGTCGCACCGGAAAGCTGTCCAAAGAGGTCTGTTTCTGACGCCTCTTTAAGATTTGTCTGAAATGGGGCAAGACATTGTCATTAAACAAGTTGCAGACACGGCCTGCGACAGCTTTGTCCGGGTGATTTTTCTCCACAAACCCCTGCACCTTACTGCAAATCGATGAAAACTGAGGCAAATCAATGAAAACCGAGACAATTTTTTCACTGAAAAAATCGATGAAAACTGAAACAGATAAAAACCGAAGGAATTAAAACCAAGGTTCCACTGTATAGAGAAAGTGTGTGAACAAGTTGAGAGTGCAAGAAAAATTCTAATACTTATTTCTGCCCCCAATAAGGTGAGGTGGAAATTATCAGAGCTTTTATCCTGGAATAAGGAACAGCAGTCACTGGCCAATGCACAATCCGACCCACGAGAGCCGATACCAAATGATAATTTATCATCATATGCTTAACCTTCATTACAGACCCCAGGGCACTCCACACTGGCACAGTTTCCTATCGTCATGCTCGGATGTGTCATAACACAAAGGAAAACAAGAAACAATGATGTTCTCAAACAAGTTACCTAATTTCAGTTTTCGCAATGCATTCGTGCAGGAGCAAAACATAATTCAACAGTACCAGAATTATCACAGTTTCAAAAGCTCAAACTAAATGACGAGCACCTTTATTTCATAAACAAATCCAGGCTGGACACTTTGGAAAAATAATTTGTTTCCTGTGTCCATCCAACTCAGCTGACCTAAGCAGCTGATCTAAAACTTCCCAGCCTCAATTTGGCATGCACACACAGAGATCGTGGCAAATGAAAAGAAAAGCTATTCATACTAGAGATTTACTTCTTAAGATTACATTCAGAGGGTAGTCGCCCTGGTCGGAAGGAGAACAACTAAATTAGAGTCTAGCAGCACATCAGAGACCAAGATTATCTGGGTACAAGCTTTAGAGATTCAAAGCTCTCATCAGATACCTCAATGATGTATCTCAAAGCACTCTTCATCAGATACCTCAATGATGTATCTCAAAGCTCTCTTCATCAGATACCTCAATGATGTATTTCAATGATATCCTCATCAGATACCTCAACACTTAAAAGCTTATACCCTGAAAATCTTTTTGGTCTTTAAGGTACTACTGGGCTCGAATCTAGTTGTCCTTCTTAGGTTAGTAATTACTGCTACAGTGGCTAAATCAAACATGGATTTGAGGACGATAGCTGACGAGCTGTGCCAGCGGAGGACACAATGCCACACTGGCCACTGCCCCTTCTGGAAGTCCATTCCAACTGGAAGCTCCTTCAGTTTGGGGCTGAAGAGAGGATCTGCAGCAATATGAGAGTGGTGGCAGCTGTATTTGGGAGTTGGCTCGGTTTGGGTTGGATGAAAAGTGGTACTGAGGTTAGGAGGCAAGTCCTAGTTGGAGTCGTGTGGTATGGAAGAAGAAGAGTTTGGATTTATATCCCCCCTTTCTCTCCTGCAGGAGACTCAAAGGGGCTTACAATCTCATTTCCCTTCCCCCGCCTCACAACAAACACCCTGTGAGGTAGGTGGGGCTGAGAGAGCTCTGAGAAGCTGTGACTAGCCCAAGGTCACGCAGCTGGCGTGTGTGGGAGTGTACAGGCTAATTTGAATTCCCCAGATAAGCCTCCACAGCTCAGGCGGCAGAGCTGGGAATCAAACCCGGTTCCTCCAGATTAGATACACGAGCTCTTAACCTCCTACGCCACAGTAGGATGATAGTGGGGTTTCAAGAGTATTAGCTGGGTGTTGGAAGGAGTGGACTGGAACCCAAATTTTGGGAGGCTGGGCCCGGAAGCTCCCTGATACAGAACCAGCCCAGAGGTCTGAGAGCCAGCATAAAGTAGTGGTTAAGAGTGATGACTCTCAGCTGGAGAACCGGGTTTGATTCCCCACTCCTCCACATGAGCGGTGGACTCTTATCTGGCGAACTGGATTTGTTTCCCCGCTTCTACATAATGAAGTCTGCTGGGTGATCTTGGGCTAGTCACAGTTCTCTCTGAACTCTGTCAGCCCCACCTATCTCACAAGATGTCTGTCATGGGGAGAGGAAAGGAGTTTGGAAACCACCTTGATTCTCCTTACATGAGAGAAAGGTGGGGTATAAATCCAAACTCTTCTCTCCGTCTACCAAGGTCAGTGTTGTCTACTCAAACTGGCAGTGATGCTCCAGGGTCTCAAGCACATAACAGTTATTCGCATCACCTGTTAACTGGTGCTCTTAACTGGAGATGCTGGAGAGTCAACCTGGGATCGTTCACATGCAAAGCAGATGACTCCAGGATTGAGCCACAGCTCCTCTCCATATATCAGCTGAAATGCTGTAAGATGAAAAGGATCTGGTTGTTTTGATTATGCCTTCTCCATTTTGAATGTTTAGTGCAGGGGTCTGCAACCTGCGGCTCTCCAGATGTTCATGGACTACAAATCCCACCAGCCCCTGCCAGCATGGCCAGGTTGCAGACCCCTGTACTAAAACATTCAAAATGGAGAAGGCCTTGCTGGCAGGAGCTGATGGGAGGAGCTGATGGGAATTGTAGTCCATGAGCATCTGGAGAGCCGCAGGTTGCAGACACCTGTACTAGATATTTTAGGCAATAATCCCTGCCAAACATCTTTTACTAGTTCATGTTCTCTACTGCACCCATCATTTGGACAGGATCCTATTGTGTTCTCACGTGATACTGCTATGTCTTAGGAACTATAACATTTTCTAGTACAGCCTGGCAAGTTATGAATGTATCAGAGTTGCCACTGCCAGATTCTTAAGCCCAGGTGTAACTGATTTAAGTACCAAACTGCCACATAAGCAGAGCAATTTCACCGAAGAAAGTGCTATCCATAATTCTGAGCAAAGAGATTGACTCTGCAGTGGATCATTTCTGGGGCGGGCCTTCCAAGATGGCGATGGGATGGGTGTTTTGATTCTCTCTCCTCTGCAAGCTAAGTTTATTTGACTCTTTTATCTGCTTTCTGGCTCATTTCTCTGGCTCCAGCCTGTCCCAACAGCAACTATTTGCAACTAGCTGCAACTAACAACCTATGTTGCTGAAAGTGCAGTTGTTCGGTTTGTTTTGCTGGTGGATTATCCTTCTCTTGTTTCCTCCCTGTTCGTGGGAGACTGCATAGACTGTCGCAATTATATCTGCAGCAAAATTAAGTGGTGTAGATTTTCCTAGACTGTACCACCTCTGGATGCAGCTGGAAGAATGCATACATCTGAATGCTCACTATCTTTGTAGAAACAACCTTCTTGAACATGGAAATCTAGCATGTCAGGGAAGACAGCAGACTGAACACTTTCCCCTGACACCTTGCCTGTCTGCATGCAGGGAGTGTTATAAGGCGGAATTCCAACATGGCACCATCCCCACCTGCTGTAGTTTGAAATTGTACTGTCCAGGAAAATCTTTACTACTTTATTTCGATGAAGGGGTAAGATGGGCCAGACAGCAGACACAACGAATAGTATAGGAATTTGTCCTTGGTGCAGGTACTCTTAGAGCAGTTTCTTAAGCAATGCTCATCACTAGCAAACGTAATGCTATGGATTAAAATGCATGCTGTGCTAAGAATTTGGCGTTCCTGCTTTATTTTTTAAAAGCACCACTTCGCATTTGGCCTCTCTTCCCACAGCCAGAAAACTGTCAACTTCCATGTTGGGATTTATGAAACTGACATGTAGAACGAATGAACAGGGGAAATCAAGCTCACCTTCACAGCCATTTTTAGACACAACTTGTTTCAATTCTGCCCTTAGTGACAAAGGATAGCTTGGAACTGGCACTGCTAAGCCTCGAGCCATTTCGGAAACACCACCCTTGTTCCTGGCAATGATTGCAATGAAGGTGAAAAGTAAGGATATCGGAGGTAGGCAAGATACAAATCCAGAGTCTGATGCTCAATCTCTCCCCTTTTTTCCCCCTTAGACATCAAGCTTTATGGAACTGTAGTTTTTGTGTAAGAGAGACACAGCAATGTTTAAAAGAGTATCTGAATTCAGCAGCCATTGCTACTGCCAACTGGGACTCACCAGAAGGGACTACACTGAACAACCAACCATCTCTGTGTGTCTGCAAAATACGTCCTGCCAAGGAGCCCTGCCAGTTAGCATCACAGAAAACATAGACACAATCTACTAGACCGTCGCTCACTTAACATATTCACTTTAACATGTTTTCAGCAGGATAGCGTTCCTAGCGAACGTCATCGTTAAATGACGCTTCCAGAGCTACATAAAACCCTAAAATAACTTCACGTATTCCAAAAGGAGGGCTGCTAGCAACAGCCCATCCAGAAGCATCTCTCTTGGGGAAAAAACCAAGCTACAATGGAACAAAAATAGATTTGCCACAGGATCTGTGTTTACTGTCTTTCCTTGGTTTTATTTGGAGGGTTTTGGCTATGATGAATGAGGAAAGGCTCAAGGAATGCTACACGATACTTCTGTATCAGAATGGTGCTCGAGTGGACTGTGCGCTCCTTCCCCTGCAATGATCTCACAGGTCTTTAATTTTTCCTTCAATGCTTGGTGTTAATCTCCTGGGCTTGTGAGCTGCAATGACAGAAAGGACTGAATTCTTGACAGAAGTGGGGTGGGGGAATGAAGAAATAGTTCATCTTTTTCTGGGACAAGTAAGTAATGTCGGTGCAAACACTTAATATAACTTCTTTCTCTCCATTAAATAAAAACCCGTCTGCGCACCCACCTGTTTGCAAACCCACTGTGTAGGAGGGTTGAAGGTAATGCATGAGATCAAAATGTATGCCGGAGTTTTTTCTCCCCCCGCCCCGCTTTTCCATCTCCCCCTTCTCATGCAGTTCCCAGTTTGTTGGTACAATTCTGGCAGCACTTTAACCAGCAAAAAGCAAAGCAAAACAAACCCGGTTTCCAGTGAGTACATCTCTTTCTATATCTTGCAAAGATGAAAGGCATCCAACCTTTCCCACGGTGCCTGAAATTGCTACATGGAGCATTTGTTTGTTTAAAGTACTGTTAACCTGCTTCTCTCCACTCTTGTGGACTTAAAGAAGCATGCAATGCTACCCCCTCCCCTCCCAACACAGAGACATAACAGAAAACCACAAATATTTAAGCCCAAATTAACACCAACAAAATACTGCACAGGGAGGGCAGATGGTGAAAGAAGAGGAGCTTGTTTTTATATCCCATGTTTCTCTCCTATAAGGAGACTCAAAGCGGCTTACAAACTACCTTTCCTTCCTCTCCCCACAACAGACACCTGGTGAGGTAGGGGAGGCTGAGAGAGTTCTGAGAGAACTGTGACAGACCCAAGGTCACCCAGCAGGAATGTAGAAGTGTGGAAACACATCTGGTTCACCAGATAAGTCCACTGCTTATGTGGAAATGTAGGGAATCGAACCCGGTTCTTCAGATAAAGAGTCCACCTGCTGTTAACCACTATACCACACTCTGATCTTGATGTCTATAAGTTCTCTCCCCAGGCAGGCAGGTGCCATTCCTCAATACAGGCCTCTTCCGCACATGCAGAATAAATGCACTTTCAATCCACTTCCACGATTGTTTGCAAGTGGATTTGGCTCTTCCGCACAGTCAAATCCAGCTGCAAAGTGCACTGAAAGTGGATTGAAAGTGCATTTATTCTGCATGTGCGGAAGGGGCCACTGTGTCTGAGATGCCATGTTCTCCCAAACCAGAAGATTCTGGCCTCTGTCATACTAGCCTTGTCTACCTGGGTTCCTACCCCATTAAAATTTTAATTGCCTATCTTGAAGCTGATTTTAAATTTAAAAGAAAACAGCAGATGAAAGTAGAATATTAGCAATGTCACAGTGCATAATTGATCAATTGTTTCATTTTGAATAGATGCATGAGCCTAGAATGGATTAGAATTCAACAAAGGTAGCAGGAAGTCATTTATTTAGTGTAAGGGTATGCCGTTTAGTGGCTTGCAATAAGTTGAGTCCAGTTATTGCAGAAGTTATGTTTTAATTGTTTTGTATTTTTTATATTTCATATTTTTGTATTGTCGAAGGCTTTCACGGCCGGAATCACTGGGGTGCTGTGTGGTTTCCGGGCTGTATGGCCGTGTTCTAGCAGCATTCTCTCCTGACGTTTCGCCTGCATCTGTGGCTGAATCTGTGGCTGCATCTGATCCTCTGAAGATGCCAGCCACAGACGCAGGCGAAACGTCAGGAGAGAATGCTGCTAGAACACGGCCATACAGCCCGGAAACCACACAGCACCCAAGTTTCATATTTTTGTTTTGCATTCATATTTGCATTGTTTCGCAGTGTGAAAGTGTATAGGTTTTCTCTTGTTTGTATGTTAAGAAAATTAAAAAAAATTGCATTAAAATATTTAATTGCCTACCTGCCCAGTCGCATTTAAACACATGGAAAGTCACTTAAGTTACATGAACAGTCTGAACAAATGAAATTCCCGAAGTTCAAACATATTCCTGCTTTGCTCTTTGGCGCAGGTAACTATGAGTGGATATCTAGCAGAGCTGACCTTGTTTGTTTTTTTTATAAGTGCCATCCTACACTTTCCAACAGCATGATGACACACAGAAATTAAATACATGAAAATTTTTATTAGAACTTTACTTCTATGTTAGGAAAACTCTTAATTTCTGCATGTTAGGATGGGATCTCTATTCACAGTCCACTGTACCTCTTGATGAACTTGGATTACCCAATCAAATCATTTGCATTTTGCTGACATAACCATCACCCCAGGAAGAGGTTAAGACTCTATACCAGGGGTGGCCAACCTACAGCACTCCAGATGTTCATGGAGTGCAATTCCCATCAGCCCCTGCCAGCATGACCAATTGGCCATGCTGGCAGAGGCTGATGGGAATTACACTCCATGAACATCTGGAGTGCCATAGGTTGGCCACCCCTGCTCTATACAGCTTTGCCAAGCAATTCTCCCCTTTTACTGGACTTCAACAGCCACTCCCTTCAAATAAAGGTGAAGTTTCTCCTTCAGTCGTGTCCGACCCTGGGGTACCACTGCAAGCAGTGATTTCATAGGCAAGCCATTTTTGTGGGGTAGTTTGCCATTGCTTTCCCCGGCTATTCTTTACCCCCCTAGCTATGGCTGAGTTGACCCTGAGCCAGCTGCCAGGATATCTGACCCACAGGGGGCTCAAACTCCTGACCGTGTGAGTGGCAGTGCTAGCACTTAACCACTATGCCACGTGGCTCCTCCCTTCAACATGTAAACAAATCAGAATTTCAAGCCAGTTCAGAAATTGTCGCTCTTTCTGCTTCTCTCTCAGAATGCAAAATAAATTCAAAGAAACAAACTCAGTTGAAATGACTACCCCACTTAGAGAACATCTTGCAATGCAGAACTGCTAAACTCCTGATTATGAGATTATGACATAATGTGACATATGCTTACAAAATTACACACGAGTAGGAAAAGTGCACAGAGAAAAAAACAGTTGCGCTTCTCTGTATCTGTTGTTCATTGAGTGTTTCTGTGCAGACACGCAATGCCTGCACAAAGGCCTGCCCTCCAGGTAAACATCTCTAGCCTCCAAGCTACAGAAGGGGCACCCTCTGGAGTGCAAGTGACTTTTTTATTTGCTGCTTCTACACAGAGGGAGTACAGAAGGCCCTGTTCCCTTGTTTGTTTGTGCTCCCTTGTTTGTTCAAGTAACACACCGAGCTTGTGTTGTCTGAGCGAATTATCACTCTTCTCCTCCAAAGAATATCTGGAAAGGAGGTAACGGCAAATCTGACTTCATGTAATTCAAATACATTAACATGTAAGCAGACTTGTTCCTTGTCCCAAAGGACCTGTATTGACATGTCTTGGCAATGTGCTCCCACCTCACCAGAAATGCATCACTAGTGACCACAGTTTCAGGCACCCAAAGGGGAGCCCAGTAAAACAGATTAGGGTACTACAGCTGCCAAGATACAGGGTGGTCTTACCACATGGGTATGCTGGGCAGTTGCTTAGGGGGCCTATGAGCATAAGGACCCCATGCTAATCTATGTTTGTTGTGACTGTCTGTGCAACATCTCAGAACCCCACTGGGGCAAAGTAGAAACAAGTGTCCCTTGTTAACGTGGCTTTTAGCCTCAAAGCTCTGTCAGACCTATTTTTTGGAAGGAACTTCTGGCAGATTTTGCATGCCTGAACAGTGTGGGCTTCAGCCAAACAGAGTAAACAGGAATTGTATTAATGGCTATGGGTCATCTTGGTTGAGGATTTCAGTGCACTTTTTAAACAGAGTTTCACTGCTATCGTTCCATTGGGTCTTAAGAGTTGTGCCCAGATCCTTGGGGAAAATATTCTTGAGTACTTCCAGGTGCATGGGTGATGGTTGGGGGGGGGCGGGGGATAAGTCAGCTGTCAATAGTCAATAAAGACTCATTGTGATCATTGTCAGGAACAAGAAAAAAGCAAAAACAAATTATCGGGCAGCAACTGGAAAAAATGCAGAGGAAGGAAGGAAGCCTCTACTCACAATGTTGGCAAGAAGAGAACTGAGGGAGGGGGTGTGCCTCTCTGGAGAATGTGAAGGTCTAGGATTGGGGGGGAGCCATTTGAGGGGAGGGGCTTGAAGGCTAGAAACTTTCACCAGGGCAGCAGGCCGGAATGTAGGTTAAGTCCCAGTGTGGGGCTGCAGAGTAGACAGAAGTTGAGCTTTTTCTCCTGCTTCTCTAATATGGACACACAGAGACCCCGAATGAAGTTGGTTGGTAATGGATTGTGACAGACAAAAGAAAAAGCTTACTCAGGTTCATGGATAACATCACATGGTTTCTCTTGTAGGGGAGATACAAGCCCATAAGAAGGGTCTCCTGGATCAAACCAGTAGTCTGACCTTTTCCTCACAGCAGCCAGCCAGTTACCTGGAGGAGTCAACTGACAGGAAATGGAAGCCAAGGCCTTCTCCAGATGGTCTCTTCTACCACCAGTATTTAGGGCATCAAAGATCTAAGTATGGGAGTTCTCTAGTGGTCTATAACCCAGCCAGGGGGGAGTTTCTATAAGCTGCAAGCTGAAGACCGCCATCCTAAAAGTTTAAGGTGGGCAGCAGAAACTTAAACTTATAAACTTATTTATTAATTAAACTTATATTTATTTATTAATTAAACTTATAGGTGGGAGCAGAAGAGTGTTTTCACAGCTTCCTGTAGACATCGCTCCCACCTTCTTTCCAATACCCTATAAAAGGCTTGACTGATCCAAGATACTTGGTCATCCAAGCGCTTACATATCTGAAGAACTTTGTCAATTCTTTGGTTTTTTTTCCAAGTCTATCCTCGCTCTCCTTTTCTAATTTGCTCGTTGCATTTGGCAAATACCACAACAGTACTCACCCGCTGAGAAATAATAAATGTGCAGCAAAATATTGAAAAGTAAAGCCAGCTTAAGAACGCTCCCTCGTTTATGCCGATACTGAACATGCAAGTACAAATGCAAACTCTGCATAATCATGCTCACTTGAAGAATGCTTTTCTTCATAGTAAGGAAAAAAACAACAACTTTTCAGCCCCAGGAAACAGCAGTTTATATCCATCATATGATCTACACGGAAGTCTATTAGGGTAACGTGTTTAGATTTTTAACAACCCAAAAATTCTTATTTAAGAAAAATGCCTTTAAATATATATATATTTATCATGAGAATGCCTACTGATCCAACGGTACTTCTTCATAGCCTAGCTTTAGGGAAGGCCAAATACTTTTACACGGCATGTTAATCTGCCCGTTTGCAAACCACCACCTAGAAAATTAAGAAGGCTAATTGGACTACATAGCAAATGGTCCATTAATTGAAGTCAAAACCTTGGGGGGAGGGGGATAGAAAAGCTGGGAAGAATTAGATATGATATTTAAACAGCTCAACTTTATTACCTTTCTTCCCCTAACATGATTTCTTCTTGATGTTAGTACAACAGCAACAACAACAACAACAACAACAACAACATATTTATTTACGGTCAACGACCAGTATAAAAACCCACCCTACAGTCATTCATCAACATCAATACAATATTTACATTAATTAGTACTTAAATTAAGAGTTAATCGCCACTGTGAAAAGTATCTGTAAAACCTGACTTAAAACTATAACTTTCAACAAATTAATCTGGGTTTAATGTTAGTATAGTTAGCATAAGCTGGGCATAGGAAAAACTAGGCAGGGCATAGGATAAACCAGGCAAGAAAAATGGAAACAAATTATATCAGAACAGCAACACTGAAACCAGAGGGGTGAATATTTCAGGGTATTCCACTGCAGATATCAACAGCAGGATCTTGGGATATTCCATTGCTGACATCAATAACCAATAAAAGAAAGCTCAAGGCATGGATAGAATGTGAGACTGCAGCTTCCTAGAATTTCATCAGGTCAAACCATGATTTAGAGTGGTTCTCACTATAAGCATCTCATATGTCATGCAAATTGAGACTCAGCCCACAAAGGGAGGGAGTGCCTGAACCCATCCACCGGCTCAGTGACCCTCTAAATCTTGTTTACTCCAACTGATAGAATCCATGAGTCAATCTCTTACTCATTTTCAATTCTTCATGCAAAACAGTCTAACAGGCCACACACCGTCAAACGTATGCACACAAATGCATACGCAACACAAGTCTCAGTCCGCATCACGTTTCCCACAGAAGCTCATACTACAATAAACAAGAGTTGTCCTTTAAGCATCACAATGGTCTGTTGCTGAAGTTGCTAAGTTAGTGCTGAAACAGACACCTCCAAGTCGGTTTCGTTCCCTTGCGCGCTTTAAATTGGATTATGTTGACGGTATTACTCCTCGGGAGTCTTTGTGAGAACAAGTCTATCCACAAACTGAAGCAAGCCAATGAAGTTAAAACAAATTATTTAACCCCTAAAGTTAGTTACTTGACGATCTGGCATCACCAATGAATGCAGAAACTTCTCTGATGTGCACATTATAAATAAACCTAGCTGATGCCTAATGTCACCTTATTATGTTACCAGCAGTCCTGTCTGACAGGGCATCAGTTATTTTCTCAGCATCTAATTTCTAAAGCAGGAGCCCCAAAAGAAAGCCCTGAATCAGTTAATGTATGAAGAGGCTTCTCCTTTTGGCTGAAGTTCTAAGAATAGCCGACATTTACCTTTGCTCTTGTTTTTTTTTAAAAAAGAGAAAGGTATACTGTTACACAGAGAGCCAAAGGTCTCTGGATTTCTTGCCACACACACTGAAACCAATTCCAGGACTTATGCAAATTGACAGTTTTCACAGACAGCCATGAGGTTTCTGGAAGCAGGAAGAGGGCAGCTCCTCAAAACCAAAAACAGGGAGGAGGTGAATGCCACGGCCTAACCACGAAGTCAGCGATGGCAAACCTTTGGGGCATGTCAAAAATTCAGAAAATACTTAACTTGACTCTTCTGGCATGTCATCCCCACCCCTCCCTGAACAAAACAGAAACAGTTCTGTACACATTCATTCAGTTTAAAAAATACAGACCAATCATGTGTGGTGCTATATGTTATATAAAGAAAGTCAAAGCATTACAAGCATGAATCGGACAGGGAGCACAGTTGCTGTTGGGCGTCAGTGAATGCTGGCATGTCACCCGTAATGTCGTAACATGTCACCTTTGACCCCGTGTGATCGCCATCACTGCACTAAGTCGATTTTGTTCTGCTCCTCCGAATATCAACAACAGATCCCACCGTTGGTACTACAGAAAAGTCACACAGAGACGCAAGGCCGAATAAGGCACCGCCTCGCCAGTTCCAAGGTTCCCCCTTCGACACCAAATCTTCCAAATGTCACAACCCCGACAGCACCCAGGCCAAGCAAGGTCTTTGGAGACGTTTGGCCTTCCAAGGGTAGGATCCTGCCGGGAATTGTCAGCGTACCTCCCGGAGAAGCAAGTCCTAGTGAAGCAAAGAGACTTGCTCATAAATAAAGATGAGAAGGACCTGATTGTAGAGGCTGTTGACAGCACAGTCATGACAGCTGAAACCTTACGGTAAAAACACCTTCCTTAACATGCAAAGCAGAGGAGAAACGGGAACCTGGCCTGGCCCAAACCGTATCACGTTTGTTGTTATTATTTGCAACGAGACGCGCAGCGCAGCTGTTTCCACACAGAACCCTACAGTCAGCCCCACTTCACTGCATGGGGCTCAGGTGAACTTGTCTAGGATTGCAGCCGCCGCGTTTTCCCTAGAGACCGTCTTCGTGGCGAAGGCACCAGAGCGGCCCTTCTGGAGAGCTTTACGCAGCCGCCAGAACCACCGAAAGGCTGAGAGCCTCCCCAACCGGAGCCCGAGGCGCCCCCGTTTCGACACCGGAGGAAACCGAGGCAACCCTGGGATAAGGAACCGGGCGGGAAAGACGTGCATGGCTACCGCGCCGGGGCCCGCGCCAAAGCACAGCGCAAAGGTGCCTCCCGGGCGGCGGGGCTCCCGGCGAGGGAGAGAGAGAGCAGGGCCGGGGCGCGGAGGAGACCGAGCAAGGCCGCTCAGCCGAGGGCGAAGGACACTGCCGCCCAGCCCAGCCGGGGCCCCCGGAAAATGGCTGCCGCTGGAGCGGAGCCTCTTTTGGCAAGGCGGCTGCAGCAGAGCGCGCCGCTCGACGCCGGCTTTGGGGTTGGGGAGGAGGAGGAAGGGACCCCACCCCGGCCTCACCTCTGAATTTGAGCTCGTGCTGCGGTTCCAGGCTCAGGACCTGCTCGGTTTTGGCCATGGTCCTCCCGCGCCTGGTCGGTGGCACCGGGCGGAGCTGGAGAGCGCAGCGAAGAGACGGCGACGCGCCCGGGCCGCTGGGCTCACCCTCCGGAGGGCCTGGCCGGAGCGGGGGGTGGGGGGAGGAGGAGGAGGAGGGCTGCGCTTCGAGGGCGGCGCACAGCGGAGCCTGGGAGGCGGCGAGGGGAGAAGCCGGCAAGCTGGCTGGCTGGGCGGGCGTGCGCTTGCCTCCCTCGCCACGGCCCGAGGAGGAGGAGGAGGAGGAGGAGGACGCTGCAGCAATGGCAAGGAGGGGGCCGGCCGGAGGGAGGGAGGCTGCAAGCTGACGTCAGCAGGAGGAAGGCGGGGGTGGCCAGCCCTCCTCTCGCCTGGCGGAAGGAGCCTCCCGCGCGCAAAAGGCCGCCGGACCGGGGAGGGGGGGGGGGGATGCTGGAGGAAAGCGCGCGCGCGCCACGGCGCCTGGGCAAAAGTGGCGCAGGAGGGAGCGGCTGTTTTACACCCGATTAACGCGTTGAGGAGCCGGCGAGATTTAGCGAGCCAGCGTAGGCGAATGAGAGCTTGGATGTGTACCCCGCTTTGCTCTCTCTTTAAGGAGTCTTAAAGCCGTTTGCAGACTCCTTTTCCCTTCCTCTCCCCACAGCAGACACCTGGTGAGGCCGGTGGGGCTCAGAGAGTTTGGAGAATACTGAGACTGACTGAGTCACTCAGCAGGCTTCATGTGGAGGAGCGGGGGGGTGTGTGTGTGGCAAATCTGGTTCTCTAATGATAATGAAACCTTTAATGGCATTTAATCTGGTTCTCTAGAATTTGTGTCTGCCTCTCATGTGGAGGAGTGGGGAATGACACTCGGTTCTCCAGGTGAGAGTCTTCTGACAAAGGAAGTTGGTGGTGCCGTCCAATGGATGGAAACCTGCCCTCATATGTTTTCTGTTTGGATCTCCACTCTCCAAGCGTTCCACCAGGCCAGCACCTTTCTTCTTGATGTGGTTTTTCTCAGGGCTCATCTAATCTGATCCCAAGCAGGCTGGGTGGTGGAAAGTACTGTCAAGTTGCAGTTGGTTTATGAGGATCTCATGGGATTGTCAAGGCAAGAAGCAGACAGGTGGTTTTGCCATTGCCTGCTTCTGCATAGCAGCTCTTGAATTCCTTGGTCTCCCATCCAAGTACTAACCAGGACCAACCGTGCTAAGTGTCTGATACTTGATGACATGCAGCCAACTTGGGTCATCAAGGTGATCTGAGCTGGTGGGGGTGGAAAGTGCCATCAAGTCACACCTGATCCATGGTGACCCTGTAGGGTAGGGGTGGTCAACCTATGGTGCTCCAGATGTTCTTGGACTACAATTCCATCAGCCCCTGCCAGCATGGCCAATTCTGAGAAATGTGGCATCCAGTTATGGTTAGATAGAAAGAAAAAATAATACACAAATACCATTTATCTTTTTATTGTTGCCTTCATGTATCTGGGGGCTGATGTAATTTGTGGTCTTTGCTTTTAACTTCTGCAGGACAAACTTCTTACACTGCCACATTAAGGAATCTGCACCACTGGCTTCTTGTCTGTCATGCAGCTGTTAAAAGTATAAGAGCCCTGCTATACTTTGTTTCACATAAATATGTTAGTAGATTGTATATTCCTCTGCCACAGAACAAAGCATGCTGGACATTCTTTGTTATAGAATGCTTCGCCTTGGTCCCAGTGCCCATCAAGCTCTGCTTCACCCGCCCATATGAATGTAAGAAATACATTTTGGCATATATCAAAGTACCATGTCCAATAATGCACAAAATAATGGTTTTGAAAAAGGCAGCGTGTAAAAATGAATGATAATTCTCATATTCATTTGGGACTATGTTCTAATGTGGAAGCATACGATTTTCTCAACTGCTACATCTCAACTGACTGAACTAACATCTTTATGTGGAACAGAGTATAGAAGAAAAGTGGTAGATGTAGTAAGCTTTGGTTCTGAGATCACATTATGTTTTTCTGTGATGGCTAATTAAAATTAGAGCTGATGGTTAATTAATTAAATTAGAGACACTGAGAACTTTGCAGTGAATGTATTCAGCAGGTGAACGTAACCATTTTTTAAAAAATATATATCTTTATTGTTTAAAAGATAGAAGTTACAAAGTTTAAAAAAGAGAGAAAAGGAGAGAAAGAAAGGAGCAAGGTTTGTTCTCTTCACATGTCACTTTATAAATCAGGTCACATCTCACTTTATAAATCAGGAACATAACCATTTTTGATTGCCACGGTCAGTAATGAGCCAGCCCTTATATCTTATCACTGCCTTCCAACTTGAACAGCGCGTCAAACAACTTTGTGGTTTTTCTATAGCTGTGATTTAATGTCCTTCAGTATTGCTGCTTTTGCTTCTGTGCAGTAGGTGTAATCAGTTTCGCCCCGTGGTAATTGATTGGGACCACATAATTAAATAACATGGGGGGGGGGGGGAAGGTTCCAGTAAACATGTTTAAAATGTACACTTTAAAGATCTTATAAAAGCTCCACACGTCCCATCAGCATCTGCCTTGTGTCCCTTTATTTTAGACAAGTTAAATGTATTCATTATTTACGTTTATTTCCTGCCCTCCTCCTGTATATAGGGCTCAGACCACTCACAAAATAAATATTATACAAAGTAATTTTAAAATATTAAAATATTTTTAGAAGCTGAAAATATCACAATTAACTGAAGAAGATGATCCTTTAACAACAGAAGAAATAGCTTTAACTATTAAAACTTTAACCAAAAAAATACATCACCTGGACTAGATGACTTTACCACAGTATATTATCAGGCCTTTGCTGAAACAGTTGTTGAACAACTGTATAAATTGTTCCAAGCAGTTCATATAAGTAAACATTTCCCACAGTCTTGGGTTTTAGGTAAGATTACACTGAATCTTGAACTGGAAAAGAAAGTAACAAGATTAGACCCATAACTCTATTAAATAATGATTATAAGATTTCAACAAATTTATTAGCAGAGTGAGTAGGCCAAGTTATTGTTAAATATATAGATAAGGATAGGACTTGTTTTATAACTAAACAGTTAACACTAATGCTGAACGCAAGAAAAGTATATAACTTTACCCGATATGTAAGTAGCAAAAAACGTAGGGCTCCATTTTTTTAATGCAGAGAAGGCATTTGAGTACCATGTGCAATAATGCAACAAATAATGGTTTTGACAAAGGCAGAACATAAAAATGAATTCTAATTCTCATATTTGTTTGAGACTAAATTCTAATGTGGAAACATACAATTTTCTGTACCCCTGCAGCTCAGCTGACTGCACTAACATCTTTTTCTGAGACGGAGGATAGTTTTCTTGTCAGCTGTATGACTGTTTGATTTCAGGGGAATATTTTTGCTTTTAAACAACAGAGTTTCATGTAATGGCACTGGCGTAATGCCCATTGGGCAAGGTGGGCAGCTGCCCAGGGCATCACCTTGTGGGGGGCATCAAAATGCTGGGTTCGTTTTTGGGTATTTTTAGTGGTTTTCCATTTTTGGCCTGCAGGGGGCTCATTTTTAGGCTAGCGGCACCAAAATTTCAGCGTATCATCTGGAGACTGTCCTTATGCTACCCCCCAAGTTTGGTGAGGTTTGGTTCAGGGAGTCCAAAGTTATGGACTCCCAAAGGGGGTGCCCCTATCCCCCATTGTTTCCAATGGGAGTTAAAAGGAGATGGGGGCTACAGTTTTGAGGGTCCATAACTTTGGCCCCCCGAACCAAACTGCACCAAACTTGGGGGGTATCATTAGGGAAATCTCCTGATGAGACCCTGAAAGTTTTGAGACTGTGCCTTCAGAAATGTCCCCCCCCCCCAGCCTGCAACCCCCATTGACAGCAATGCAGAAAACTCAATGCAGAACAAAGATTCTTGGGCAAATTTCGGGATGTTCTTGCAGGGAGCGCATTTTTTAGGCTAGTGGCACCAAAATTTCAGCGTATCATCTGGAGACTGTCATGATGGCACCCCCAAGGTTTGGTGCAGTTTGGTTCAGGGGGTCCAAAGTTATGGACCCTCAAAAGGGTATCCCCCTTCTCCTTAGCAAAGAATGTGGGATGGGGTACTCCCTTTGAGGGTCCATAACTTTGGACCCCCTAAACCAAACTGCACCAAACATGCGGGGTCCCATCAGGACGGTTTCCAGATGTTACCCTGAAATTTTGGTGCCAATACATCCAAAAATGCGCCCCCTTCAGGAACATCCCAGAAATTTGCCCAAGAATCTTTGTTCTGCATTGAGTTTTCTGTATTGCTGTCAAGCATAAGCATAAGCATAAGCATTTTATTGTCATTGTGCACGCACAACGAAATTTACAGCAGCATTCCTCGATGCACACAATTTCAGACTCATACAATTTCAGACTCATGCAATTTCAGACTCATACATCATCATCCTCCACCCATCCCTACATAGCCCCAAATACATCAATATGAAGCAGCGGAGTTTAGCATAGCCACAGCTCTAGAGTAGAAGCTGTCTCTAAGCCTCTTTGTCCTAGTTCTGAGGGCCCTGTATCGTCTGCCAGATGGTAGCAGTTTAAAAAGAGAGTGTGCTGGATGAGACGGGTCCCTTAGAATATTTTGGGCTTTATTTAGACTTCGGGCATTATAGATTTCTTCCAAGGAGGGGAGAGGGCAGCCGATAATCCTTTGTGCAGTATTGATCACCCTTTGGAGGCCTTCCTAGCCACCACTGTGCAACTGGAGAACCATACACAGATGCAGTAGGTTAGGACACTCTCTATAGCACAGCGGTAAAAGGACACCAGAAGTTTTCCATCTAGTTGTTGCTTCCTTAAAAGTCTCAGAAAGTACAGTCTTTGCTGGGCTTTCTTAACCACCGCGGTAGTCTGTACTCCCAGGGCAAATCCCCTTTAATCATGCTTGTAGGAATTTAAAACTAGCCACCCAGCTCCACTTGATCTCCATTTATAGTCAAGGGCTGAATTTCTGAGCTATTCCTTCTATAGTCCACTATGAGCTCCTTTGTCTTGTTAGTGTTAAGAACCAGGTTATTTTCCCTGCACCATGAGAGCAGTCGGTCCACTTCATTCCGATAGGCAGACTCATCCCCTCCAGAGATGAGCCCCACCACCGTTGTGTCATCAAATTTGATAATGGTGTTACTATGATAGACAGGAGTACAATCATATGTATAAAGGGTGAACAGTAAAGGGCTCAACACACAGCCCTGTGGCGTTCCCATATTTAGAGTAAGAACTGAGGAAACCCGATTTCCCAGTCTAACCCTCTAGGAGCGTCCAGACAAGTCCCTAATCCACAAAACAGATTGAATGCTTGAGAGTCCAAGATCCACAAGTTTTGTCCTGCCAGTCTTTGTGGCGAGATTGTGTATTAAATCTGCAGAACAAAGTCCGCATAAGAGCATTCGCACATAATTCCCCTGCTGTTCCAGATGCGTCAAAGCTGAATTGTGGAGGCTGTTAATGAGGCTAATGACGTGATCCTCCGTAGATCTATTAGTCCGATATGCTTGAGACTGATGTTTATCAAATGTATCTGGAAGGCAAGAACTAATATGCCTATGGACCAGTTTTTCAAAACACTTCATGATGATGGGGGTGAGTGCCACTGGTGCTATAATCCCTGAAGATTGTCAGCAGGAAATCTCTTTGGTAGTGGAACAATGGTTGCGAAGCTTTCAAACAAGATGGAATGGTGGACTGGGATAAAGATCGATTAAAGATCCCGAGTAGAAAACACCAGCTTCAGTTGGTTAGCGCATTCCTTTAACTTACCCGACCGAGGAGCTCTACCATCGGTCCAGCAGCCTTCCTTGGATTCACAGCCCTCAAAACTTGCCTCACCTCATCGTTCTGCATCCACGAGTGAGGTGTTGAGCTGCAATCACCTGGTGGCTGTTGGTGTCATCTCCTTCTGAGTAGACCTGTTTCCATGAGGGCAAAAGTGATTTAGCTCCTCCGCCAGAGAAGAATCCCCATCCACAGAAATGTCATTGTTTGGTTTATGGTTGGTAATTTGTTGAATTCCCTGCCACACCTGCCTCATGTTGTTATTATTAAAATAATCTTCAATTTTTCTCTTATAACTCATCTTGGCTGTCAATGGGGGTTGCAGGCTGAGGGGGGCACATTTCTGAATGCACAGCCTCAAAACTTTCAAGGTCTCATCAGGAGACTGCCCTGATGATACCCCCCAGGTTTGGTGCAGTTTGGTTCAGGGGGGCCAAAGTTATGGACCCTCAAAACTGTAGCCCCCATCTCCTATTAGCTCCCATTGGAAACAATGGGGGATGGGGCACCCCCTTTGGGAGTCCATAACTTTGGACTCTTTGAACCAAACCTCACCAAACTTGGGGAGTAGCATAAGGACAGTCACCTGATGATATGCTGAAATGTTGGTGCTGATATGTCTAAAAATGCACCCCCTGCAGGCACCAATGTCCTGGTGCAAAAAAAATTTGGTCGTGGTGGAGAGGCCGCCCATGGTGGGGGGGCATCCAACTCAGGTTTTGCCCAGGGCTACAGTTTGCCCAGGGCTGCCTCATTACGCCCCTGTGTAATGGCACATTGTTTGGAAACCACCTCGTATCACAAAGCAGAGACAGACAAGCGCTTTTTAAAAATTATATATATATTTCTCCACATTAGAGTCCGCCATGCTTAACCACTACATCACACAGGCTTTCTCAGAGGTGGTTTGCCATTGCCATAGCAACCCTGGTATTCCTTGGTGGCCCCCCATCCAAATACTGATCAGGGCTGACCCTGCTTAGCTTCTGAGACCTAAAGTGACTGGGTAGCCAGACCTGGGTAATGCTTGTACATTGCCTTCCCCTGTTGTCTTGCATGACATTCTTTTAATGTGATCACCATTAAGCCTTGATTAGGCAGACTGAACTCATTTTAAGTGAATAAATCCTTCCTGTGCAGGCAAAGCACCTCCCTTCCCTTGACATTTATTGACAGGGACTGCAGTGAAACGTGATCCTTTGCTAGGGACCAGAGAGGGGAGAAGGGGTGGGGTCCTGACTGGGTATAAAGAGACAAAGGAAAACATCCAAAGAAAGGAATTCAAAGAGGAATAGCTGTTCTCTATTATATTTGTAATAAATCATCATTATTAAAAGATCACGAAATCTCTGGCAGCATGATGGGGACCAGGCAGTGGGGTGTAAATAGGATTCCGTGTAAGAAATGCACAACAATTCCCTATACCACCCACAGTTCTTTAAAACTATTCAGGGCATCTTTGCAAATATGTACCCCCTTGCCCATGATAATGACAAACATCCTGCTGCTCATATATATATGCTCTGAATGGTGGGCTGGGCTATGTAGGTGAAGGGTGGGGCTATGCAAATAGATCACTACATCTAATAGTAAGGTGGTTGTCCCCTATGCCAATCACAAAAGCAGTTAAGCTAGCATCCTCCCCCCCCCCAAACAGAGAACTCTGCCTACTTAGGGAGCTCCTGAGCTAAGCAACTAAGTAATTTTTTAAAAAAACTAAAAAGAAGAGTTGGATATATATCCCCTGTCTCTCCTGTGAGGAGGCTCAAAGGGGCTTACGAACTCCTTTCCCTTCCCCCTCACAACAAACACCTTGTGAGGTAGGTGGGGCTGAGAGAGCTCCGAAGAACTGTGACTAGCCCAAGGTCACCCAGGTGGCATGTGTTTGAGTGCACAAGCTAATCTAGTTCACCAGATAAGCTTCCACAGCTCAAGCAGCATAGTGGGCACTGGCGTTCCTGCCTAGGGACATGGGGTACCCCTTGTCCCCGGGCGCATCTATTGAGGTCACGTGGGGGGCGCCAAAACATCCTCCTACAGAGCGAGGGATTGAGCAAGCCCTAGAAAGCAGGCACTGAAGCAGCGGACTGCTCCCAGTGCCTGTTGTAGCCCCGGCCACTCTGTACGGTGGCCTGGAGTGTCCAGGGCTAGGGGAGAGAGTCCCACTTTGGGCTCCCAGGAACAGGACTGGGGGAGCTCCGCCTCCCCTCCCTCCTAATCCAGCATGCCTTATTAAGCCTTCTAAATTAAGTGTGGCATTTTCTCAGAAGCCTTCGGCAGGCACAGGGAAAAGACGCAGCTGAGCAGGGGAGCCCAGAAGCAGCAGCAGAACCTGAAGATGATGCTGGCCCGTTTGCTTGGTAAACCTTCAGATGGAGGTGACTTGTGAGAGAATTCTACATGCTTAAAAGTTAATTCCCCATGCGCTGGCTTGGGAGCTGTTTCTCAGGCTGGCAGCCTACCACCTCACAGGGTTGGTGTGAGGGACACAATTAGGGAAAGTGGTGGGGAGAGAGCCATGCCCTGTTTTGCTGGGGGGTGGGAGGTGATTTGTGAGAGATGATTGCTGGCGCCGTTGCTTGCAGTGAAACCTTCCAGATGGGGGGGTGACTTGTGAAGATTTACATGCTTAAAAGTTGAATTCCCACTTGCACTGGCTTTGGAGCTGTTTTCTCCAGGCTAACGAAAGCCTACCTCACCAAGGGTTGGTGTGAGGACACAATTAGGAAAGAGAGTTGGTGGGGAGAAAGCCATGTATGTTTTACTAGTGGTGGGAGGTGTTTTGTGAGCTGGTGCAAAAAATCATTGTTTGGTCATTGTGGGGGAGGGTGGTCGTCCATACCTGGGGTGGGGGTGGGGGGGCACCAAACTCAGATTTTGTCCCCGGGCTCCAGTTTGCCTAGATTCGCCCCTGATAGTGGGGAATCAAACCCGGTTCTCCAGAGTAGAGTGCACCTGCTCTTAACCACTACATCATACTGGTTGATGGGGCAGAGCTTGTTGTAGGCAGAACATATTATTGAGAGCAGCTGAGAGTCAGTTCAAAGGAAAAAGGAGACTCCTCAAGCCCCTGATGCTTATGCAATTTCGGTGGGGGATATATTAGGGGTTGCCAATCTGAGTGGGGAAATTCCTGGAGATTTGGGAGTTGAGTCTGAGGACTGCCGGGTTTGGGAAGAGGAGGGGCCAAAGCAGGGTATAATACCTTAGGATCATTCACCCTTCAATGCAGCCATTTTCTCCAGGGGAATTGATCCCTGGAATCTGGAGATCAGTATTTTGGGGAAAACTAGAGACCCTACCTGGAAGACGGCAGCTTTATGGGGAGGTCATCCTGAATATCACTTTGATATTATTCCTACAAGTCTTCACAGACCCCCAGCTTGTTTTGAATTGATTCTCAGTAGCTTCTGTTAAGATTTAAGAAACTCATTTTGTATTGTTGAAGGCTTTCACGGCCGGAATCACTGGGGTGCTGTGTGGTTTCCGGGCTGTATGGCCGTGTTCTAGCAGCATTCTCTCCTGACGTGGCTGGATCCTCTGAAGATGCCAGCCGCAGATGCAGGTGAAACGTCAGGAGAGAATGCTGCTAGAACACGGCCATACAGTCCGGAAACCACATCACCCAAACTCATTTTTATTTGCTCCAATCAATATGTTTTGTGAGGTAGGAGCAAGTCCACACAAAAATTAAAACTTGAGGAAAAGGTAGCAGGTCTAAAGAGCTGCCTGTCTTTTCCCTCTTGCATGGCTAAAAGCACAGAGAGTGGCACTTTCGTTCGGGACCAATGGTGCAGGGAAGTTACCCCTTTTCTCCCCAAGGCCTTGTCAATATTTGGCCGTGTGAAGGATGGTTATTAAGGCTGAGCCAAACGTTGGAAAATCCAACCCCAGCTTTGCAACAGTAGAGCAGCAAGCCTAAGCAGGTTTATCAAGAAGTAATTCCTGTTCTATTTAATGGGTGTTTTTAGGATTACAGCCTAGTGTTGCTAACTCTGGGTTGGGAAATTCCTGGAGGGTTTGAAGGTGGAGCAACATTTCAGAAGGGAAGGGCAGTGCTGGATTAATTTAGTAGCAAAAGCAGTGTATGCTATAGGGCAGGGGTGGCCATATGTTCATGGACTACAATTCCCATCAGCCCCTGCCAGCACGACCCAATTGTAGTCCATGAACATCTGGAGCACCATAGGTTGGCCACCTCTGCTATAGGGCCTGCAAACCATCTGGTGAAATTGGCATCTCGCTGTATTCCCACGATATGGCAACACTGTTGAAAATGTAACTTTTAAATTGTAGTTTTTTTACTTTTGATGTTTGAAACTGATTCCTGCATGTAGGGATAGTGTTGCTAAAGTGTCAGATATTTGTTGTATTATCTGGCTGTGTAGCAAATGAAAAAATTGAATGATTTTATTATGCAAGTAAATAATATCTGCAAGTGAATTTCATATATATAATGCAAGTAAATAATTTGTTTTTATATTTATGTGCATTTTTTAAAATGTAGGGTCCCTTTATAACATATGCTACCTGTCAGAATGTGGACCATGGGGGTTGGGCTGTTACAGGAATAGTGCTGTGTTGCTCTGTTATGCTTTTCTGCTTCTCCCCAACAGGTGTCTCATTTGCCACTGTAACATTGGCAGTCTGGAGAAATGTTTCAGTGAATGTTATGCTGTTTTATTTCACACTTTGGGGGGGACACTGTTGCTGTTGTTGTTGTTGTTATTGTAGATTTCACAGCTGCCAGATCTTTAGCTGGTTGTTGGCCTTCATTACAATTTGAGCCTCACTCAGAGGCCTAGGAAGTTGTAATGTATCGGCATAGTGTTTGTGCGGACCCCAGCAGGGCTGCCTTCTGAATTTGACAGATGTTAATTTTGTCAATTCGAAGATGTTTCAAGTGCTGCCCTAGTGTTTTTGGGATGGCGCCCAGCGTGCTGATTACCACTGGGACGACCTCAGCTGGTTTGTGCCATAGACGCTGAAGCTCGATTTTCAAATTGCGGTATCTAGTGACCCTCTCCTGTTATTTTTCAATGACCCTGCTGTCACAGGGGACTGCTATGTCGATGATGCTCACTTTCTTGTCCTCGATCACGGTTATTATTGTTGTTGTTGTAGATTTCACAGCTGCCAGATCTTTAGCTGGTTGTTGGCCTTCATTACAATTTGAGCCTCACCCAGAGGCCTAGGAAGCTGTAATGTATCGGTGTAGTATTCGTGCAGATCCCAGCAGGGCTGCCTTCTGAATTTGACAGATGTTAATTTTGTCAATTTGAAGATGTTTCAAGTGCTGCCCTAGTGTTTTGGGGATGGCACCCAGCATGCCGTTTACCACTGGGACGACCTCAGCTGATTTGTGCCACAGATGCTGAAGGAAGCTCGATTTTCAAATCGCGGTGGTATTATTATTATTATTATTATTATTATTATTATTATTATTATTATTATTATTATTATTATTATTATTATTATTATTATTATTATTATTAAGATTTTGTAGACCGCCTTATCCCCAAAGGGCTCTAGGCGGTTCACAATACAATAAAAACCAATGAATTACTTAAAAACATCTAAAAACGTTTAAAGTTCAATATGCAGCATCAATTCCAATAATAACAGACTAACCATATTGGTGGCACCCTGTCTTAAGGCCGGCCTTAAGGCTGGGAGGGGCTGGCAGCGCCCAAAGATGAAACCAACGGGGGCATTGCCAGAGATGACAAAACCATGGCAGAGCCTCACAAGGGGGCAGTTGCATATTATCAACTGTTCTGAGAGATTGGCTCAGAACAGGCTGTCCCCAGCAATAAAATCTTTGAACTTTCAAGTGTTTCATTGTCTATGCAGGGGAGTTCTGACACTACCCCACTAGCTTAATATGGCCCTGGGGGAAGGATCTCAGCCGGCTATAATGCCACAGAATCCATTCTCCAAAGCAGCCATTTTGTACCGGAAAGCTGATCTCTAGTCTGGATATCAGTTGTAATTCCCGGGGATCCCCAGGCCTTACTTGGAGATTGGCAACTCCACCTTGGTATACATTCATCATCTCACAACTGAAAGAAATACTACTTGTAAGATGACACTTGGCTTCTGTCTTTAATCCTTTAATTCAAAACATTAAAAAAAAACCTTTTCTTGGGGACACCTCTTTAGTCAATTGAAATGCTTCTCAATCGGTTCATCTAATTGATTATCACAATCTTATTTAAAATTTCTGTTAACTCAAGAAGAGTAAATGTGGCTTCATCGTTTACTCCTATTAACTCTGACTTTAGAATGAAGGAATTGGAAAGCTGTTTAATTTGCTAACTGCAGAGACAAACCCAGATTTTTTTAATTCCATGGTGGATTCTAGAAAACCATATCTGTTGAAACAAGGCTTCTGAAAAGCTAGATGACTACAACCTTGTAAAGATTTATTACATACAGGGCACTGCTCTATTGATTGCAATACAGCCTTGCTTGTATTATTAGATATTCACAATGGGATTACTACACAAATTGGTCTGTGCCTGTTTGAAGTGTTATAAAGAGCCATATGTCCACGGTATCTGGAGATGTGTTGGGGAGGGGGGGGGATAGGTAGATGCAAACTCAGCGAGTCTGATAAAAGAGCAGCAGCAGAATAACCCAAGATATTGTGGTGAAACAAGCAGACAATCTAGGTGCTAAAACATCAGTGAAATGAATGTTCTACAAAAAGTAATTGTTTACATGATTGAACATGAAGCTTGCTGAGATAATCCAGCAAAAGAGAAGCTATACTGTTATATGCAGTGGCCTGTTGGTTGAACCAAATGAAAAGAAAGCTGCTTCATAAGAAATATAACTGCACAAATCTAATGAAGTGGGGAAAAGGCTAGTATATGAACCAGAACACACCAGCAAGACAAGGAAACAAATTCAAAAATAAGAACTGCACCGAGCTATAACAATGCATATACAGATGAACAGCAGAATACAATAATGAGTCACTCTGTCAGAAAAGGGTCTGAAGGATCAAGAACAGTGTATTAGATTGCTGATTTTTTTCTATGATCAAGGATCAAGAACAGTTTCTCCAAAAAAGTTAAGTCACATGTCGTAAGGGAAGATACAATGTCATTGTAAACACAAGTGCCTATTTAATATATTTAATATCCTTTTAAATAAATGACATTTGTATCCTTTTAAAATAATTCTCACAAGCCTCCTTTAATATATCTGTAATATTAGAATACTACAAATAAATTCCCAAGACTGGACATGCACAAGACACTTTGGAAGTGACCGAGCCTTTTTGTGGGCAAAACAGGTTGTTTATCTGGAAGTCCCTGTCTTCCGATTCTGTGACTGACACCCAGAGGATCTTCCCTTAACTATATTCTACCAGGCAGGGCTCAGAGCTGACAATGGGCTGGCCCTGGTTGAGAACAGCTGGATAACTTTTGAGCCAGAGTTCACCAACAACTGGATGAATGTGTTCATGCCATCAGGGTCAGTGGTGGGATTCAAATAATTTAACAACTGGTTCCAGGGGTGGGAATTCAAATAATTTCACAACTAGTTGGTTACAAGCACCATTTTAACAACCGGTTCTGCCGAATTGGTGCGAACCTGCTGAATCCCACCACTGCTTGTGGACCTGATAAACCAGTGGTGGCGAACCTTTGGCACTCCAGATGTTATGGACTACAATTCCCAGCAGCCCCTGCCAGCATGGCCAATTGGCCATGCTGGCAGGGGGTGATGGGAATTGTAGTCCATAACATCTGGAGTGCCAAAGGTTCGCCACCACAGTGATAAACCCTCCCAAGGGCATGCTTGACACCTGATTCCTGTCCCTTTTTACTGCACCAGACACTCCTCCAGTTGTTATCTAGTCTAGTCTTCTGAAGCTGTGAAACTGGGCATACTCACGATTTCCTGCTTTCGTTACATTCCTTCATATTCTATATCAGTGGTGGCGAACCTATGGCACGGGTGCCAGAGGTGGCACTCAGAGCCCTCTCTGTGGGCACGCGCAAACAGAGTCACACACCCCCCACACACATCTAGGCTGGCCTGGGCTGCTGGGCTCGATTATTAGCATTAAACTTAAGACCAAGTTTTGGGGAAACAGTGTAGGTAACTCTGTTAAGTGCTGTTAAACCCCACTGATTTTCATGCAAAGATTTTCATGCAAATGATTTTCATGCAAACTAAAGTGCAATCCCTTACCTGGGAGTAAGCTCGGTTGCTGGCAATGGGGCTTGCTTCTGAGTAAATCCTCCTAGGGTCGTGATTCACCCGTTGGAAGAGATGCATGGTTGCTTCAAAGCAAAGCCACCGACTACCACTTACTCCTGAGTAACGCACGCCTCGGAGCCAACTGTTTTTTCTAAACTAAAACCTCAGCATTCAGGTTAAATTGCTGTGTTGGCACTTTGCAATAAATAAGTGGGTTTTGGGTTGCAGTTTGGGCACTTGGAAAGGTTCACCATCACTGTTCTATATCATGCTATATCAGGCTGACAGCCAGCGTGGTGTGGTGATTACGAGCAGGTGGATTCTAATCTGGAGAACTGGGTTTGATTCCCCACTCTTTCATCTGAGTGGCAGAGGCTTGTCTGGTGAACCAGATGTGTTTCCGCACTCCTGCATTGCTGCTGGTGACCTTGGGCTCGTCACGGTTCTTTGGAACTCTCTCAGCCTTACCTAACTTCACAAGTGGTCTGTTGTGGGAGAGGAAGGGAAAGGAGCTTGTAAGCCACCTTGAGTCTCCTTGCAGGAGAGAAAGGTGAGATATAAATCCAAACTCTTCTTCTATTTGCAGGGTAAAGGAAATGGAGTTCCGGGCCTTTACAAGCAAGTAAATCACAGCGTGAGTCCAGCATTCCAAAATGCTTGGCTGTAAAGGTTTCCACCAGCAGCAGCCATCAGACATGACTTACTACAGACTGAACCCGTGTGAATCACTAACATCTTCATACAGGTTCCTTGGACTCCTGACTGCAAAAGCAATTACAAGATTGTGTGGAGGAAAAAATGATTAAGTTGTTATTTTAAACCTGACCTCTGCAAAGATGCAACATCTTTCAGCAACAAAGGAATCGGAAAACATCCTCACTTTATTGGGTACGAAAGAAGTTACAGTTTCAAAGTCCTTGTTCCAGTGGTGGGGAGGACTATAGTTGTGTTTTTTTCCTTTGGAATGAAATATTTTAAAGAGTGATTTAAAAAAATATTTTAAAGAGTCTATTAACCACTTGGCAGGGTTTTTTTTGCTAGTCTCAATTTAATGTATGTTTCCAGTTCTTAAATAACAGATTTCGAACATATGCTACCAAGTCTGCCACTAGTAATTCATCTCTTACAAAAATTGCTACTTTCATTTTGAATTTGGTGTCAAAAATAAGCAACAAAGGAGAAACACTTTTATAAATGCATGCACTTTATTTAGATTAATGGTCCGTCTCATCCTAAAAGCTCTGGGCATGTAAAGAGGGGTATATAACTCATTCATACTAACATTTCATAAAATTAGATGACAGCCTTCAATGCACCACTTCTGAGAGCCAGCACGGTGACACGGTTAACAGCAGGTGGTCTGTAATCTGAGGAACTGAACTTGATTCTTTCAAAAGGAGAAAAAAATATGTCTGGCGCTGATACAAAGTTAAAATCTCTATTTTTAATGAAAATAATTAAAACATTTGTATGACAAACCCACAACTCTTAATCCACAGAAAAATATGCATGTTATAGACAACATCAAAGAACAATAAACAATACACACACAGGGGATCCCAAAAACAATACTAATGGATGAAGTCTCTGTAATGAAGGAATCGCTTTTAGAGAGATCCACCAATGGTGTAGGTGCAAAGGATACCAAGTATCTGATGCCAAGTAAGTACTCAACTTCAGTGATACCTTCATTACAGAGACTTCATCCCTTAGTATTGTTTTTGGGATCCTGTGTGTATTGTTTATTGTTCTTTGATGTTGTCCATAATATGTATACTTTTCCTGTTGATTAAGAGTTGTGGGTTTGTTATACTAATTTTTAATTATTTTCATTAAAAATAGAAGAAGGAGGAGGAGGAGGAGGAAGAAGAGTTTGGATTTATATCCCCCCTTTCCTGCAGGAGACTCAAAGGTGCTTACAATCTCTTTGCCCTTCCCCCCTCACAACAAATACCCTGTGAGGTGGGTGGGGCTGAGAGAGCTCAGAAGAACTGTGACTAGCCCAAGGTCACCCAGCTGGTGTGTGTGGGAGTGCACAAGCTAATCTGAATTCCCCAGATAAGCCTCCACAGCTCAAGCGGAAGAGCGGGGAATCAAACCTGGTCCCTCCAGATTAGAATGCACCTGCTCTTAACCACTATGCCACTGCTGCTTTCTCTAAAGTTAGAGGTTTTAACTTTGCATCAGAGCCAGACAGAATTGTGAGGAGAGGAAGGGAAAGGCATTTGTAAGCCGCGTTGCATCTCCTTACAGGAGAGAAAGGGGGGGTATAAATACAAACTCTTCTTCTACTCCTTAGTGACCAAAAGCCAGTTCAACCAGATCAGGTATTGCAGTACTTCCAAATGTTGTTGAAATTTGGGGATTCTGCAGCTCTTCAAGCAGAAAGAGTGGACCTTGGATTGCTAAAAGTGACCACCCGGAAACACAATTTCATATCGCTTCTAACTTAAGGTGACCAGATGGTCACCTTTGTGAACCGGGACGGGGGGTAGGCGGCTGCAGGAGCGCACTGGCTTCTGGGGTGCTGCCGTTTCCCGCCCTGTGACAGGGCGGGAAATGGCAAGCCCCAGAAGGCCGTGCTCCTGCTGCTGCGCGCACGGGAGGCTGCTGCACTGCCTTTCGCCCCAGAAGGCAGTGCGGCAGCCTCCCAAAAATCGGGACAATTTAAATAACCCACGGGACGCAGGACAAATTGTTTGAAGGCGGGACTGTTCCGCCAAAAGCGGGACATCTGGTCAGCTTATTCTAACTTTCGCATCTGCGAAGCTAAGGTGAACAATGTTATGGGTGGGGGAAATTAGCAGAGAAGGTATAAGAGTAGTAGTTGCAATGGAGTATCATCATATCAAGCTCAAAAGCCAATGATAGGTGGTTCTATGGCTTGCCCAAGGATTTCTGGTGCCCTACACAAAGGACGTCACTGCCTCCTGGACTTCATGGAGTCTGCCACCTGCCTCCCTCATGTGCACAGTGGCAATAGAGCTGGTTTTTTGGTATGCCTCCAAGTTCTGCCAATCTAAGCAATTATCTATCTGTGCCTAATGGATCTGGGTGGGTCAGGTATCTCCCACTCAGGGAACAATGGGTACTCCTACACTTTTTCTATACAAGTGAATGTCAGAACCATTCGTGTAGTGCAGGGGTAGGAAACCTGCGGCTCTCCAGATGTTCAGGAACTACAATTCCCATCAGCCCCTACCAGCATGGCCAATTGGCCATGCTGACAGAGGCTGATGGGAATTGTAGTTCCTGAACATCTGGAGAGCCGCAGGTTCCCTACCCCTGGTGTAGTGGGTGATGTTACACCAGCGATTACCTTGCATGGCCTGCAATTCCTCCTGCCATAGACCAACAACTGGTGTAGAAATGGACAATAGACAATTTACAAAATCAGAAATGGGGGGTGTAGGATTGATTTAGCTTCATTTCTCAACAGTTATATCACAAGGCGGATTAACATGACACATGGTCTTGTCAGTGATGATGGGGAGGACGCTGAGGCTATGTCTGCTCACTGAAACCACCACGCCCAACTATGAAAGCAAACAATGTCTGTGCATTATGTGTACATGTAATTGAGGGAGGAGGTGAGTGAGTGCCAGTTCTGGGGTAACTCTCTTGAACAGTGATAGCGAGCCTTTTCGAGACCCAGTGCCCAGATTGCAACCCAAAACCCACTTATTTATCGCAAAGTGCCAACACAGCAATTTAACTTGAATACTGAGGTTTTAGTTTGGAAAAAACAGTTGGCTCCGATGTGTGCGTTACTCGGGAGTAAGCTTGGTGGTAGTCGGTGGCTTTGCTTTGAAGCAACCGTGCAACTCTTCCAACGGGTGAATCACGACCCTAGGAGGGTTTACTCCGAAGCAAGCCCCATTGCCAGCAATGGAGCTTACTCCCAAGTAAAGGATCACACTTTAGTTCTTCCCATGAAAATCAGTAGGGTTTAACAGCACTTAACAGGGCTACCTATACTGCTTCCCCAAAACTAGGTCTTAGGTTTAATGCTATTAATCGAGCCCAGCGGCCCAGGTCAGCCTAGATGTGTGTGTGTGGGGGGGGGCGACTGTTTGCGTGTGCCCACTGAGAGGGCTCTGAGTGCCACCTCTGGCACCCGTGCCATAGGTTCGCCACCACTGCTCTAGAACATTCCAACAGGCAACGCTGCATGGCCACAGATCCCATACTTAGCACAGAGGTCATGGAAAACAACAGCTTGGATCCTATAAAATCATTCTTCTCACACTTCATTTCAGGTGAAGAAGAAGAGTAGCAGTAGCAGCAGTAGTAGTTTGGAGTTATATCCTACCTTTCTGTCCTGTAAGGAGACTCAAGGTGGCTTACAAACTCCTTTCCCTTCCTCTCCCCACAACAGACAGTTTGTGAGGTAGGTGGGTCTGAGAGAGTTCAGAGAGAACTGTGACTATCCCATAGGTCTGCATTCTGCAGCTCTCCAGATGTTCATGGACTGCAGTCCATGTACATCTGGAAAGCCGCAAAATGCAGACCCCTGGACTAGCCCAAGGTCACCCAGCAGGAATGTAGGAGTGCGGAAACACATCTGGTTCACCTCAGCCACTCAGGTGGAGGAGTGGGGAATCAAATCAGATTAGAATCCACCTGCTCTTAACCACCACACCGTGCTGGCTCTGCAGAGCGGACTCCCTTTGCCACTAGAACTCCCACACATGCAAGATCAATGTCTTTCAAACAGCCATTACACATGCAGGGTGCTAGTTGCAGAGGAAGTGCACGTCTCAGCAGGGGAAACCTCTACAGTGCTGCACTGTGAGGGAAACAATGTCATAGGGTCCAAGTCAATGCCTTAGGACTGTGAATGTTGCTGGAAAGGACTGTCAAGCCACAGTTGGCTTATGGCAACACCAAGCCAAGAGATGTTCAGAGGTGGTTTGCCATTGCCTGCCTCTGCTTAGCAACCCCCTGGTGATCTCTCATTCAAATACTAAACTGGGCTGCTCTGCTTAACGTCCGAAATTGGGCTAGCCTGGGCCAGTCAGATTAGGGTGTAAATCAGTGTTTCAACATCATGGTACCCTTGACCTCACTCTTCTTACCTCACGGTACCCTTGCCATCCCCCCACCTTCCCCTCCCAGTGCCCCTGCTTGCCACCCCCCCCACCTTCCACTCCCAGGGTGAAAGAAAGCACTGGGGGGGGGGAGTGGCCGCTGACCTTGCAGCAAGCCCTGCCCCCTGGGCCAGCTCTATGCCCTTGCTGGTGCCAGCAGGAGACACCACAAAAGTGAGGGGGGCTGGCAGCATTGCTGCGGTACCCCTGGGACATGCTCACGGCACCCCGGGGTACCACGGAACCCTGGTTGGGAATCGCTGGTGTAAATGTTGCTACTGCAAGACAAATCAGATGACAGAATGGCCACTGGACCATGACAGTGCTGTTTTAAAATGTCAAATGTAATGCAAGCCTTTTTTAATGGAACATGCAAAAAACAATCCAACCCCAAAACTGGAACTCCTTCTGAACATCTGAAGAAATACCAAAAACTCATACACTAACACCCAAGCAAGGTAAGTTATAAACAGAGCATTTTATTAAACCATTTACACCTTAAATTTGCACAATACATCCAGCATGTAAGTTAGCATATTCTTATGCTTTAAGAGTACATTTGTTTAAGCTGAAACCAAGGCTGTTTAACATGTTAAAGAATTCTTGATTCTTACAAAATCAAACTACCAAAAACAAAACAAAAACAAAACCCTTTACAAATGGCATGAGATTAAAAGTTTAGATTTATTTTGTATCCCCACCCCCACCCCCACCATCATCTTTTACATGTCAACAATACAGATATACTATTCATATCATCTTGGGACCAGCCCAAGAACATTAAAAAAAACGAAACAAAACACAAGCCTTCGGACTTTCATACACTTGGCAATTCATTGGTTAATGTGTTACCACTCAATCAGGCTATATTTCATGAAAGGAGAAAGGGCCCAGTTCGTTGCCGTTTTCCTTATGCAAACCTCACTGAAATTGATCTGAGTTTTACACAATGATTAAAAAAATGTATTTCACTCCTACTGTCACTCAATACAGCTTACAATTAAGACACATAAAATACAATTTCAGCAAATGGAGCATAGAATCAAATTTGCATCCCATAAAAGACAAGCATGGCCCATAAGCTTTCTAGCCCAATGGAATGTGTTAGCTCCAAATCAAAGAACAGCAACCAGTGAATACCAGAAGAAACAGTAGGCTCAGTGGATTCAGGACATAAGAACGAGCCTGCTGGATCAGACCAGAGTCCATCTAGTCCAGGACTCTGCTACTCGCAGTGGCCCACCAGATACTTTTGGGAGCTCACATGCAGGAGGTGAAAGCAACAGCCTTCTGCTGCTGCTGCTCCCAAGCACCTAGTCTGCTAAGGCATTTGCAATTTCAGATCAAGGAGGATCAAGACTGGTAGCCAAAGGTCAGCCTGAAGCCTACTGAAATAAGATGGCGATATGTCACAAAAGTGGACCAAGGAAGGCTCTTTCCACATTTACTCCAGGGATATTATTCTGTAGGGTAGTTGCTTCTGCAGAAAAGGCAGTTCATCACAGGGAGGCCAGATAGACCTTGCCAAAGGAGTGTACTTTTACAAGCAGTGGAGCTGACCTAAGGGGGTACAGATCACATCAGGATCCTGTTTCCAGCATCACCTGTGTAGAATGCCATTTGTCTTTAAGGCCCATCCTGGCAAACGTTTAATCCAAGACTGCCATCTCTTAACTTGCTCCCCTGCATTACCACATCTATCATGTCCACTGGAGATTGTGCAGGAGGTTAAGCCCAGAAAACTGTGACCGTTCTACATCTTAGGAGCGCTAGCCAATGCTTCTGTCAAGGAGTGCTCTTTTGAAACATTCTTACTGTAATCATGATTAAGTTGCTTTCCGAATCCCCTGAAACCAAGGTATAAATTGGAGGGGGCTTTCTAAGGATGGGAAAAAGATAATACTTAAAGCGGCTGTTGTGGGTTTTCTGGACTGTGGGGTCAGTGTCTTATATTAATTTTTGCTCCCAAAGATGCACTATGTCTTATTTTCAGGGAATGTCTTATTTTTCTGTGTTCTGTTCGTCGGGCATGCTTCCAAACAAAAACTTTGCTACGTCTTACTTTCGGGGGATGCCTTATATTTCGCACTTCAGCAAAACCTCTACTACGTCTTATTTTCAGGGGATGTCTTATATTCGGGGAAACAGGGGTAGTTTTAGCTCCTCAGGTTTCACCCGCACCTTTAGCTGGCACAATGTGCCCCAGAGAGACGTGCATCTGTCTGTGACATACTTCTGAAGATGCCAGTTGTAGATGCAGGTCAAATGTTAGGAGCAAAAACTATTAGACCATGGCCACTCAGCCCAGAAAAGCCACAACAGCCGGTCGATTCCATCCATGAAAGCCTTCAACAACACAGGATACCTGAAGCACTCTTGGCCATCACTGCTGGAGCATCTCAAAAGCCCCCCAAGGAGGGCTGAATTAGGAGGTACAATCATGGATGGCATCAGCAGCTGGAATTTGTCACAGAAAGTGTGCCCTGATGAAGGCGAGGAAACTAATGGTGCAGAAGGAAACAAATTCTGTAATAATTTTTGCAACCGCTGTGTGTTTTGCGTGTAATTTCAGCAGGGGAAATCTTTCAGATTCTTTTTACTAACATCCCCATGCATGCGTTAACCAAGCAGACCAGCCGGTGCAGCGCTGTTGTCTGTTCCCCAGGTCACAACGAACTGGAGACAAAACTATCCCAGTGCATGGAAGAACATATACATATACATGCACAGGTTGTGGCATTGGGTGAGATTCTGGATATCCTGTAACAATCTGCAGAAAGTTTCAGGAGAATTACTCTTTGCCACATCCCCTGTGGAAAAGATCAACAATAGTTTCTCTTCTTCCGGTGTCTTTCTCAATCTGAGTGTTGTCAGCCTTTCCCCTTTCAATCTTCTCTAAGGCCCCTTCCGCACACGCAAAATAATGCGTTTTCAAACCACTTTCACAACTGTTTGCAAGTGGATTTTGCTATTCCGCACAGCTTCAAAGAGCACTGAAAGCAGTTTGAAAGTGCATTATTCTGCATGTGCGGAATGAGCCTAAGTTAAACATACCCAGTTCTTTCACATATCCTTTCTTCTAGAAGTTAACTTTATAATTGTTTCCTGAATTCCCTTGCAACTTGTCAACATACGGCTGGAACTGCGCCACCAAAAACGGAAGATGGAACTCCAGAGAAGATAAGACACAACAGCAATACAAACCAGTTCAATCACTTTTCTGATTGATCCAACAGCTCTTGTTCATACAACCTTAAATGTCACTGCCATTCCATAGTACATCAACACACCAGCAACTCAATACATAATTTGAAGGCTCTCTTTGAAGTGCAGCTCCCTAGTCAGTTATTCCACATTTTATCCTTGTGTTTGCAGCGTGTGTCTATTTTGAAGGCACCTGGCCTTAATGGAGTTTCATTTTGATAATACCTTTCAAGTTCCCCACATGAATTGTTTTGAAATTTGATTCTATAATGCATGCAGCTCCTCCATGTATCCTATTGCCCACTAGTTTGATGAGTGCACAACCTATTTTTCATCCATGTTATTAATAATTCTGAACAGCACCAGATCCCTTTGCAGTATTCCTGGAGAGCTCTTTTCAACTTGATGCCTGTTCATCTGTTGCTATGACTTTGAAATCAGACCCTTAGTCAATTTAGATGAATGTGCTTACAAGCTGATCAAGACTATGGTTCAGATCCTGCGGACAATCTCTGCTAACAAAAGGGATTTCCATCAGTAGAGTCAGACTTTCTGCCCTCCCCCAGGAATACTATGAGGAGGAAACTGGCAAAAATCATTCCATCATTTGAATTCCTCACTCCATCAATAGAAGCATTATTCCAGATTCAACCCCATATTATTCTTGCGACCCAGGTCACATGCTTATGTGTTTGATTAGGAAGACAGCGCATGATACAATGTCTTTGGCTTAATACGGGCAGAATGAGCAATGCTTTAGCTGTGTGTCTCAGCATTAAGGACCATTCTTCAACATAGTCAGAATCAGGTTGCAAAAAAGCAGCATACTTTTATCCAGCATTTGTTATTAACTATAGTAGCAATAGCAATACAAGTCAAACTTTTTCACTTCTGTGCAAAAAGGATTTGTATTTTTGGCATGCAACTTAGCACAACATTAACCCAATTAACTGTTCATAACAATAGTCACTAGCTGTGCAGAACCAATCAACAGGTCAGGATGTTCACGTGTGACCTGTGACGCAGAGCATGCGTGGACATATTCCACTAATCCCCTGATCCACCATTCAGACCTATGATTCAGCAGATCCAATGCTGGCAAACCCTTCTACCTGGGAGTTCCCTTCATTTATTAATAGCTGCTGTCCACAAAGAGGCAGAACACAATATATTAATTCTTTCATTCTGTTAAGAGTGAAAACTGACAGAACTAATTTATTCTACAAAATCATACCTGCTTCAGCTAGCTCTCACCACTGGGCAAGAGAAGCAGTCTCCAAAACACCTCTTTGCATTTTAGGAATCAAAACAGAACAATTTGGCACAGAATATTCAAGAAAAGAAAACAACAACAGCAACAACATGGTGGTTCTGAACCCTCTCCACACAAAAGGCACCTTCCTTCATGTTCCTTTACCAGAAAAGGAACCATGTAACATTTTAAAAACTCTTTGATTTACCAGTCACTAATTTAGAACATTAAGGCCACTTCATACGTTGCAAAATTCCTTCCTGGTAGTGCTTTCATATACAAATGAGTGCGAAAATCACCAACAGATAATCTATGTCAAATCTTCCATGTGGGTATTTTGTTGTTTGTATGCATGCTGGGAAGCCACGAAGAGTTGCCGCTTTCTACAAAGTGGCCACCATGTTCCATGAGGTAGTCCCGAGCTCATCATGCCAGGGACTCGCAGGTTAATTACTCACTGCTGGCGTTCCCCAGCCTTGCCCCACTTTGGTGTGAAAAGTCATGCCAGAATGGCTCTCACTTTCTCTGGGAAAAGCTAGAAGTGCACGGGGCAAGAGGAAGCCTGTTGGGAAAAAGAAATCTTGCCCAAAAGGACCTCATCTCTCGGTGTGCTGCAAACAGGAAGTGCATCGGGACAAGATTTCTTGCCCCCCGCACATTTCCTGTCCCACCGTGCACCAGAGGTTAATTGACCACATACTCCCAAATTTAACCTGGACCACGCCTAGTTAAACCCCCTCAAATGAAATCCTGGAGAGCCACTACCGGTCAGAGAAGACAATTATGGAGGAACATATCTCATTACTAGGCAGTACAAAACCTCAATCTAGGCAGTTCAAAACCTCAATTAAAAAAAATGCTACACCCAGCAATTTGCTTGTATGTCAGTTTCATACCACTTCATTCATTTTTAATGATTTATAACCTGAATGGCCCTCAGACCCCATCCCAGCTTTAACATTTCTGCCTGCAGCAGTGTTTTTGCTAAGTAGTCGGAAAAACTGCAGCTGGGAACAAGACGTGAACATCAATATTGTTATGTTTTTGTCCAGCGGTTTTTATGCTGAGCTATTGAGTAGCTCGGTTCCGGATGTGCGGCTCTCCCAGCGCGAGAAATTGAATGCAGTTATATATGGATCCAGGAAGAGGCAGCATGAGAATATCCTATTGGTGTTTGCAGAGAAGAAATCAATGGTTGGCATTTTATTTAGCGCTCATCTCGAGTTCTCGAACAAGAAAATTAACCAGATCAATTTTGGGACGTTCTAAGAACAAGCTGAGAGAGCTCAGGAACCAGACAGTTTGCCCGGGGACATCCCCATTTTATTTTTCAAGCAAGTACGCCGAAGCCAGATACGTGAGATCTCACTTGCTGTGACGATTCCCTAATTTTATTTAGCCCTGCTTGCAGCTATTTATAAAGCGAGACTGCAGAGGAGGAGTGGCAGCTTATGCAGTTCAAATGGCAAACTGCCTGCGGTACATCAGCAAGTCCCCCAAGATCATTTAAGGGAAGATTTGCTGAGCAAAGATGCTAAAAATAGGACGTCATCTCTCCTCAATAAGCACCACCTGGGGAGGGCACCGCTAAAAAAACATCAACAATGCCAAGCTTTTGCAATCAAGGTGGCTCTGGTTTCCGATTGGGCCAGGCTGCACCATGACTCACACCGGGAGCCCCAATCAACTTTGAACTGACTGTCTTAACGACTGCAGTAGAAAGCAAGCCCCGCCCTTACCAAAATTGAAGTTTTTCAGGTAATACTGCAGAGCCGGAGCGAGGGGAACTGCGCCTGGGGCATGCCCTGGACCACCTCTGCACCCTTTGCGTCGCGCCCCCACCCTCCCGGTGCTATGCCACTGACTGGTTGTTGTGGGTTTTCCGGGCTGTGTGGCTGTGATTTGGTAATTTTTGCTCCTAACGTTTTGCCCGCATCTATGGCCGGCATCTTCTCACGTGGCACAGTGTGGAGTGATTGCGTGGCTCGGTATATGTTTTGTCCACCTCACATGTGGAGGTGGGGACGGGGGGGGGGGAGATAAAGGCATATCTGCACATTTCTGGGTGGTACCTGTGGCAAGATGCTCCCCCTTTTTTACACAAGCAGGAACGTGTTGCATAATGGAGGCCAGCAGAACAGCGGTCAATCACCAGATGGTAACATACCATAGAAATACCAGGCAGCACAGCAGCCGTGGAATGTAGCCAGCCACCATCTTGCAAAAACCTCCCTTATTGGCATCCAATACTATTTGTTCCTTAAGCTAATGCAATAGACTATGATGTCACTCTGGTCACTTGAAAAACTGTCTGGAAGGATGCTCACACAACTGCTTTCTGAACCAATGTCAAGTCAGAGTGGTAGAGCCAGAGGAAAATTATATACTGGAACCAACCATTGTCTGCTGGGTGGTGTTAAAAAGAAGAAGAAGAAGAGTTTGAATTTATATCCCCCCTTTCTCTCCTGTAGGAGACTCAAAGGGGCTTACAATCTCCTTGCCCTTCCCCCCTCACAACAAACACCCTGTGAGGTGGGTGGGGCTGAGAGAGCTCCGAGAAGCTGTGACTAGCCCAAGGTCACCCAGCTGGCATGTGTGGGAGTGCACAGGCTAATCTGAATTCCCCAGATAAGCCTCCACAACTCAGAGCTGGGAATCAAACCCGGTTCCTCCAGATTAGATACACGAGCTCTTAACCTCCTACGCCACTGCTGCTCCCTCAACTTAATGGTCTTCAGTGTTCCCTGGAATAGAATATACATATGGACTTTTTAGGGCTGAAAATAACTCTTTTTCCCCCCAGAAATGGAAAGTCTGCATTTAATATTTAACATGTGCAGTTATTTTTATATATCTTCTGTATTACCATCAAGTTAAGGCATGGATATTTCATTTCCATTTTACTCACAGATCTTCTATGAGTACAGATTCTTTTCTTACTTCAGCATTTCTTCTCAACAATTTTGCATTTGTTTATATAATTTGGGGTGGGGGGGCAGCGGTGTGACACCACAAATCAAATGTATTTCAAATAAAATAACCTACTATAATTTTTAAAATCTCGATGTTAAGGAGACATGCTTCCAGATCTTGATAGCGCTTTGTTTTTAATGGTCAGAACCCTGTAATAGGGAGAATAGCAGTTAAAGTGCTGGTAAGTAGTCTGGGAGACCCAGGTGCCAAACACCCCTCTACCATGAAGCAACACACAGCCTTCAACAATCTACAAAAACCTTCAACAATCTATAAAAATACTAAACAAGCTCCAGAGATAAGTCTATAAGCCCCTCGTCTGTTACACTGCCCAAAATGTCATTTTGTATGAAGCGCTTACGGAAACGCTTGGTCTGAATGTTACTAGTTGCTGTGTACATTCACTCCAATCCAATGCTTCCCGTGAAGATAGTTTCACAAGGTAACCCTGTTCACCTACAAGAGATCAGCTGGATTTAAGTCTAGTACAGTGGTTCTCAACCTTCCTAATGCCGCGACCCTTTAACACAGTTCCTCATGTTGTGGTGACCCCCAACCCTAACATTTATTCATTTTACTGATGCAGAGAGTCTTAGGCGACCCCTGTGAAAGGGTCGTTCGACCCCCAAAGGGATCGCGACCCACAGGTTGAGAACCACTCGTCTAGTAGCACTTCAGAGACCAACAAGATCCGCATGCTTTCAAGAGTCAAGGGAGCTTTTTTAAAAAAAATTGATAAATTTTACAACGCATGGAATTTATGTGTAAATTATTTGAACAAATAAGTCAGACAGTAGTAAAAATATTCATGTCATATTCTGAGGTTTAAATTCTGGTTTATTAAACGTTGTATAACTGTAATAAATGAATATATGGAAGCAATGTTAAATTGAGAAAGACTGTAAAATGTGAGTATTTAAATGTTATCTGTTAAGTCTGAAATTTTAAATGGTAATTGATATGTTTTGAAATCAACAAATAAAGTTATATATTTTTTAAAAAGAGTCAAGGGAGTTTTGGCTCTGGAAAGCTTATAGTCCCAACATTTTGTTGCTCCCTAAGGTGTCACTGAACTCCAGTCTAACTGGAGATACGCTTCAGATATTCATGGAATATTTTTGAAAGTCACAGTATCAGTCTGTATCCCTCACCCCAAGTCCCTATTTTCTTTCCAGATGTATTTCAGAGTGTACTGCAAGGTATGTATTTAAATATTGAATGGCCTTATGTTATCTCCTCCTTCTGTCTCCTCCATCCGACTTATATTTTATTTTACCTTTTCTCTGAAAACTTGCTTTTCTGGAATAATCAGGTTGCCTCATACAAAGGGAAACAGAAAGAAAACATCGTCCTGGTGGACAGAAACGTTGTTGTTACCATGAGGATAACGTTCTCATAGTGTTAAACAATGCTGAAATACAGCAACTGTACAAGGAACAGAAGACTTTCACAAGAATAAAGGAGGGCACGGAGACAGTCAACTCCATCCGCACACAGGCAACACGACAGTCACAGAATTAATGCAAGAATTTTTTTTTTGTCCAGCTGCTAAACAAAGTGGCTTAATTTGAACAGTCCCAGCTGGTTTGAAGCCCAACTACTAAGAGGCAGCAACGAATGCCAGATATTTATTACAGAGATGCCAGAGCTCAAACATCCACCCGTTTTTTAAAATCCAGGATAGGAAAGATAAGCCTAGCGCTTTTCCTGCAGATGTCTTCTCAAATTCAAAACCTGTCTTGATACAAATATCGGATTCAATAAGCTCAGTGAACTCTATGGGATGTTAGCACCTTGGCAATGCACCTGACGGTCCGCGGGGAAGCCTTTTAGATGCTTCCAAGGACAACAGCTTGCGGGCTGGAGCGCTGGGCTGAACAACCATGTTGTAACAGAAGATAAGTAAACAGTAACAGCTGGAAGGGGCAGAGACGCTACTGGATGTACGGAAGGTGGTTTTCTTTTGCACAGAAGGCGAAACAAAACATGCACCCACAACCAATTATGCATAATTGAAAGGAGGGAGCTAACTGGCATCATCACAACAACAGCGAGTGAGCTTGAAAGCCATATTACAGGACAATGGCACAACGCTCTTGTTGTAGACAGACAGGGAAGATGAACCACACCACCACAGAGGTAGGTAACATTTTGACAAGAAGTCTGAAGTGAGAAGCACTTTTTCTTTTGCTCAGATTCAACTTCCAGAACAGATGAGCGGCGCTTAAAATGCTGTCCAATATTTCACCCGTTGGGGGAAGAGGCCATATGAATAAGATGATGCTTCAGTTACCACCGATCGGGATAAATGCACAGACAGGTAAGATACCACCATGCTGTTCCTATAGCTATAGGAATGGTCTGTCCTAAAGTAGGTACAAAACCATGCTGATAGTGAAGTGCAGTTGAATGAATGGGGACAGTTCTCAATGGTCACGCATGCTAGCGAGGATCAAAAGAGTTCCCGCAGCCACATAAGAGACAGTGCCTGTATCCTGAAGCTCTCTTATTTTCCTCCCTCTGAACGGTAGTTCTTTGAGTGGCAATGAAGCATTCCAGAGTTCCCATGGCTGCTCACTGTCCAGTACTGGGGGTGGGGTTTGAAGCCCCTGGAACCCAATACAGGTTTAAAATGGGTTATGTGTTGTACTATAGAACTGTTTTAACTTAGCTAGCTTTTGGAAAGACTGATATACTCTCAGGCGCCATGCAGAGAAGTGTTTGTCTCTGCACCTTTACCACGCTGCCTCTCTAGTCCAAATTTGCACTACACAATAGATTTGCACAGATGTGATGCTTTCCCAGAGTGCTGAACAATTCAGACTACTGGGTCAGTCTGCAATATGCGAGTCTACAGCTCCCCATCCTAAGCACTTCTTTGCCGATATAAGTGGCTTTCTGGACTGAGCACAACTGATTCATGAAATCAAAACTCAGAACAGATGTAGGCTACAAACTAAGCGAGCTATGCAACGCTCTGTAAATTTTCGAAGGTTAACCCCTGTGTTCATCGATCAGTCATGATAAATGCCATGCTAAAAGATTTGTGGCTAAACAAAAGTTGATGCAGGAAGCTTGTTAGCAACACTGCACACACAACCTAAAACCTGCCAACACCACGTACCAAACTGTTTATTCAACTCAAGATGATCTTAGCACTTTGGACTCTTTAGTAAAGTTTGAACCCGCAGCTTTTATTAAGAACTGTTTATTCTGATCAGAGCAATTTGAACTCACACCAGTTAACCGCAGCACGTCAGCTGAATAACACAGCCCCGCATTTTGAAGCACAAGCTGTTTCATTTCCTATGCATCCTTTGAAATTTCCTTCTCAGTTGAAAACACTTACTTAAGAGGCTAAAATGCCAAGCGACGGCTTGGGAACAGGCCACCCCAGACATCCCTCGGTTCACATAAAATATCGACACTTTGAGGCTCGTTTTGCACACTGTAAGTTTAGTAAGCACTTATATCCTAACTGGGAAGAAGGGGGGAGAAGCACATGTACTTTCCCACTGGCAGGATGCAACAATAATAAATAATGAGGAATACTATGATAGGAATGAGATTAATTTATAGTTTAATATAAAATGGGAGAACACCCCAAATACAAAGCTAAAAGCTGATATGCTTAAAAAAAAGAAGAAGAAGAAACCCCGAAAGCTACGCTTCAGGATAGGCCCAAGAGCAAAGGGCAATGATCAACACCACCCACCTTTCTTGGCTTTGGCTCTATGGTTGTGTTTTTTTCATCATGCAGAGGGGATGGATTCTGTAAGGAAGCCTCAAGGTACACAAGCAGCAACCTCTACTGGACAGAGAGGGGAGTGTCTTCTGGATGCCAACTGATGCAAAGCTGCAGGTTCACAGGTCAGAGTCAACAGAAACTCTGACCTTGGGACTTTTCCCAACAGGTGACGGATGACAAGCTGGTAGGTTTTAAAAAAAAAACCTATGGCGCTTGCACATTGATCTCATAAACAAGGGCATAAAAAGTTTCACGTGGTAAGCCGTTAGAGATGCCCTTTCCCCCCATTCAGCACTCTTGCTGGGACAGCCACTGAAGCCTGTCAGTTCGCGATCAAATCCGGTTTGGTCAATTTCATCTAGGATTTTTACTACCACTTCAAAGAAGAAAAATGTATTTAAAAATTCTATGGAGGACACTAATTAATTCCTAAAAGAATTCAGCATACAGATAGGATTGTCGACATTTCCACCACTTCTTTTCCTTTTTCTGAAAAAAGATCATGTTTGTCTCTCTACAATTCCATCGGTAAATTTTAAAAAGTGCAATTAAGAGTGAGGACCAGCTGGGCTGATTTGGTCACTTATCAATTCCATTCACTCGGGGTTTTTGTTTGTTTGTTTGTTTTTGCAGTTGTCTGCTTGTCAGCTGTTCACCCCTTACTCTGGACAAGCAAGAACGAAAACCGTAAGGCCTACACCAATGAAGATGAGGGCAAAAGAACCCCGCTAAAGATCAGAGCTAAAACTTCAATCCGCAGGTGCCACACACTCCCTTCAAAATCCACAAAAGTGCTTGTTTCCCTTCCCGCCCTTTACAAAAAAAAATTGGCAAACTTTTGTTTACAAAACTCCCTTATGAAATATAAATTCTACAATCTGTATGGGTTGAGTTTCTCTTTTTTTCACAAGGCCAAAGCAGAAACTGAAGACGGATTCCCTTTGCGTACCAGAGGAAGTCTGTATGCAAGGAAAGAGTAGGACAGCTGCGGTCTTCTCAGCGTGCGGATTTATGTCAGAGTTGGTTCATTTTAGGGTGCGTGAATACCAGGCGGACAGCAATCCACTGACACAATATACCCCAAATAAACTGGTAACTTCCAAGGCCAACATACAGTATAAAAGCCAGTCTTATGTACTATATTATTAGTCAACAGCAGCTGCGTTTGGTCGCTGAAGGCTGTCTTCTAAGTTTGAAGCCCTTACCGCTAGTTGAAGGGTTGGTGTCCGTGGATGGAATTCTACGACCTGCAAAGAGTCAAAACAGCAAATGTCATTAACAACCACAATTCCACACTCCTCATCTTTTAGCCTAATGAGAAAGGCTCATCACCATTTGGAAGGTCATTATGGTTAAGAGACCCTGAGCCAGATAGCCCAATCCCATCAGATCTCTGAAGCTAAGCAGGGGCATCCCTGGTCAGTATTTGGATGGGAGACCACCAAGGATGTCCAGGGTTGCTATGCAGAGGCAAGCAATGGCAAACCACCTCCGCTTGTCTCTTGCCCTGAAAACCCAAAGAGGTGGGAACTTCATGGGGTTGCCGTGAGTCAGTGCCAATTGATGGCACACGATCGTTACTACAGATGGGAGGGGTAGAAAAGCAGCAGTTTCCTTGTACCTCCAAATAACATTCACACACTAACTTCTCCGTGCCCTGGGGAAGGGCACAAAACTCAGCATTTTTTGCTGAAAGTGCAAAACAGAAATGTCGAGGAGGCACCTTTATACGTAGAACTGCAGCAGAATGGGACAGCTCAGGAGGTTGCTATTAGAAGGGAGAAGATTGTAATTGTAATAATTTAGTGCCATCCAGTTGCAACCAACATCTGGTCCCCCATGGGGAGAGCAGAAGTGGTTTGCCACTGCCTTCCTCTGAACAGTAACTCTGGACCTCCTTGGTGGTATCCCATCCAAGTAACATCCTTGAATGATCCCGCTTAGAGCTATCATTAACTCAGGCTAGTCTGGGCTACTAAGGATACTGGAATAACATTGTAGAAGACTGAAAAGTACATTGTGCGCATCACATTCCACCTACTGCAGGGCTCTACAACATGGTACCTTTGAAATTCTAGAGGATTCTAGAGAATTCTTCGGAGATTCGTCAGGGAAGCTGACTAGTCTCTTTAGTGGCTGGCCTGAGCCTGCACAGACCCATGGGGGTCTGAACAGAACACCACGAACAGAAACAATGGTGCCCACTGAAACCTTTCCTGGTACTCACCAAGGATTTTTAGAAAGTAAGCGGAGCCAGGTGGGGCTTTTGTCCAGCAAAGCTTCTACATGGCTGTGCAGATTTTTAAAAAATATATTGTTTTGGCACCAATTGCCACAGCACAAAGATCTTCACAGTAAGCTGCAGCAGCCATTCTGTGGTCGCACCCATGACACAGTGTCAGAATTCCCAGTGTGCCTACAGGCATTTGTAACCTACTTTCTGCATTATAGTATGTTATGCCATGGACAGTTTTTATTTGCACTGCTTCCCAATTCTGTCATGTCCTGGACAGTTTTTATTTGCATTGCAATTCTGTACTCATAGTCTTACTGCATCATTTACTGGAAACCAACTCTCAACTCGGCCATAAATTTCACTGTATCTTGCTGAGCACAACAGGGCACGAATCCATGAGACAAGCACCCTTCCCACCAGCTTCGTCTTCTTTAGTTGCTGTCACTGGCCTTTATGGTCAGCTGGTGCGCGGAATGGGTGGTGGGTGGTGGAATGGTCAGCTGATGCGCGAGGTGGGTGGGGGGTGGGGGCAGAGCATCTTTTCGACCGGCATTTGGGAAACCCTTCAACGCAGTCTGGTTGAGGAGGGCTTTCTGCTCCCCCTTCCCCAGTTTTCTTTGGGCAGTTCCTTTCTCGCTTCTGGGAGCAGATGGGAATTGTGCAGACTTTCAACTAATCAGTGAGAGGCAGCCCCAGCCTCTCTCCTCCTCAGCTCAGCTGTTTTGAGAATGTGCAAGGCACTGTACTATTCCCAGACAAAGCAGAAATAGCTGAGAACGTCCTGGACAAGTGTTCATTCGGATGCTTCTTGAAGACTGCCAGTGAGGGGGAGCTCACTCCTTCTCTAGGTACCTGAGTCCACTGCTGAACAACTCTTATTGTAAAACATTTTTCCTAAAGGAGCAGCAGTGGCGTAGGAGGTTAAGAGCTCGTGTATCTAATCTGGAGGAACCGGGTTTGATTCCCAGCTCTGCCGCCTGAGCTGTGGAGGCTTATCTGGGGAATTCAGATTAGCCTGTACACTCCCACACACGCCAGCTGGGTGACCTTGGGCTAGTCACAGCTCTCGGAGCTCTCTCAGCCCCACCCACCTCACAGGGTGTTTGTTGTGAGGGGGGAAGGGCAAGGAGATTGTAAGCCCCTTTGAGTCTCCTGCAGGAGAGAAAGGAGGGATATAAATCCAAACTCTTCTTCTTCTTCTAATGTCCAGCCAGTACCTTTCCATCTGTAATTTATACCCATCATTGTGAATCCTACCCTCTGCTGCCAACAGGAGCAGCTCCCTGCCCTCTTTGAAGTGACAGCCTTTCGAACACTTAAAGAGAGCAATCATGTCCCCCCTCAACCTCCTCTTCCCCAGACTAAACATTCCCAAGTCCCTCAGCCTTTCCTTGTAGGGCTTGGTCCCCTGGCTAGTTTTGTTTGCTTTTAAAAAACTTCTCCTGGAGTTGCAGAGAAGCCCTGAACAGCTGCTGCATTTTTGGAAACCAAAGAAGACCGGCTGCCCCATCTTTGTTTTGTTTGCCCTTCCTCTTTTCTGCAGGACGGCAGCTCATCCTCGAAACCGCCAGTCCATCCGCAGTCACAAAGTAGGTTGTCAGAGATGCTGCAGAACTTTGTAGCAGCTTAAAGGTAAACGAGACATACAGCCCGGAAAACCCGCCAGAACCAGAGACAAATGTTTGCTTTTGTAAACATTTTGGCTGGAAGTTTTCTCAGCCAAGCAAATAACATTAATAATTAGTTGTGCGGTGATTTCAGCTGTTCGAAATTCATCCCATAAGCTGACCAGTTGATGGGTTAATGCAGTGCTTCTCAACCTGGGGGTCGGGACCCCTTTGTGGGTCAAACGATCCTTTCACAGGGGTCACCTAAGACTCTCTGGCCCGCACACGCAAAATAATGCATTTTCAAACCACTTTCACAACGGTTTGCAAGTGGATTTTGCTATTCCGCACAACTTCAAAGAGCACTGAAAGCAGCTTGAAAGTACATTATTCTGCATGTGCAGAATGAGCCTCTGCATCAGTGTTCTCCATCTGTAAAATGGATAACTGTTAGGGTTGGGGGTCACCACAACATGAGGAACTGTATTAAAGGGTTGTGGCATTAGGAAGGTTGAGAACCACTGGGTTAGTGACTAAACAGTTTGCTTGAAGCATCCTATTTATATAGACTTAGCTGTGGCACTTGGCCTGCTTACTTCTAAAAAAATGATCAATCCTATTAGACAGGAAACAGTAATAAAATTACTCTTATTGGAACAGAAGGCAATCCAATAACAACCAAAAAAGAACTGGTGTTTGTGCCCAGGTCAGATGAAGAGCATGCTTTTTACAATGAATTGTTGTGACTACCGCAGGATACGGCGAATAATAATCATCAGCTAAGAGGTTTAAAAATATTGTGAAAAATTCATGGAGGGAAAGACTATCCAAGGAAACAGTTGACAGCTAAATGAAACCCATCCACCCATCATATCCTTTGATGCCTGCAATTGTAAAGCTTCTTTGTTTCATCCTATGCATCTTGCACAAAGAGGACGACATTGACATCATCTATTTTATTTGTACCCCATCCTTCCTTGACCAGGCTGGGCTCAGGACAGCTTACGACAGCAAGTAATACATTTACTCAAATAAAAAAATTCAAATTTAAAATCACAGTTTAATGTTAAATACCAGGAATAATAAAACATTCCTAGTTTGGCACGAGTCCCAAAGACACCCTCTTGAGAGAATAGTCCAGTCCAGTACCACACAGTAAACTAGAATAATAGAATCATAGAGTTGGAAGAGACCCAAAAGACCATAAAGTCCAACCCCCTGCAATGCAGGAACACACAATCAAAGAACTCCTAACAGGTGGCCATCCAACCTCTCTTTAAAAACCTCCAAAGAAGGAGACTCCACCACACTGACTGTCAGGAAGTTCTTCCTGATGTTTAGGTGGAATCTCTTTTCTTTCATCTTGAACTCATTACTCCTGGTCCTAATATCTGGAGCAGAAGAAAACAAGCTTGCTCCCTCACCGACATTACATCCCTTCTGATATCTTAAATATGGCTGTCATGTAACCTCTTTACCTTCTCTTCACCAAACTAAACATACCCAGCTCCCTAGGTCTCTCCTCGTAGAGCATGGATTCCAGAAGGATACACTAGAACAGCAGTTCTCAACCTGTGGGTCGCGACCCCTTTGGGGGTCGAACGACCCTTTCACACAGGGGTCGCCTAAGACTCTCTGCATCAGTGTTCTCCATCTGTAAAATGGATGAATGTTAGGGTTGGAGGTCACCACAACATGAGGAACTGTATTAAAGGGTCGCGGCATTAGGAAGGTTGAGAACCACTGCACTAGAAGGATATATCATCAAAGAACAGAAGAGGGAAAGAGGAAAGGAAGGGGGAGCCAGGTTGTATATTTTCAGCATATCATCCCTAGATGAATCTGCTATAATGCCTTTGCTCATAGCAATTTCCATATGCTCAGAATGTCTCCACTCTTTTCTCTTTAATGACGTTTAACTACAATTTGGTTCTTTCAGTCACAGTGAATTACAACATGTTTACTCCATTACCGCTTTTTAATTTTTTTTAAGGAGAGAGCTCTACAGACTAACACAAGCAGGCAGATCTTGTACGAATGATCCAAGAAAGATTATACTGCAATGTCAAGTCGATCAAATAGATGACACAAAAGACGACAGCGCATAAGGATGGAAACAGAAGAGATTTAAGCTAAGAGAGCAATAAAGTTCTTGTTTAAGGACACTAAACTGGAGCATACAGAAAAAATGGGGGCACGCGTCATATTGGTTTGCTAGTATACAGTACTTACTAATTTCTATGAAGAGTTCATTTATGTTTATTGCATTTTTCGCACTGGTCTCTACAAATATTGCATGGATGGAATCGGCATAGTCTTTAGCATCTTTTTCCATGACTTCTCTAGGAAGGAGACAGAAAGAGAACAAATCATGAACAAAGCATGAGGATTTATTTCCATTTTAGAACAGAAGTAGGCAGGATTGAATGCAGTAGAGAAAAGCTCTTCCAACAAGCAATTGACGCTCTGCTTATGTCACCCTGGCATCTGGAGCATATGCAAAAGGGAGAAAAGGAGAAGGTTGTGCGTCATTCTGAAGAATTGTTTTTTATACCCTTCTTTTCTCTACCATAAGGAGGCTCAAAGCAACTTAAAACTGCCTTCCCTTCCTCCAAACACCTTGTGAGATAGGTGTGGCTGGGAGTGTTTTGAGAAAACTGTGATTGGCTCAAGGTCACCCAGCAGACCTCAAGCGGAGAGGCAGGAATCAAACCTGGTTCTCCCAGTTAGCGTCCGCCACTCGTGCGGAGGAGTAGGGAAACAAACCCAGTTCTCCAGATTAGAATCTGCTGTTTGTGTGAAGGAGCGGGGAATCAAACCCGGTTCTCCAAATTAGACTCTGCTGCTCAAGTGGAGAAATGGGGAATCCCGCTCAGTCCACCACTCTCAACCACTGCACCACGCTAGTTCTCCACTGGGGAGAAAGAAGAGTTTGGATTTATATCCCCCCCTTTCTCTCCTGTAAGGAGACTCAAAGGGGCTTACAATCGCCTTCCCCAACCCACAACAAACACCCTGTGAGGTGGGTGGGGCTGAGAGAGCTCCAAAGAACTGTGACTAGCCCAAGGTCATCCAGCTGGCATATGTTGCACAAGCTAATCTGGTTCACCAGATAAGCCTCCACAGCTCAAGTGGCAGAGCGAGGAATCCAACCCAGTTCTCCAGATTAGAGTGCACCGGCTCTTAATCACTATACCACACTGGCGTGGTGAGGTATAAATGTACTGAGCGGCAATAGCAGTTCTGTCAGTGCTCTCTATACTTGTGAAACACAGCAAGTTCATGCAACAGGAGTGGAGTTATGTAACACAGACGATGTCTCAATTTAAGAAGTGCAATCTTTTGGCTCTCTCCAGGCAACAAAACACTCCTCCCCGGCATCCTGTTCTCTGTGCACTGCAGCATTCCAAGGAGAGTTACGAACATATGAGTGGAATCAGATCACACGAAGTTGGGCTCTTCCTCTGTTAGCCTATCAGATCAGCCACTTTCAGGCTCAACCCTTCCACATCAGGAGTCCAAGGCAGTAATAACTTCAGTATGGGCAGGAAGGGATTCCAGCAACACTGACCAAATATAAATGCTGGGTTGGATCCAACAGATCCAATTCCAAATGCAGTTAACACTTCCCTCTGGCACAAGGAGCTACTGACAGAAGAGACTCGCCTCTAGCATCAGTGGAAAGCTCTCTGTGCTAGAGAACACCACTGTCAGTGAAATAAATAGGGAAATATATAAAGGATCCATTAAATGTACAAGGCAGATCACAAATATATTAATACAAACAGTGTCGTCCAATAGCAGTGGTGGTTTCCTTTCCAGGAGACAACTAGGGCTGGGTATATTTTTTTGGGTCCAAATTATCACATGACCACATAAAGCTACCTTACACTGAATTAAAGCCAGTATTGCCTAATCAAATCATAGAATCATAGAGTTGGAAGATACCCCAAGGGCCTTCAAGTCCAACCCCCTGCAATGCAGGAATACACAGTCAAAGCACTCCTGGCAGATGGCCATCCAGCCTGTTTAAAAACCTCCGAAGAAGGAGACTCCCTCACACTCCAAGGTAGTGCACTCCACTGTCGAACAGCCCTTCTTGTCAGGAAGTTTTTCCTGATACTTTGGTGGAATCTCTTTTCCTTCACCTTGAACCCGTGACTTCTGGTCCTAGTCTCTGGAGCAGCGGAAAACAAGCTTGCTCCCTCACTGACATGACATCCTTTCAAATATCTAAACAAGGCTATCATAGTCACCTCTTCACCTTCTCTTCACCAAACTAAACATACCCAGCTCCTTGTAGGGCTTAGGGAGTTGGGTTTGTCTATGGAGCCTGGCAAGGGCTTTCCAAGGTGAGCAGGTCTTTCAGGCGAGCAGGTCTCACCCCCTCTCCAATCCCTTTAATGGGAGATGCCAAGGATTGAACTTGAGATCTTTTGAATGCCCAGCAGATGCTCGCCCTCTGAGCCACAGCCCCTCCCCTTCCAATCAGAGTGCCCCTTGACTCCATACCACTTATCCTTGTTACTACTCACAAGCTATCATTCCAAAAGGACGAACCCCCCCCCCTTTAATCTTCAAACAGTTTGGGATCCCATCAGAAAATACTGAAACACTGCAGCCACACACATGACTTCACAGCTAAGCTTCCTTGCAACAGCTGGAAACAACTGGATAGTCAAAGGCAATTTTATTCCTGTATCACAACTTTCTCATAATTCTTTTTTCAAAAATAAGGCATTTGACTAAGTAGTCCAGACTAGATGTCAAGGGTGGACCAGTCTTGCAAGCAGCCCACAGTACCATGTAGTCTAGTCAACCCAACCCAGCATATCCTACCATTCCAGCTTCCCAATGAGCCAGTACAGTTCAGATTCACTACAAATGGTCATTTGACTTGAGGCTATTCAAAAAACTATAGCTGAACAGCACCTCCTGGGCTTACCGTGCATCATTAAGATCACATTTATTTCCAGCAATGGCTACAACAATATTGGGAGGTCCGTGCTGCCGGAGTTCTTTCACCCAGTTCTTCAGCGTTGAAAACGTCTCCTGAAATCGAGGTGACAGAATTAGTAACGCACAAATGTATCGTGGACGTATGGTTTTCTTCTTGCAAGCATCCCTTCTTACCTCTTTTGTGATGTCGTACACTATGATAGCCGCTGAGGACCCTCGATAGTACATTGGTGCCAGAGCACGGAACTGTAGAGAAAAATATCACAGTAAAATGTGGTGCCAGGTGCTCATGACGGTCTAGTTGTCCCCACCTCCTGTCCCAGCTCAACTTCTCCCATGGAGTCTGTAGCTGGGACATTTGAACACTCATTCGAAATCACCCAGGGTTTCAGCTCATGCCTGCATTCCCGTCTCCTCTCTCCCAGGAACCAGGAGCCATCAGTACTGGTGGGCTACCATACTTCCACATTTGGGCAATTCAGGCTTCTTTCAGAACAGTTTGACTCTAATTTGAGGGGTACCACATGCACGACTGGAGTTTCACGTCCCACACTGCCTCATTCACTTCCCGGCTGATGGGAGATGTGCTAGTGTGAAGGACAGTACGGGCCATCAGAACATGGGGAGGGCTCTTTGGGGGGGGGGGGACACCTAGAATGCCAAGGGCCTTGAAAGACACGGCAGCACTCTCACATTGCAGGCGAAACCCACACTGGCACTAGGATGTGCTTCCCTCTTCCACAGTCGCCAGACCAGGGATCCTAACGGCTATAGTCGGAGAGAAATGGGGACCCCAACATAGCCTGCCAGCACAAGGGGTTTTTCACAATACAGACGTTGGAGAGGCAGCCCTCTCCAAGGATGGAAGAGGGGCAGCTTTCCCAACTGGACATCTAGGAGGGCAGGATGCCTTATGTGTTATATGTGTCCCCATGTCCCTTTGGGGGTGATTGTGCACGTTATGAGCTGAGGATCTGCTTGGGGCCTCCACAGGTGGATGTTGCAAACTCTTTCAACTGCCCAGTGATTGACGGCAGGGTTCATTTCCTTTAATGGGGGCAGAGATGGGCTGCAGACACAGAGCTTCCACCTCTGGCTATGCCTCTGCTTGCCTCTTGCAAGCGCACAGCTAGACCCCCCTGAGCTGCAGGCCCCTGACTGGCTCTGCCTGCCTGTCACAGCCCAGTCATTGCAACAAAACACCTGGTTGGTATGCTATGGCATGGCTGCTGCGGATACTGAAGTGGTTGTGGTCTCAGAAAATCAGCTCCACAGTCTACCAGCCAGTTACTAACCAAAGTCTTCAGGAAGCAGACTAATGGTACCAAGGTTACACTGGCAGCCATGACTGTGTGGACATCCCTGAACTTGTGTGCTGTGTGGTTTCCGGGCTGTATGGCCGTGTTCTAGCAGCATTCTCTCCTGACGTTTCGCCTTCATCTGTGACTGGCATCTTCAGAGGATCCTCTGAAGATGCCAGCCACAGATGAAGGCGAAATGTCAGGAGAGAATGCTGCTAGAACACGGTCATACAGCCCGGAAACCACACAGCACCCAAGTGATTCCGGCCGTGAAATCCTTCGACAATACATCCCTGAACTGTCTATGCGGTTCAGTAAAAGAAGTTTTAGTTTCATAGTAAATACCACACTCTTCAATTTCCCCTTCAATTTCTGTTTTTCAGGGGAGCGGAATTCCCCCCCCCCTTTTACAGCTTCAAAACATCCAGAAATTTTACATCTGTATAATTTCCTTTATTGTTGATGAAATGCAGCACTTCGAAACCCCCTGCCTTACAGTATCTCTGTGCTGCTTGCATACAGGAAGACCACGGTGCTGATTCAGTGCTGAGTAAGGATCATGTTACTTCCATTGCAAAAGCCAAACGTTTTATGCCTCAAGCAAAAAATAGAAAAGAGGATCCTGCTTTTCCTCTCAAAGTATTCCACACTCTACTGCTTAACATTAAAATGAAAGTTGTCACAGTATTAAATGGGTATCCTCTGTGCTAACCACCTGCCAGCCAAAAGAAGAAAGATGCTTCGGCAGCACATATACGAAAATTGGAATGATGCAAAGGAGATTAGCGAGAAAGATGCTCTCCTACCAAACTCCTTTTTAAAAATAATAATTTATTAAGTGTTTACATCTAAAAACTACACACACTAATACAAAAGAGAAAAAAAAGAACAGTGGTGATGCAGCTACCCTAGTCTACATCCAGGGAATAGATAGAAATGAAGACAAAATAGCAAACATAAGAACTTATACTTACATACAACTATGTGACTTCCTGCCCAAACACTGCTGTCAAAATTATCCAGAACCTTTTTGTCTGGTTTACAAAAATGAAAACCTCAAGCTCAACATCAAATCTTCTTTATCGCAGCCTTTCTTAGACCATAAAATTAAGCAATACTCACACTATATAAAAAACACACTCTATCTTCCTAACGTATTGTTCTAACATTAAAGATTCTATTTCTATAATCCTTTAATTTCGCCCTCTACCATTATCTCTCTTCTCATGGCCAATATTTCAATTTGTGACCCATCTTTGGTTATCTTTAAAAGAACACCTAATTGAAATTTTAGAGGACTTAACATATCTATTCAAAGACAACCTTTATTAAGCTGCCTGCCCATTTTAGGCGACTTTTTTTTCATCTTCTTGAAGATCTTTTTAGTAGTTGTTACAGAAGTTATTCTCTGTTGCTGTTCCTTGTAGGTAAAGAACACAGCAAGAGAATCTGGTCTGGTTTTTCTTTAAGCTGTCCACCAAAAAAGAATACTCTTTCCTTTTCTATAGAACCTTTAACGGTACCTCTCTCATTACAATAATGTCTGTATCTTCTATCTTGATTGTTGATTTTCTGCGTACTTCCAAAATTCGCTCTACCATTTCCTTGGAGGAGAAATACATGACAATATCTCTGCGCAGTCCTTTTGTCTTTGGATGTTTCAATAAGACTCTGCAGATTTTGTCAATCTTTGGCGTCAAGTCTTCTTCATTAATCTTTATATAGTTGACTAAGGCTGAGGAAATCTTCTTTGTCTAATTTTCTTTTGATCTTTGTCCTCTGGAACCTTCCTCAGCCTTAGAGCCCTTTCTTCAATAAGATATTCTAAATGAAGAATGGCTTGGTTCTGCAATATAACTTGATGTTTTTCAATATTTGCTTGATGTTTTTCAATATTTCCTTAGTTTTCTCCATATTGTCCTCCAGATACAATCTTTTGGAAATCAGCCTTCATTTCCTTCATTTCTTTTATGAGCTCTAACGTCGTTATGGGTAAAGTCTTCTTAACACTGTCCTTCAGTGAGTCCACTTCTACTTTAAAACTCTGCAGATTGGTTGTTATCATTTTCAAATTATTTGACAACTTGGTAATTTCCACAAACTCCTGCATGTAGTTCCCATTTTTGCCCAGTAGATGTCACTGCTCCCACAACTTACTAAAGTTTTACCAAGTCAGACAACAGCCTTTCTGGCTGGTGAGGTATGGTTCTTCTTTTCCAATCTTTGTCTTGGCAATCCGCCAGCTGGGAGGAAGAGAAGATCAAGAGGCTTTCTCATTTTAAAGTCTTCTAAAATCTTTTATACTGGGAGTCCATTTTATTTTAACTTTATATCAGTTCAGATCATTAGATTTATCTTTTCTCATCAGGTGCTTTCTGCTAGGCTATCAGCAGTGGTGATTGGACTTCTCTTTTCAGTCTTTTTCAGTCTTCATTTGTTTCTTTAGAGGCACTCACCTTGGATGTTTTCTCCCATGGGAAGATCAGCAGCTCAAATTGGACGCAATGGCAATGCTGCTTTGCTCCCGCTTCTCAACTCCATGGGATTACTATGGTTCCTCTGCATTATCACACCTAGAGGAGATTGCCCTGGGAGCTCATATAGCTGTCTCCTGATCTCTCCTTCATCTGGAGAGGCTTAAGCAGCCGTCAGGACCGCTCATTTGAGCTTTGGTGTCTGGAACAACTCCAGACATGTCCACCCAGAGCTATTTTCATACTGGACGTCCCTCACTTACCAAATTCCTGAAAAAAAAAACCCCATGGGACAAACTCACCCTACATCTGGAACATGTCAGAAGAGGAAGCAATGTTCCAGAGCAGGGGTAGGGAACCTGCGGCTCTCCAGATGTTCAGGAACTACAATTCCCATCAGCCCCTACCAGCATGGCCAATTGGCCATGCTGACAGAGGCTGATGGGAATTGTAGTTCCTGAACATCTGGAGAGCCACAGGTTCCCTACCCCTGTTCCAGAGTGACATCAAGTGGAAAATGAGGAAACCAACAGCCTATGTAGGCAGACTCAAGGTGGCTTACAAACACCTTTCCCTTCCTCTCCCCACAACAGACACCTTGTGCGGTAGGTGGGACTGAGAGAGGTCTGAAGAACTCTGACTAGCCCAGGGGTCTGCAACCTGCGGCACTCCAGATGTTCATGGACTACAATTCCCATCAGCCTCTGCCACCATAGCCAATTGGGAATTGTAGTCCATGGACATCTGGAGTGCTGCAGGTTGCATACCCCAGGACTAGCCCAAGGTCACCCAGCAGGAATGTAGGAGTGCAGAAACACAACTGGTTCACCAGATAAGCCTCTGCCACTCAGGTGGAGAATCAAACCCGGTTCTCTAGATTAGAATCCACCTGCTCTTAACCACTATACCACGCTGGCTCTCACCAATGGCTACTAGCCATGTAGACTAAAGGAAACCTCTATAGTCAAAGACTTAATGCCTCTGAATACCAATGCTATGAGGCAATATCAAAGGATGGCCTTGGACTCTATATGTTGTTTGCTGGGCCTGCAGGACCCCTGTGTGAAACTAGATGCTAGACTAGATGGGCCACTGGTCTGATACAACAGAGCTCTCAAGGCACACTGGGCATGCTGGATTTTCTTGACATTCTTCAGCACTCTCGTCTGCTGCATAAACAGATTATAAACAATACCAACTGATCCAGGAAAACGTTGTTACATTCAATTTTTGGAATTTCATAATGAGCAAATTAATTTAAATTATTTGAAAGACACACAATACCTTCTTAGATTTAAATATCAGCATTCCCTACATACCCTAAGTAATTTGAGAATTCACTATGGCTAGTTTTAAAATGTCATCTGTAAGTGGCTACAGCACATTAAAGAAGAGCTTTAAAAACCAGAAAACACAACGTTTTAACTAGAGAGAAGGACGCAGCCATCTACATATTGGTAAATTACACTGTGACCACTTTGTGAGCAAAGTTGGTCACACTGACCAATGAAAAACAGTGGCTTATATACTTACTCGTTCTTGTCCTGCTGTGTCCCATATTAGGAATTTATGCAATTCATTCTGATACTGAACTGTCTTGGTCATAAAAGATGCCCTGAAAAGGATTTAGTACAAGAATATATCACAAAACAACTTATAAGCAGCTGCCACCAAACCCAAGAACTTTCCCCAAACACACACACACACTTTAGGTTATTTTTAATTATTTGATATTCATCCCACCCTTCCTCCAAGGAACTCAAGTTAATCTTTGTATAAAGACTCTGCAAAAAAGGAAGCACATATAACTCTTACACACAAGGACCATATCGATAAGAACAAAATGTTGTGATTAGATAATACTCAGATTTGGAAACTCTAGATCAGAACTTAAGATGTAAGTTTGAAGGTTAATAGATACAAGGAAGCTTCACATATTACCTTATTTGTAATATTTTAATTTTATGAAAATAAAAATGTTTTAAAAAAACGCTAGCTACAGAGGTTGTTTTATAATGGTGGAAGATTCATACATTTCAATTTGTCTTTCCCAGATCTAGTAGAAGGGAAAATATCTGAAATTTATCCAGGTAGGAAGACTACGTAGCTACAACCAAACTGTTCCCATCACTAGACTGTTTGTATACACGCAGGCCCTCAAGGCAGGCAAAGAACACCATAGGGCTGATTCAGTTCAGGAAGACAAGATGGCAGCGAAATGAAGTCCTTCCCCCATACCACAGCCTTGATCCAAATTGGGAATCTGTGTACTTCAGAACTGAACTTCCAAGGACCATTTGCAGTTGCCATCTGCCCACAACTGTCCTTCGTGGCAGTCATGCATCAAAACCAACGTCTCGTGGACCAGGGCTTAGCTGAAGAAGAGAGGAGATTCCCCTTTTGGATCACTAACGCTGCAAATAAACGAAGCTGGCTTCGACAACAGTAGCTGCCATACTGTAAAAGAAAACAGCTTCATGCTCACACAGGCCCCTTCCGCACACGCAAAATAATGCGTTTTCAAACCACTTTCACAACTGTTTGGAAGTGGATTTTGCCATTCCGCACAGCTTCAAAGAGCACTGAAAGCAGTTTGAAAGTGCATTATTCTGCATGTGCGGAATGAGCCACAGTTTTCCCCCACTTGCAGGAAGAGGGAGCTTTCTTTTCCGCCAGGCAGGAAAGACTACACAGTTCCTCGACATTAAGATGAATGTCATTAACCAAACAGCTCTTAAATGCTGTTTAAGCATTCAAGAGACCAACACAGCACTTAAACTCTGTGACAGCTAATTTTGTAAGTTGTGATTCTGGCCAACATCATTGTTCTCTGTGCCTCTTTTGAAATTTACTTCTAGGCAAACTGGTCCTGGGCATAGCTAAATGTGGGCCACCTTCCTGGGAAAGTCAACAACAATTGCCTACACTCAGCTACACAAGTGGCTTCGTATTTAATGAGCAGTAATTTCTTTTCTATACAGTCTACCTAACCTGGAGCAAATAAGTGGTGTGTGTCAAATGATACACAACCTAAAGTGAAAATAGCTCTCACCCAGACTTTTTGTCACTGATGCAGCCAGGTCACAGTGAACACCGTGCTAAATTCTATTTTCTTCAGAAAAAGGGGCTCAGGATTATTTACTATCTTGAAAACATTTGGAAAAACAAATCCGATTCAACACATTGTCAAAGACTTTCACGGTTGGAATCAACTGGTTGTTGAGGGTTTTCTGGGTTGTGGGCCTTGGTCTGGTAGTTTTTGCTCCTAACGTTCCATCTGAGATTGGCACCTTCAAAGGCATGCCTCTGAAGATGCCAGCCACAGATGCAGGTGAAACATTAGGAGTAAAAACTACCAGCCCACGGCCACACGGCCCAGAAAATCCACAACAGCCAAATCTGATTCAATTGACTGGCTACAATTTTTTTTTAAATGGGAAGAAACGAAAAGTGATAACTCCTGAGAAATAATTTTGCTGTCTATGAAAGCCAACACATGTCTATTCAGATAATGTTGCAACCCTAATGGTGCTGGTTAGGGAGTAACTTCAAAATTGAATCTAATCCCAGCTTCATTCTTGGAAATGGAATTGCTGGATGGCCTCAGTTTCTTATCGTGAAAACGAAGAAACTCAGAGTGCTGTTCCAAGAAATAGCAGCTAGTGACAACAAAGCAGCATGTATTTGTACCAGAATACAGACAATTGCAAAATATTTGAACATCCTTCAGTATAAAGATGCTTTTTAAAACTAGATATACCAGGGTATGAGGTGGGGACTTTTCACATGTAATTTTTCATGAGTTCTACCACTGAGCCACAGCTCTTCCCCTAGAAATAAAGCATTTTGGAAGGGCAATTGCCAAGGACAAGATGGCTGCAGTATGGCTGCCAAGTCCTCCAGAATGCTGGGGGAACACCCTGTTAGCAGCCCTCCTGCCCCTCTACCTGAGTTACCTTCACCATATCAATTCATAAATTTAAAAAAAACCCATAGTAATAGCAAAATTCCCTTGGCTGCACTAAGAGGGTACCATGGTAGTTATCTTGTTGCCAAGCGCATGACGGTATTGTATTCAAAACAATTTTTCAGGCAGTTTATCACAATGTATTCCCCCAAGGCAGTATACACTGGAAATTCAGAGAGGATGGGAAAAAATGGTGTGTGTACTGGAGGTACCATCTCAATGACGTCATCTAGCATTCCCAACAGAATATATGTACTATTTTCATCAGCCACTCAGTGGGCAGGTGGGGGGGGGGGAGGACATGAAACCAATCATGATGTGGTGCAGTCACTTCTGATGTGAACTGGAAGTGATGTCATCATACGGAAGTGACACTCCAGCATTCACCCCAAAACACTATAGTTTTACTGTAGGGTTTCTGAGCAAATGCTAGAGTGACACCCTATGATGTCACTTCTGGTTTGTACCAGAAATGATCTCACTGGCAAGACCCCCTCATGTCTGCAGGCCTCTCACTGGTTGCTAGCTCTCAGCTTAAGCTATCTGCAGAAGTTCCTAATCCTTCCCTAGCCATAAAAGCCAATTTAGGGGCAGTACATACTTCCAGCAGAACTGCTAACTTTCCTAATCATCACCTTCAGCACACTTGTAATCATATGGTAGACACAACCTGTAATTAGAAATTCCTCTGTGCTGGGGTTGCCATTGTCCTGCCAGGGGGTGGGGATCTCCTATTTCTGCCTCTCATTTCCTGTTGCCGCTCAGAGCAGCGGTGGAAGGGCTGAAAGTGCCCCCTATATCTCCTCCATCCCCTAAGATGTGCACCTGAAGAGGTGAAATTAGCCATTCTTGCTATTACTGAAGCACTTTGTGGAGATACTGGAAAAATGGGCATTACTGTAGTCACACATATCTGTTTATTTGTGGTCTGAATTGGACCCATCCTTGAAATCTTGTGAAGGAAGGGCATGTGAACTTAAAACAGTCGCATGAAAGAAATTTGGCAGCATTGCTAAGTACTTGCTGGTATATTACAGAGCTTGCTGGTATAAAAATGTTTCTGTTGGCAAGTAATGGAAAATAGAAGAAAGGACAGTGTTCATTGTTCTTGCAGTCTTATTATTTGCATCAAAGTTATTCAACTGAAAGGAAGGTTATCCGCAGTATGTTGACAGTACAAAAAAAACGTGCTTTCAGCTGTCACTAAATGCGCAAAGTAGACATTATCTCAAACAAAATGAAACCAAAAGCAATGCATAGAACAGACGTTTGGAGTATATCCTTTCTAGCTAGTTTTAGCTTTAATCTGAGCATGCAAAGCATGAAAATTAAAAAGTAAATCCATAAGCTCTTTTTACAAAGCATTCAGTTTTTGGACAAGGTTTTCCTGATGCTCTAAATTCGCTGTTTAATTTAAAGTGTGTTTACTTGGTGCACTTGTCTTCCACGAAAGTCAGACATCCTCAAGCACTGCTGACTGAATCTCAGATCTTATTTAAAATACTATTACGCTGCCTTTACCACTTAAGTAGGTTTCTCCAAGGGAGGCGATTTAGGACTAAGTTTAGGGATCTGAATGGGTAATTCTGCACAGGCCAAATATAATGGGTTCATGGGTGTGAAAAAAAGCCTTATGCGGGAGAAGTTCCCACAGAACTTGCCCCCCAAACACTTCTAACCCGTTATATTCAGCTGAACCCAGGTTAAATGAAAGTCAATAAATTAAAGTTGCTAAAATTTCTCCTTCAACCCGGGTTTCAGGCGCTTCCTGCTTGCCTGTGTGAACTACGGCAAGCAGGAAGAATTCTATTCCCCCCGCCCTTCCGTTCACCATTATGGGGGATTCCCCAGGTGGCTACCAAGTTATGCCAGTAGGTGGTGAGTGAGGTGTTAGGATTCCCTTAGGTAAAGTGGGGATTCCCTAAAGGACTTCCCTAAGGTACATGACGCATTTTAACGCTCGACCCCCCTTGGACCATTCGCGACGGGAGTTAGGAATGACGGCGCAGCTCCTTAATACTCATGCCAGAGGAGACTCACAGCGTTACCCGAACACCTTACCTTCCCTCCGACCTGCTGGCGCGTTTTGTTTTATTTCTCATTCCCCCCCTCCCAATGAACCCTTCTTTCTAAATATTTTAATTGTTCTTATGCTTTGTATGTATTTTAACTCTGGTTCCAGTTGTTTTAGTGATGTGTTTTGTGGAGGCTGATTTTAATGGCTTTACAATATGATGCATGAAAAAAAAGTTCTTGTAATTACTGCTTCACAATTCAGTGGTGACAGATTAATTCATTTCTTAATCAGTGCTTTCAATCATAGCTCCAATATTGAATTAAATGGAACTTTTTAAGGTAGTGAATGAAATTAGGAATACGCCCAAAGCTGCTGTATACTAAATTAGAGCATCAGTCCATCAAGATCAGCATTGTCTACTCAGACTGGCAGCAGCTGCTCAGGGTCTCTGGTAGAGGGCTTTCATATCACTTTATACCTGGTTGTTTTGACTGAAGATGCCAGGAAATTGAACATGGAAATTTTGCATGCAAAGCCAGGCTTTTCCACTGAGAAACAGCTCTTCCCCCAGACCAGGGGACTGCAACCTGCAGCTCTCCAGATGTTCATGGACTACAAATCCCAGCAGCTCTCCAGATGTTCATGGACTACAAATCCCATCAGCTGGCAGGGGCTGATGGGATTTGTAGTCCATGAACATCTGGAGAGCCGCAGGTTGCAGACCCCTGTCCCAGAGTATAGGTGTCAAACTCGCAGCCCTCCAGAAGTTATGGACTACAGTTCCCACCATCCCCTGCCAGCATGATGCTGGCAGGGGATGATGGGAACTGTAGTCCATAAAATATGGAGGACCACGAGTTTGACACCTGTGCCCCAGAGGGTCAAATATTACCAGAGGATAACATGGTTACACCATGTTTGATTACATAAAACACATTTTTCATAGCTTTAATAAAATTTGTAACAGTTTAGGATTAGCTTTTGTGGCAGCAATATGTAGAAAATATAGAACTCTCGAAGCTGAAAACACAAGTCTGCCTTCTAAATTTTTGGACTGGCTCCAAGACCAAAAGAAAACTGATCAAGGCTTGTCTTAATAGTATTCCACCAAATGTTTAAAACAAATAGGGACACATAAACATAAGTACTGCCCTGTTGGTTCAGCGTGATGATCCAAATAGGTCAGAAGCATTCCATCTGTCAGCAGCCAGACAGACAGTGAAAGGGAGACAATATCCGCCCCGTTTCCTCCCTTCCCCCATTCCACTAGACAGAAGTATCACTAACACAGAGATTAAGTTTGTGTCCACCAGTGGTGACTGGACTTTGAGAGGCTTAGCTTCGGTCAATGCAGCTAATCCCATTAAAGAATCATATGCTAATGGCTATTACTGCACGCAATCAGCTTCCCAAGTTATTGCTGAATCTTATGAACTGGATTCTGTTTGCTTTTAATCTGCTGCTTATCATTAAGGGATGTGTGTATTTGTGTATAGATATTTGTGCATGCATGTATATGGATGTGTGTATTCTGGAATAGCTAATACGATTTTAAACTTTCTCTATAGCTTTCAATATGAAAGACATAGAAAAGGGAACAATATAACTAGAGTTACTCCCATTTTCTCCCACTGATTTCACTATTTGCTTCTTGTGTGACCATTCAATGTTAGTTGTAGATCTGACATAATCTTTCCACTGGAGAATTCTGACTAGAGGTGTAAGAACAGGAATTTTTTTTGGGAGTGGGAATTGTGGAAAAAACTTAGAGCATTTGGGGAACCAAATTCGAGTAAAGAATATCTTCACTGGAGGCGAGTAAAATGTAGTCTGATAAAAGGTATCACTCCGAATGCGTAGAGTGAAAATTTGTATGCAAAACTAACCTACGGCATTAAATGACGATAATTCCTTGCTATACTATCAATACACACGATATATTTTTAAAGATATGGTTTGAAACGCTACATACGATATATTTTAAAAGATACGGTTTGAAACGCTAATTAAATTAAGAGTTATTGTTTATGTTAATCTTGGTTCACGTAAACGCAAACATTTCCCTTAACCGTCATTAAGTTGGGAGAGAATGGATTATACAACAGGGAGGAGAGTGAATGTTCCCCGAGCCTAGCTCCTGATTTCTCAATCAAGATGAAGCCACTACAACTACGTAATCCCTCCTTGATTTCTAGTTTTCTGCTTGCTTATTAGGTAAAGGAGAGACACAATTTTCATGAATCTTAATTTCTACACCCAAATTACACTTACACATGAAAACATTTTACATACAACAGTCTTAAACTTTTGAATTAGTCTTGGGTAATATATCATTCATTTCTTTAAGTTCCTCACCCAATGGTTGGATTGATGTTGGGATCAAAACTGTCTTCTACAAAGCGCCACACATTAAGCCAGTTGCGCCACGCCATTATCACCAGAAGAGGAAAAAAAGACATTCATTTTGAGATTATTATTCAGTCCCCCCCCACCCCCCCCCCCCCCCACCCCCCCCCCCCCCCACCCCCCCCCCCCCCCACCCCCCCCCCCCCCCACCCCCCCCCCCCCCCACCCCCCCCCCCCCCCACCCCCCCCCCCCCCCACCCCCCCCCCCCCCCACCCCCCCCCCCCCCCACCCCCCCCCCCCCCCACCCCCCCCCCCCCCCACCCCCCCCCCCCCCCACCCCCCCCCCCCCCCACCCCCCCCCCCCCCCACCCCCCCCCCCCCCCACCCCCCCCCCCCCCCACCCCCCCCCCCCCCCACCCCCCCCCCCCCCCACCCCCCCCCCCCCCCACCCCCCCCCCCCCCCACCCCCCCCCCCCCCCACCCCCCCCCCCCCCCACCCCCCCCCCCCCCCACCCCCCCCCCCCCCCACCCCCCCCCCCCCCCACCCCCCCCCCCCCCCACCCCCCCCCCCCCCCACCCCCCCCCCCCCCCACCCCCCCCCCCCCCCACCCCCCCCCCCCCCCACCCCCCCCCCCCCCCACCCCCCCCCCCCCCCACCCCCCCCCCCCCCCACCCCCCCCCCCCCCCACCCCCCCCCCCCCCCACCCCCCCCCCCCCCCACCCCCCCCCCCCCCCACCCCCCCCCCCCCCCACCCCCCCCCCCCCCCACCCCCCCCCCCCCCCACCCCCCCCCCCCCCCACCCCCCCCCCCCCCCACCCCCCCCCCCCCCCACCCCCCCCCCCCCCCACCCCCCCCCCCCCCCACCCCCCCCCCCCCCCACCCCCCCCCCCCCCCACCCCCCCCCCCCCCCACCCCCCCCCCCCCCCACCCCCCCCCCCCCCCACCCCCCCCCCCCCCCACCCCCCCCCCCCCCCACCCCCCCCCCCCCCCACCCCCCCCCCCCCCCACCCCCCCCCCCCCCCACCCCCCCCCCCCCCCACCCCCCCCCCCCCCCACCCCCCCCCCCCCCCACCCCCCCCCCCCCCCACCCCCCCCCCCCCCCACCCCCCCCCCCCCCCACCCCCCCCCCCCCCCACCCCCCCCCCCCCCCACCCCCCCCCCCCCCCACCCCCCCCCCCCCCCACCCCCCCCCCCCCCCACCCCCCCCCCCCCCCACCCCCCCCCCCCCCCACCCCCCCCCCCCCCCACCCCCCCCCCCCCCCACCCCCCCCCCCCCCCACCCCCCCCCCCCCCCACCCCCCCCCCCCCCCACCCCCCCCCCCCCCCACCCCCCCCCCCCCCCACCCCCCCCCCCCCCCACCCCCCCCCCCCCCCACCCCCCCCCCCCCCCACCCCCCCCCCCCCCCACCCCCCCCCCCCCCCACCCCCCCCCCCCCCCACCCCCCCCCCCCCCCACCCCCCCCCCCCCCCACCCCCCCCCCCCCCCACCCCCCCCCCCCCCCACCCCCCCCCCCCCCCACCCCCCCCCCCCCCCACCCCCCCCCCCCCCCACCCCCCCCCCCCCCCACCCCCCCCCCCCCCCACCCCCCCCCCCCCCCACCCCCCCCCCCCCCCACCCCCCCCCCCCCCCACCCCCCCCCCCCCCCACCCCCCCCCCCCCCCACCCCCCCCCCCCCCCACCCCCCCCCCCCCCCACCCCCCCCCCCCCCCACCCCCCCCCCCCCCCACCCCCCCCCCCCCCCACCCCCCCCCCCCCCCACCCCCCCCCCCCCCCACCCCCCCCCCCCCCCACCCCCCCCCCCCCCCACCCCCCCCCCCCCCCACCCCCCCCCCCCCCCACCCCCCCCCCCCCCCACCCCCCCCCCCCCCCACCCCCCCCCCCCCCCACCCCCCCCCCCCCCCACCCCCCCCCCCCCCCACCCCCCCCCCCCCCCACCCCCCCCCCCCCCCACCCCCCCCCCCCCCCACCCCCCCCCCCCCCCACCCCCCCCCCCCCCCACCCCCCCCCCCCCCCACCCCCCCCCCCCCCCACCCCCCCCCCCCCCCACCCCCCCCCCCCCCCACCCCCCCCCCCCCCCACCCCCCCCCCCCCCCACCCCCCCCCCCCCCCACCCCCCCCCCCCCCCACCCCCCCCCCCCCCCACCCCCCCCCCCCCCCACCCCCCCCCCCCCCCACCCCCCCCCCCCCCCACCCCCCCCCCCCCCCACCCCCCCCCCCCCCCACCCCCCCCCCCCCCCACCCCCCCCCCCCCCCACCCCCCCCCCCCCCCACCCCCCCCCCCCCCCACCCCCCCCCCCCCCCACCCCCCCCCCCCCCCACCCCCCCCCCCCCCCACCCCCCCCCCCCCCCACCCCCCCCCCCCCCCACCCCCCCCCCCCCCCACCCCCCCCCCCCCCCACCCCCCCCCCCCCCCACCCCCCCCCCCCCCCACCCCCCCCCCCCCCCACCCCCCCCCCCCCCCACCCCCCCCCCCCCCCACCCCCCCCCCCCCCCACCCCCCCCCCCCCCCACCCCCCCCCCCCCCCACCCCCCCCCCCCCCCACCCCCCCCCCCCCCCACCCCCCCCCCCCCCCACCCCCCCCCCCCCCCACCCCCCCCCCCCCCCACCCCCCCCCCCCCCCACCCCCCCCCCCCCCCACCCCCCCCCCCCCCCACCCCCCCCCCCCCCCACCCCCCCCCCCCCCCACCCCCCCCCCCCCCCACCCCCCCCCCCCCCCACCCCCCCCCCCCCCCACCCCCCCCCCCCCCCACCCCCCCCCCCCCCCACCCCCCCCCCCCCCCACCCCCCCCCCCCCCCACCCCCCCCCCCCCCCACCCCCCCCCCCCCCCACCCCCCCCCCCCCCCACCCCCCCCCCCCCCCACCCCCCCCCCCCCCCACCCCCCCCCCCCCCCACCCCCCCCCCCCCCCACCCCCCCCCCCCCCCACCCCCCCCCCCCCCCACCCCCCCCCCCCCCCACCCCCCCCCCCCCCCACCCCCCCCCCCCCCCACCCCCCCCCCCCCCCACCCCCCCCCCCCCCCACCCCCCCCCCCCCCCACCCCCCCCCCCCCCCACCCCCCCCCCCCCCCACCCCCCCCCCCCCCCACCCCCCCCCCCCCCCACCCCCCCCCCCCCCCACCCCCCCCCCCCCCCACCCCCCCCCCCCCCCACCCCCCCCCCCCCCCACCCCCCCCCCCCCCCACCCCCCCCCCCCCCCACCCCCCCCCCCCCCCACCCCCCCCCCCCCCCACCCCCCCCCCCCCCCACCCCCCCCCCCCCCCACCCCCCCCCCCCCCCACCCCCCCCCCCCCCCACCCCCCCCCCCCCCCACCCCCCCCCCCCCCCACCCCCCCCCCCCCCCACCCCCCCCCCCCCCCACCCCCCCCCCCCCCCACCCCCCCCCCCCCCCACCCCCCCCCCCCCCCACCCCCCCCCCCCCCCACCCCCCCCCCCCCCCACCCCCCCCCCCCCCCACCCCCCCCCCCCCCCACCCCCCCCCCCCCCCACCCCCCCCCCCCCCCACCCCCCCCCCCCCCCACCCCCCCCCCCCCCCACCCCCCCCCCCCCCCACCCCCCCCCCCCCCCACCCCCCCCCCCCCCCACCCCCCCCCCCCCCCACCCCCCCCCCCCCCCACCCCCCCCCCCCCCCACCCCCCCCCCCCCCCACCCCCCCCCCCCCCCACCCCCCCCCCCCCCCACCCCCCCCCCCCCCCACCCCCCCCCCCCCCCACCCCCCCCCCCCCCCACCCCCCCCCCCCCCCACCCCCCCCCCCCCCCACCCCCCCCCCCCCCCACCCCCCCCCCCCCCCACCCCCCCCCCCCCCCACCCCCCCCCCCCCCCACCCCCCCCCCCCCCCACCCCCCCCCCCCCCCACCCCCCCCCCCCCCCACCCCCCCCCCCCCCCACCCCCCCCCCCCCCCACCCCCCCCCCCCCCCACCCCCCCCCCCCCCCACCCCCCCCCCCCCCCACCCCCCCCCCCCCCCACCCCCCCCCCCCCCCACCCCCCCCCCCCCCCACCCCCCCCCCCCCCCACCCCCCCCCCCCCCCACCCCCCCCCCCCCCCACCCCCCCCCCCCCCCACCCCCCCCCCCCCCCACCCCCCCCCCCCCCCACCCCCCCCCCCCCCCACCCCCCCCCCCCCCCACCCCCCCCCCCCCCCACCCCCCCCCCCCCCCACCCCCCCCCCCCCCCACCCCCCCCCCCCCCCACCCCCCCCCCCCCCCACCCCCCCCCCCCCCCACCCCCCCCCCCCCCCACCCCCCCCCCCCCCCACCCCCCCCCCCCCCCACCCCCCCCCCCCCCCACCCCCCCCCCCCCCCACCCCCCCCCCCCCCCACCCCCCCCCCCCCCCACCCCCCCCCCCCCCCACCCCCCCCCCCCCCCACCCCCCCCCCCCCCCACCCCCCCCCCCCCCCACCCCCCCCCCCCCCCACCCCCCCCCCCCCCCACCCCCCCCCCCCCCCACCCCCCCCCCCCCCCACCCCCCCCCCCCCCCACCCCCCCCCCCCCCCACCCCCCCCCCCCCCCACCCCCCCCCCCCCCCACCCCCCCCCCCCCCCACCCCCCCCCCCCCCCACCCCCCCCCCCCCCCACCCCCCCCCCCCCCCACCCCCCCCCCCCCCCACCCCCCCCCCCCCCCACCCCCCCCCCCCCCCACCCCCCCCCCCCCCCACCCCCCCCCCCCCCCACCCCCCCCCCCCCCCACCCCCCCCCCCCCCCACCCCCCCCCCCCCCCACCCCCCCCCCCCCCCACCCCCCCCCCCCCCCACCCCCCCCCCCCCCCACCCCCCCCCCCCCCCACCCCCCCCCCCCCCCACCCCCCCCCCCCCCCACCCCCCCCCCCCCCCACCCCCCCCCCCCCCCACCCCCCCCCCCCCCCACCCCCCCCCCCCCCCACCCCCCCCCCCCCCCACCCCCCCCCCCCCCCACCCCCCCCCCCCCCCACCCCCCCCCCCCCCCACCCCCCCCCCCCCCCACCCCCCCCCCCCCCCACCCCCCCCCCCCCCCACCCCCCCCCCCCCCCACCCCCCCCCCCCCCCACCCCCCCCCCCCCCCACCCCCCCCCCCCCCCACCCCCCCCCCCCCCCACCCCCCCCCCCCCCCACCTCCTTGTCCCCCCCCCCCCCACCCCCCCCCCGCCCGAGCCCCCCCCCCCCGAGGTGAACCTGGTGTCCTGCCTGCATGTTATGAAATTAAGTTTTACACCTTCTGTCAAAGTTTAGAAACAGACCCAAGTTTTAGAAGGTGGTAACCTCAGCATTTTAATTTATAAAGGCACTTCTCTCTTACCCTAATTCAGTATAACTATTCTTAATGACATAGTTACTCTCCCGTGTTTAAATAAAACCCAAATTAAGGACTCTGCCTTTATGAAATTTGGAAGCCGGCTTGACAAACACCACCATAGAATGTTACATAGATGTGAATGTCAAAAGTCTTGATATAAACGCAGACAGCCAAACTGAAGTAACTAGATATCACTGAAGTAACTAGACGTCACTTTTGCTCCAAATTTTACCGGATGGATTGAAAGGAAACGATGAACAAATATTAATCTCAGGGACTGTTTCTTCTTCACTGTTAAAAAATACCTATCCATTTCATAAGCAACTAGCCATGTGGACAGTACTTTTAGAAGAGAAGGAAATGTACCTTTCAGATATGACTGTACTTGACTGTAACCTGGCCAAGGAGTTCGGTGACGGGTGGGATATAAATTTACAGAAATACATAAATAAGTAGGTGCATTCACAAAATGGTTTTTTTTGGGGGGGGGGGGGAGACTACTTTGGTATGCCAAAAACTCTCTCCAGCTGGGATTTTCATTCCTCCATACACTGGGGTATAGCTCTCTCTTCCAGAAGCTTCAAAAACATCAACCGATGTGAGAATGTAGCAATCCAGCAAACGAGCAGTAAACATTTGGACCCATGCATCAAAAAAGACTCTAAAATAATTTGCACCACAAAACATAAACAAAAACGTTTCTTCCCAACCAGAGGGAAATCCATCCAAAAGCTGCAAAGCTTATTTGGATTTCAACCCTACTGAACAAGGCCAGATTAATGTGAATAAGTTCAGAAGGTATCCCACCATCCCCACACCCCAAAAAGCATCACACCATAAGCAGAAGAAATCAAAATTACAGCAACAGCTTGACTGTACTCGGCAGGGAAAGGAAAAGGGGCTCTTCCCCAGCCACTCCCCGAGTTTGCCCCAATCTGATAACTTCACACTGAACCACAACAACGAGAGGGGGTCGTTTTATTTCTTCTCCACTCCCCCCAACCCGCCCCCAAGCAATATTGCAAAGATTGACTAAAAGGGGGGTAGGGGAGACACACTCTTCCTCAGCAGGAAGAAGGGGGGGGGGAAACACATAAAAAGATTTGCCAGCTCAAGAGCCCTCTCTGCGCGGGCCTCGAAACTTTCCAGCCCCCCCAACCAACCAACCTACCCCCCCAAGCCTCCCGCCTTCCCTCCCCCCCCCCCTCGACTTACCCCAAGCAGGCAAACTTTGAGCTCCCTCAGAGCCATGGCGAGGCAGAGGAGCGGCTGCTTGTTAACGACGGCACCATAACCCCTCCCTGGAGAAAGGCGCACATCGAAGAGCTGCCTCCCTCTTCCTGGAGGTCAAGCGAAGAAGGGGGTCAAGGAAGTCTCCGGAAAAAAAGGGGTGTAGAAAGAGATACCCCCCGCTCCCCTCAAACAAAACCTCCGCTCTCTCCCCCTCCTCGGCCCCACGGCTGGCTCTCAATCACAGGCGACCCTTCCCTTGGCGCTCCTCAGAGCGCGCAAGCCGTGCGCCATTTTGGACGGCCCCCTATTGACAGTCACCTGACTGGGCCTCTCCACCCCCTTGCAGTGACACACGACGTGGGAGAGGAAGGGGAGGGGAGCCCTTTATTGCCTTTCTGTCTCTTGTCTTAAAAATTATTATTATTATTAGGCTTTCTTAAAAGGGGGGCTTCAAAGACCGAGGGGGGCTTCTGAGGAGAGAAGGGTTTGGTTTCTTCTCGGGGGGCGGCCGGGTGGTTCAGCGCAGGGTCAGGGCGCGCCGGCGGCTCCTCCTCTGCGCCCTCCTTCCCTCTCCACCCATGTCCCTTTCAAAATGGCTGGTGAGTGGCTTTTCGTTCCTCCTGCTTCTTTCACGATGACGGGTGCCTGTTTCTTCTTCTCCTACCTGTGCCAGCTTTTAAAAAATAATATGGGCATTTGGGGGGGTTGCTTTTTTGGTGGTTTGGTTAGATTGCATATCGCGGGCTTGGTGCAAAAAAAGAAAAGAAATTTGCTTGTGGCTCTCTGTGCCTTATTATTTGCAGCGGTGTATTTTTGTTTTAAGAAAAGAGAGAAATAATAACTGTCTCCTCTCCGACAAGAGCCTTCTGGAAAAGAAAAAAACAACAACCAACCCCCTGTGTCTTTTTTCCCCTCCCTCCCTCTCTCTCTCTCTCTCTTTCCTTCCTTTTGTTTTTCTTTATTGTAGGGATCCCTTTGTATTTTGTGGATTTGCAGGATGACTTAGATGATTGTGAGTAACTGATTTAATTTTTTTTTAAAAAAGTAGAAACAAAAGAGGTCTTCTTGTGTCGTCTCGTCGTCACGTTTCTTTTATTTATTTATTTATTTTAAAGAAACCGGTTTCCCCCCCTTCCTTATCTCCCACCCTCAGGGGGTGGGGAAAGTGGTTTGTAAAACATAGTGGTTTTTTTTTTGGCCGCTCTTTGATTGAAGGGATTTGCAGCATTTTAGAAGAAACCTGCATTTTTAGAAGTAGCGCAGATTGAGCAGAATGTGCTGAAACGCCATGGTTTTAATATCCACTGCTAGCAATTTAAAATGTGCCTCCAATGGGTAGGCAATGAGATCGTTCTGAGGGTTAGTCTAAAAATGTCAAGATTTCCGTTTTTATTTTTAGAAAGCTGTTTTGCAGGTGCTTATTTTAATTTACACGAATCCACTAATTTTACATGAACACACTCACGTCCTGTTAGAAAATAAAAAAAGGGAAGGGGCAGACTTTAAAAATGGGTGACTGGGTAAGCTGGTAAGGATTTTTAAAAAATTATTATTTTTGCAGTTCCAGTAAAATAAATGTGCAGAAAAAACCTCAGCTCTGTAAAGGTCACATAGTATTCTTCTGCATCATGGAGGGTGAATAGATACAGATTTCTAGGTCAAGCCAGGAATACGGAGGAAAAGGATTGACTCGCTCAGGACTGCTGTCAAATGTCCACAAGAGTGTTCACTGTTGCAGTTTTGAAAAATCCAAATAACCCCCCACCCCCTCCAAAAAAATTCGGTTAGTGTTGTAAAGTACCTGGTAAATATAATATAAGCACGATTCAATATACTGAAAAAAGGTTGTAGCAGAAATTGTTGGTGAAGGAGTTGTGGGGGGGGGGGTTGGGCTTATATTAATCTTGCTATAGAAACTTTAATTGGCTTCCCCCACTTATGTTAAATAATTTGTGCAGCTTATATGTAGTCTTGATTCTGCAAGGATACTTATTACTAAGATAGATCAATATACTTGATGTACATTTGCACAAACCTTGGATTTTGAACTGCTGCATGTAATAACTGTGGCTAGTACTTAACTTGTCTTCTATTTGCCCCTGGATTTCTTTCAAAAAACAACTAGCTCTTGATATTGCTGATATTTCTCATCAACAGCTTTGAATGCAAGGAAGCTTTCCTATATCTTCTACAAAAGCAAGGACCTGTGGGAATATAGAACATCCCTGACAGAACTAATTGGCCCAAAAGAAAGACCATTGCTCTTGGCTTTCTAGTGCCGAAATCCTGCAGGAGTTGACAAACTTGGATTAATTAACATGTCTTTAGCATATTAACCAGTGACCTTCAAAGTTCTTAAGATTAATTGCATTTTCCTTTACTGAATAAAACATTTAACGTAAGCTAGGAGCTGAAGTGTTTAAGAGCGGTGGAGAACTGCGGTTGATTCCCTAGTCATCCACATGGCCTTGACCCCGTCACAGTTCACTTAGAACTCTCTCAGCTCAACCAAGCAGGCAATGATAAACCACCTCTGAATGTCTCTTGCCCCATAGGTCACCTGGGACTTGACCGCCCCGCCCCCAGGTTAAAACATACTCTTGTCACTGGCCATAAAGTTTCAGAGGTGGTGACCATGTGGAGTGCTGTTGCCATAGGACGATCTCAGTATCATTTGCCACCTAAAATGTGCATCGTTAACATGAAAATTGTTTCTGTGGTCGGGGAAGTCACAAAGTTGGCAGCTCTTGCGCATTTCCTGAAGAGATGCAGCTTCAAATTCTATCCCCCCCCCCCCCCCCCCCCGTGATGAAGTTAAATGCATGGAGCAGTCGTTCACTCTCAGCTTACTTCACAGGGTTCTTGTAAGGATAAAATGCTGAAAAGCTCGCGAACATTATGCTGAACTCCTTGGAAGAAGTGTGGGAAATTAATTTAAAAACAACAAATGGGAGGCATTTAAAAAGATGCCTTGGGCGAGTATTGATGGTGGGAATAATTGTGATTCTTAAGGATCTGACAGGCCAATCCAGATGAGGGGGGAGCTCTGCAGTGGCTGGGGACAATGCAAGGAAGGAAGCATTGCCTCCAATGGAACTTCAGGCAGTGTAGCAAACAGTGTGTGTGTGTGTGGGGGGGGGTGACCCCCCACTGCTACCCGGAAAACTCCGTTAAAAAGGGTGACTTGTGCCACATTTTTTCCTTTTTTTGTGCTGATGCAGTTCTGGGGTGGAAACCTCTTCCAGGTTGGCTGTTGTAAGATCCGCAGCTCCCGCCTGCCGCCCTGTTTACCCTGCCTGCCGATATAGGTGCCACTTACACCGGCACAGGCTCACGCTGCTCCCACAGCCCATTCAACACACACCCCTATCTGGATTGGGCTGTTAATGGAAGATTTATGCTTATAATGTCTTTTAATGTCTCTCAGCTCTGTTCTTCTAGGCAACATTTTGCTATGAAACTTGTGTTGTCAATTCCACTGGTAATTGCAGAAGTAAGAAGTTACTGCAACCTCAGCTGCTGAGTAGGTTCCGGGTTACAAATTTTAGTCTTGCCCTGTTTATTTTTGATACGGATGCTCTCTTCAAAATTGCTGGCACTTGTTTGATTGGAAGGAGAACTTGAGCAAGAAAGCACTTCTCGTTTCCATTTATGCACAGTTACGTACAAGCTGCCAGTTCTAGCTATTTTAACGACAGTCTTGTGACTTGAAAAATAAAAATAGTTTAAGAAAACCTCCCCCTTGTTTCCCATTTTGTTTCAGTAGTTATATTCCCTAGTTATGGATTAAAACATAATAACAATGTGATGGAGACTTCTAAGCACTTTCTTTTAATTTAGGGAGTTCTATGGCAAGAACATGTGCTAGTGGTTAAGAGTGGCAGACTGTAATCTGGAGAACTGGGTTTGATTCCCCACTGCTCTACATGAAGCCTGCTGGATGGGCCAGACACAGTTCTCTCAAACCTCTCTCAGCTCACACAAACGCAGGCAATGGCAAAACACCTCTGAACTTGGAAATCCTACAGATCTAGAAGTCAGCTGTGGCTTGACCGCCCTTTCCACTATCCACCACATGGCAAGAGCATGATCCTGTTTTTCTAACTTTAGGCTGCCATGCAGTTCAGTAGGTCAGGTTAGGTCTGGCTGCCACAGTATTGCTCTAATTGCAAACAGTTCTCAGAACACCCAGCTAGAATCATAGGTTTCATCATCAAGAAAAATACCGCACTTTCAAACTGCTTGTGTGCTCAAGAAGCAGCGTAGTCAGCAAAATCCACTTGCAAACAGTTGTGAAAGTGGTTTGAAAATGCATTATTTTGCGTGTGCGGAAGGGGCCATAGAGTCTGCTCAGTGCTTTGTGCAGGACTAGAGCCATAGATATAAGTAAATATTTATGCCTAGTGAACCTATGCAGCTTAACAGTCTTTGAAGGGTTTGTGTGTGTATGGTAGACAAATGACATTGAGGAAGTAAAAGTGGGGTATAAATGTAGGATGGAAAACAGCTTGTAGCAGATTATTATTATTATTATTATTATTATTTATTTAATTTGTATACCGCCCGATCCCCGAAGATAAAGAAATGTCGTCATTGTTGGAAAAGAAGTGGATGGTGAACTGATAAAGCAAGTGTTTGTAAGGCTTAACAAATATTTGTTTAGTACAGATTTATCCCGCCCGTCTCCTGTGGACCTCACTGTGATGTAAGAGGTTCGCAGCCCTTAAAATAAACCTGTGAGGGAGAGATACTGTTGGCCCAAGGTTGTCCAGTGAGTTTTTCATAGCATGTCGTGGTTTAGCCACATTTGGTCTAACACTCTAAGCCACTGCACCATACAGGTTGTCACTTGCTGCGACACCACTCAGGTGAAAAGACCTCTTTCAAAGGCTTGTGTTTAGTGTGGATCCTAGGAAAAAAAGTTAAAATTAGAAATATTTGGGGAAACGAATGAGTACATATGTCAGAAATTTGACCATACAAGAAAAAGCTTAGAAGCACTGGCTATGTGGACACAATTTAAAGTGCTTTTTGTTGTCTTTAAAGCCCTGTGGCATTAAAGATGCATTTTATCTCTTAGGTGTCTTGAGTCTGAATGTTTTTGAGCTGGAACAGTTTGTATTTTAGTCTGCCTTAATTGTGTTCATGTCTTTGGGACTTGCTTGCCACATTGTGTGTCACCTTGAGTCCAAGGAGTTTCAATGGGATAGCAGTAAATAAATAAATCCCTTTTGAAGCCTCTATGTACGAATAATGTATCATTCTATTTAATATTCTGACTATACCTAGGGACTGATGAGTTGTAGCTACCACAATTCATGACTGAATGATATGATTTTAAGCAAAACTATTTAAATCATGGTTTAAATTATCATCTTTTTTCTTTTCAGTTTAAACTAGGTTCCCCAAATAATGTTTGAGAGTTTGTTACTCTCTAATCCCTAAATCGTGTTAATTTAAATTATTTATTATTTAATTATTTAAAACATTTAGTAGCCATCTGTAATGGTGGCTAGCTCAGACCGAGCGGGCATACACCTAAGGTTCCTCAGGAGTCCCTGCGAGCCTTGCTCTCACTGCCACCAGTTATGTATAATCAGAACTTTGTGAGGGGATTTTTATTTTCCCCTTCAAAACTGACTCTTTCCCTCTTAAATGACTCTTGAGGCTTATTAACGGGCAAACAAAGATGAAACATTTATTTACAGAATTACAGGAAAATAAGTTACAGAAATAATTAAATTTTTCCTTTTCTCTGGCCGGAATATTTTATTAAATACTTAAGTTGTTTCAGATATTCGGTTATAGTTCCCAAACAGTTTTCTGGCTCAGTTTTAATAATCCTACTAAACTTGTTACACAGGGAAAAAATCTTTCCTTCACAGAACTTAACAGATACTTAAATACAGTGGAACCTCGGTTTTCATTGGCAATCCGTCCGAAAAGAATAGATGAAAACTGAAACCGATGAAAACCGAGGCAAACTTTTCCATAGGAATCAATGTAAATCCAACTAATCCATTCTGGGCACTCCAAAAAACATACCAAAACCACATTTTTTGTGGTGAATAAACATAGTGTTTAATGCTGAAAACAGTAACAAACAATAACACTAGGACCAGCTTCAGAGTCAGTGGACCAGTGTTGCACCCGAAAGCTGTCCAAAGAGGTCTGTTTCTGACGCCTCTTTAAGATTTGTCTGAAATGGGGCAAGACATTGTCATTTAACAAGTTGCAGAAATGGCCTTCAACAGCTTTGTCCGGGTGATTTTTCTCCACAACCCCCTGCACCTTACTGCAAATTGATGAAAACCAAGACAAATTTTTCACTTAAAAAATCGATGAAAACCAAAACTGATGAAAACCAAAGGCAATGAAAGCCGAGGTTCCACTGGATCCGACTCCTTTCATGCTGGGCTTCCTAGGGCAGGGTCTGGGGTATTCCACCTGGGAACCCGCTCCTGACTTTGTTAACTAAGTAATCTCCACCCTCAGAGACTTCACTGTCCCATACCTAGATGCTTTCTTCTCAGAGACCTACAGACAAACCCTCCACGTGATATAAATATTGCCCTTGTGATGATGTTTCCTTAGGAACTTGGCACAGGTTTCACATTTAGCCTGGCCTTCCTGGTCCTCCACCACAACACTGCTATCCAGCCTCTTGAGAACCAGAGCTCTCTCCTTTTCTCCTCTCCCTCACGAGCTCTCACCCTCTGGCCTTTTAAACAGTTGCAGTTCCAGCCAGACAATCAGGTGCAGCTCCGAGTAAACTCCTTAAATTCCTTTTGCTCTGGCAGAACGGCACTTTAAAATTAACTGTTAATCAACAATCCGTCACACCATCTTTCTTCCATTAAGGAAATTAAGGTGGCTTACAACAGAGGCAAAATACACACAAAATATGGAATAAGGAGATTTTCAGTTAATTCTAATCTGGAGGAACTGGGTTTGATTCCCCGCTCTGCAGCCTGAGCTGTGGAGTCTTATCTGGGGAATTCAAATTAGCCTGTGCACTCCCACACATGACAGCTGGGTGACCTTGGGCTAGTCACAGCTTCTCGGAGTTCTCTCAGCCCCACCCACCTCACAGGGTGTTTATTGTGAGTGGGAAAGGGCAAGGAGATTGTGAGCCCCTTTGAGTCTCCTACAGGAGAGAAAGGGGGGGGGGATATAAATCCAAACTCTAACTCTAAACTCTTAATGTTTCCTGCTACTTCTGTATTGCACAACTCTCTTGCCTTGCGTTAATTCCGTGCCATAAATACAAACTCTCTGTTTGTGTGACCACAGCATGTGCAGTGAATGCACATGGGGGATTGGGTAGGTAGGACTGCAGAAACAAGCCATGCTCTTGAGCTGTGTATGTTCATTAGAATGTATTCTGAGTCTCTGCAAATGTGCAGTCTTGTGTGTAGGCTTGGGAGCCCTGCAGAAGGTAAGGTTCATGGTTATGCAGAGGTGGTTTATACAAGAATAGTGTGTATATTTAAAGATTGAACTGAAAACTAAAATCTGTAACAAAATAGTTTTATAATGTAGTGTACACAAAAAACGTTCTTTAAAAAGACAAGGCTTGAAATATAGGCTGCATGTCTTTAAAAAGCTGTATGGCCATTAGGTTTTGTCATTCATTGATCTCACACACATCTGGAAACCTTGGTAATTAGATACCAGATTCATCGCTTCTCGGTCTTTTGGCTAAGATCAAGTGTAGATACCAGATTCAATGTGAGCCAATTTCAATGGTAAAAGACCCATGGTTTGTGCTGGTAGACAACATTAGGCCACGCAGGATACAAAGGTTTTTCAATTTCTAATTAAAAAAAACATGTAAGGTGTGTTTCCGGATGGGTTATTTTTAGTAATCTTGTTTGTATGTATGCGCTCTGAGGAAGGCTGAACAGACCAAAATGCAAATGGTCCCTTATTGGTCGCTTATATGATTGTATCATCAACAGTGTTTGAGATTTGTGTAAAAGCTTGTACTGATTTTTAAGGAGTAGCCTGTATTTCAGGCCTTTCGTTTTTAATTAATGTTTTTGTGTAAACTATATAATAAATACAATTATTTTGTTATAGTTTTACAGTTTTCATCTCAACCTTTGAGGCTTCCTGAATTGTTGTGGTTGTGTGTTCTCTTTCCCCCCTCTGTCTGCCTTCGGTTCTCTCACTAGTGTGCATTGAAAAAAGCACAGTTTGGTGTTATATTCAAACTTGAAAGCTATCACTTGTCCTTCCCTTCCAAACCAGGATTGCAAAGTATGAACCCAACAAATTTGTAAAAGAAGCACAAACTATAGTTTGTGTGGGTTTGAATGTAGCAACAAGCTATTGTATTTTTGAGGCTAACATGGAAGGCACTAGTAGGCTTTCTGGTTACCTACCTGCACAGGTCATTCTCCACCCTCAAGATATTGAGGCACAGGGGGGGAAATGTTGGAAAATGGTCTCCATAGTAACTCTAGGAATTTCCATATGTCTCCATTATCTTTACTGTATAGATGAGTAGAAATTGCTAGAGTTTCCCCCTTATGAATATAGAGTGACACTTGACAATGTAAAAATTGGCCATTCCTTCAGGAGGTAGGAAATGGGTCTCAATGACTCAAAATTGAATAATTCCAAACTGTCTGATTAAATAAGATAAAATAGAGCAATTAAGTCCACATGACTTCAGGCTGTTCCTGAGCTCTGTGATAAGTTATCTAAGTTCTTAATGTATTTGTGCAACCTTGTTTATATCTGAAGGACTAATTCACATGACCACTTGGTTTTGATAGTCACAGAAGCCACAAAATATAATCACAGGTGAAAGAAAGGCTGAGTGGAACCTTCTTCCTGGAAGTATATGTTTGCTGGAGATATCTCTTCTTTGTGCAAGACAGGATATCTCTTCTTTGTGCAAGACTTAGTAGACTAGATAACTCAATTGTCTCTTCCCAATTATATCAAAACGAGCTATGTGATAGGTTTCAGATAACTCTGAAAATGATGCATGACAAAACCTTCCATGTAAAGAGTGTATGAATCAATACACATCTTTGTGTGTTCCTGTTACTACGTCTTACTCCAGAGGTGCCTGTTGAGTAGTCATATTTATAAATATTTCAAGCCCTCTAGGCAGAATTTTAGTAGCTTGCATTAATTTGCTTTAGAATGAGGGCAGGAAGGTAGAGTTATTGTGTTGGGATGAGTAATTTGCTAGTAGATAGCTCTGGATGTTTGTTGTAAATGTTGGACTGATGTCAGGAGTCCAACATTAGCCTCAGAATTCTTTGCTGTAGACTGATCTCTTGGGTAGTTGGCCCACGTTGCCAGATTCTGCTGTTGCATTTACAGCTTTGGTTGGCAAATTGGCATCTTTAATCTTTTAAATTTTGTTTAATCTCGCAGCTGCTAGCTTTTTTGGCTGGTTGTTGGTTTTTCATTACAATTCGAGCCTTTCCCAGAGGCCTGGGACATTGTGATGCATGAGTGTAGTATTTGTGCGGATCCCAGCAGGGCTGCCTTTTGAATCAGACAGATGTTGATTTTGTCAATTTGAAGATGTTTTAAGTGTGGCCGTAGTGTTTTCAGAATGGAACCCAGGGTGCCGATTACCACCGCTCAGCTGAATAATTAATTTTATAAATAGCTGTTAGTGCCCAGCATCAAGTTCTGCAAATTAGGCACTTACACTTCTGACCACTGGACCCCTCCAGCCTCCCTGTCCCACAGCAAAGTACAACAACGCAGCCTGGACAAAGATGCACACAGCCTGGACAAAGATGCACACAAAGATGCACACGTTTTTAGAGGGGGAGACCCACTCCACCAACTAGCCTTCTTGGCCGTGAACTGCATGTTATGTGGCAAAGAGCCACATGTGACTCACAAGTCACAATTTGGCCACCCCTACCCTATTCCAACCTGCCATCTCCTACAGCAGTAGTGGCGAACCTATGGCACTCCAGATGTTTATGGACTACAATTCCCATCAGGCCATCAGTATGGCCAATTGGCCATACTGGCAGGGGCTGATGGGAATTGTAGTCCATGAACATCTGGAGTGCCATAGGTTTGCCACCATGGTTCTACGGGTTCCCACCTTCTCCTAGACGGACCTCCCTCCCTCCCTCCCTCCCTCCTCCTCTCTTTCTCTGGGAGCTGCTGCCACCACCTGACTGTTGTCGGAACTGCTCACTGGGGAGGATCTAGACCAGTGGTTCTCAACTTTCCTAATGCCGCGACCCTTTAATACAGTTCCTCATGTTGTGGTGACCCCCAACCTTAGCATTTATCCATTTTACAGATGGAGAACACTGATGCAGAGAGTCTTAGGCGACCCCTGTATAAGGGTCGTTCGACCCCCAAAGGGGTCACGACCAACAGGTTGAGAACAACTGATCTAGACCCCTAGCTTCCTTTCCAACTCTGAGACCTGTCCTCTGTGTCTCCCACTGCCCTCACTCCTGAGCATCATGGGGACAATTTATAGCCTGGGGTACCCCTGGAGTAATAGCCGCTTGTCAACAGGCCAGAGTGCGGGCGGGATATTAAAAGTTTCCTTCAAACCTCATGTCGAAAAAGCCATGAAGCTCTTCACAGACTCCACTAATTCAGAGGTCAGAATCTGATAGTTTAGTCCCCTTCTCTTCATACTCTTTTAAGGAAAAAGTTCATTTTAGGTTGCTCTTGATTTGTCAGAAGTTGAACCGATAGGCTGCCTAGGCCTTTAGCCACTGCCGCACATTTTAAGCATTCTTCTTCTTTGTTCTGACACATTTTGACAAATGCTGTACTTTTCCTCAAGAACTTTGCCAATAACCAGCCCTCTCTGCTGCCAGAAAAGCAACTCATGATCTTGTTACATCTTATCATGTTGCTCTGCCATATCCTACCTCTCCCAGTGTTTTTATTGGCTTCCCTCACATCTAATTTGTATATTTGGTTTTCACTGCTCCACATTCTGGCATTCCCACCCACCCCCTTGAATTAAATTTAAAAACCAAATTGGGTGAAATGGGTCACCAGCTTTTTAGGTCGTGGACTTTGTAGCTTCCAGGCATTAGCTGTAGAACTAGTTAAGCTGTGAAGCTTGATGTTGGCATGTGAAATATTTTAAGTTTCTAACATCAGCATCCTAAGCAAAAATTGCACTCTTCCAAGTCCATTACAGTCAGTGGACTTAGAGGAATATAGCTGAGTTTAGAATTGCATCACCAGAACTGTTTATTGAGCATATTTTAAATATATGGTTGTGTTCCTGAACTTTGTAGCAGCTTGCAGGCTTTGGACAGTAATGGACAGCTTTAGTTCATTTTTATACCTGCAAGCTTTCTTTTAGATGTGAGAACACTTGTGTTTCTGTCAGGAGGCATGGGAGTAGAAAGATGGGGAGAGGAACGGTGGGGGCTGGGGTGGGGGGAGTGCATGCGCACATAGATGCTGGTAAGTTTCTGGCTGGGAAACCAAGGCAGATTACTGCTTCTGCTATATTTTCATGTTAAGCTTGTTTTCACTTGCCAAATGCAGCCAGTCTTGTGTGCCTAACCAATAAGTTGCAAGACCTAGCTGTGTCCCTTGATGATCTTCTTCTTATGACTGCTAATGAGATATACCGTCTCATAAAGCAAAGACTCTTTGAGCAGGACTTCCAGAAACTGATGGCACAAGCAAATAAAACCTTCTCTCCAATCCATCTGCATATTTTGCCTTGTTTTCCCACTCCTGCTGACTACATCTTCTACATGAGCCCACTCTGAGATGCGCTGTCACTTTAGCCAGATGCAATGTTCTCCTTCCTTCTACCTCTGTAGACCTGATGTACAACAGAGAGCAAGCACCATCTTCCATTCTTCTACCTGACATAGATCTTGCACCCTGGGCAATCCTGGTCTTGAAGAAACCGGTCCATCATGTTCTATTATATTTAGCCTCTCTATATGCTGCTGTAGAGCTGTCAAGACTACTTGGTCCTCTTCATAACTGGATCTTAGGTAACACTACAGATGCTGGGTTTCTCTAAAGGCTTTTGTCTCCTTTGTTAGAACAGCAGCAACTCAACTCGTTACCCTATCTAACAAACCTGCTAGATTCTTGTGTAAGTTTATGTCATCACTGAGCGCTCCCAAATGCTTAGTAGACTCAATCCCCAATCTCAAGTGGTTTTAATATTCCAGCTCTCACGATGCTTGTTTTTTTTTAAAGCTTCTTTTTACTCAACCAGTTTCCTATTGCTTATAATTTATATATATGCTTTCATTAAAGGTTTCATCATCCCATCATTGCATAAAGGGAATTCCATAGAAGCAGAAATTAAAAAGGCTCCCTTTGAATTGTAAAAAAGACCCGCTTATTCAGACATCTTAGAAAGCTCAAGTACACGAGAGTACTTAGGAATAAGATCTCCCGCCAGAAACATCACAGGTTATAACTCTGTCCATCCCATCCTCTCCCGGATTCCCACCTATGGGAGCCACGGAGGAGGCTCTATCTCCCTCGCAGTGATGATAAAGGTCCTCCGCTACTGGAGAAGCCTGGCCCATCGCCTCGGGCTGTAGGAGATGTACTCAAGGCCATATTGTATGTACTGCCCCCTCCTCATCAACACCATTGAATCCTTTTACACTCTGGCTACCTCCCCTAAAAAAAAAGACCCCTCCTCCATGCGTTTCAGAAAGCGGAAAGGCGCGTGGAAAGCAGAAATAAGGGCGGGCGCTCAATATTTTCGAATAAACTCCATTGATTATACCCAGAGGAATATCCCACCTAAGAGACTTAGCCATGTGCAAAAGCGCTTTGCGATTAAAAGTTTAGAGTCCAGGATGGCGCCAATTTTGTAAATGCTTGTAGCCATCAATGTAATTGAACCTAGTCGGTAATCTCCTCAAGCTGGTCGTAAGCTGCCAGGCATCGGAAACAGGAGCCTCAGCAAAATTGAGTAAACTCGGAAATGGAAGACAGGATGGAATGTTACTAAGAGAGTTAGAGCCAAAATCCACCGGCAGTGATAATTTCATTAATCACTCTTTAGTAATCCTAGAAAGAGTCCCACTAACCTTTTGCACCTAGCTTTAGAAATTTACGCGCACGCCTCTGAGATTTTCGTGTAGATAAATTTTGACACTCCAGGCCTACACGCATAAAACCTGAGCGGTGCTTTATCCGCTTTGCAGCTTTTTGGGAGTCTTTAGCCTGTTGTAAGGCAGTCTTCGACCACCGCTTTCCACCTTCGTGCCTGGTAGATGGAAACCCATTGTTGAAACTCTTGAGGATCCAATGCTTCCATAGATGGTAGTTGCGTGCAACGGGCGGAAGGAGCGTATTTTCACTGACAATAAATTTCGAAGGGGTTTTTTTTTGTACTGCTATGAACCGCATTGTTATAGGTATGCATTCCTGCAAACGAATTAAAAGCTCGCGACTTCAATTCGTCTTGGAAGGTAGTAGTTGAGTGAAAATAACGTAGCCATACTGCTCCTAGGAGTTCTGTTCGTTTCTCTCCGCCTTCACACGCTACTTTGAAGGCGTGGTAGGAAAGCGGCGACCGCTGGGCGGCCTTTCTAACAACCCTAGAAAAAAAAGCTTTCCAGAACTTTCTGAAATGAATTGGGGGGTCAGGGCCGTGGAGAGACCAATTCTGAGGCGTAGTGGAGGTGTGCAGACGGTAAACGTGCTGGAATGAACAGACGCTAACGCTTAACTTCAAGGAGGCCGGAGGGGATGGGAAGCAATACATGGAATAATAAAATGGGCTTGTTTGGGAAATAAGTCCACCACCACCCACAAGACCGCGGTTGCCATGCGACTTTCTGGCAAATCTGTAAATAAAATCCATGGAGATGACTTCCCAGGGCGGAGGCCACCGAGAGGTTCACCAGACCATGGGCTTTCCCCCGAACGGGTCTTACCGTCTGCACAAACAGAGCAACCTTTGATGTATCGCCTCTAATGTCCTGAGTGACGCTTTACCAGAATTACCATGGCCAAATGCAGAGTTTTTAGAAAGCCAAAATGTCCAGCCGAAATGGCATCATGGCAGGCCTCGAACCTGTTTGTGGGAGGGGGAGGCATCGCATCAAATAATCCTCCGCCACCAAACGCCATTCTCCAAACGCGAATTGGGAGTCAGCCTTCCGCTGAGGTTCTCAGAGGCCCTCGGGCCTCCCTCAAGTTCCGTGCAGGAAAGGAGAGAGACTCAGGCTGGGAATGGGCGGAGAAGGAGGAGTGGATGTCTGAGGATCGGGTGACAGCCAGCCCCTAATTGGGAGGGGAGAGAACAGTGCGGAATGTCCTGTTGGCTCCACCTCCTCCTCGGCAGGCTGCAGGATGCCATCAGCCAGCTTCTATTGGCTCTTCCTGGGAAAAAATGGACCGTGGAAAGAGAAACGAAAAAGAAATCGCCCAACGGTTATTGCTTTAAGAGACATCTTGAGGGGGGGGTGGAGAGGGCTGCCAAGTTCTTGTGATCCGGGTTCAAACTTGAAAGGGTGTTTAGCCCTCCTGTTTTCAGGCGGCTAGCGGAGAGTGCTACTCTTTACCTGGCTTCAACAGTCTCTTTATCCCTACAGTCCAGCGTTGAGTTCAGCACCGGAGGAATTTCTTTTGATAAATAAGCACACTGGAACCAGCCTCTTATCATCTTTATTTCTCTCTGCAACAGGAGCCAAGCTAGCTTTGTCCGAGTAATCCACGGAACTACAAACCCAGGATGAGATCTGGGGTTAGGTGCTTCTTTAGGATAGGATTACGGTGGTAAAGCAGACTTTAAAGCTGAAAGGCCGCCCTGACATTCTTCGGATCAATGGGTAAAGGGCCCCTGGCTTATGGATAGTGGATCTTTACCTCTTTAGTGCGCAGAGGTCTGTGAGGAGGGAGGAGTCAGTTCTAGCTGAATTCGAGGGGTATAAAGTCAATGATAAAAGATTAGCAAAACTCTAGAAAAAGATTGGAGTTCTTTTCCCGCTTGAGTAAAGGGTAGCAAAGCCATTGGAGGACCGCGAGATCAACTTTAGCAGGATCCATTTTAGGCCCTCTGGTAGGATCCAGCAACCCAAATGAGTCATTAGAGGCTCTGGTGGAAACAGCATTTCGAAGTTTGGCAAGTGGAGTTGTTGAGCAAAGCGCTTCCAATACTCCTCAACCAATGCTCTTCCATGTTCATCCATGGTTTTTGTAAGATAAATTAAAAACGCCATCTAAGTACACCACTACCCTTTCTCCTTGCAAAATAATAAATCATGGAGAATCCTTGCATTGATTAAGGGCCATAAAAAGCTCCGGGGCCCCACTTAACCTTAATGGCATTATTAAGTATTCAGAACTGTATCCAAGAGCTTTGTAGTTAAATGCAGTCCAAGTATTTCATAGCCTTCAGCCCGAAAAGATTCTTAACTCCAGCAGTAAAGCTTCTCTCAAGTCCAACTTAGTAAAGATGCGCCCCTCGCCCAATGCATCTAGTAAAAAGGGTCCTTGATCAAAGGCAAAGGTACTTATTGGACAGGGAGACTGCATTAGAGACCTCATTGCAATCTGTGCAGAGCCGGTGAAGACTCCATCTTTCTTTTACAAACAATACAGGAGCAGCATGTATGTGTTTGGTGGTTCACCACATTATGAACTCAGCAGGAGCGAAATTTCACTTATCTTAAGAAGGTGGCACGGAGTTCCTTCTCCTCATTGGGACTCATCGCGGTAGGATTCTACCTTTGGGCAGTTTCGCGCTCTGGCTGCATTACGATTTTGCAGTCGAAAGGTCTCTGTAAGTGGGTGGCAACTGATCGTGAAATTTCTTGTCTCTGAAATAATATTTGGCTAAGATCCACCGATTGGTACCGGGATACCGTAGAAATCAGGGAGCAATCGCTTTTGAAAAACTGAAGCCAGGGGTGTGAAAATCAGGAGAAGTCGAAGTTTCCTTAATTCATGTATCCCCGTAGGGAAAGGGTCCAGTGAATTCCCAAGATCCTTTCTTTCCAAAGGAATTTAGGGTTCATGCAATAAATAAATCCGCATGGTAATGAACTGATAGTGCCTTTACTACCGGGCTTCAGAATAAAACTAATTTTCTCCCAATGAGTCGGGCGAGCGGAGGAGAACCTGGCTCGTTTTAGACTGGAGATCATTGGTCCTTCGCCTCCCGAGAGAGGACTACCGGCCCATTTGGGTGAATGGTATGGGGCTTAGCCAGGGACTTAATTCACCAGACCTTAGCTCCTCCGCCACCTTAGCCGCATTAGAATAATGGAGCAGCCAGGAATCACGCGGCTGAGGCTACTATAATGCGAAAGTGCTTCTTAAAGGGTTGGCCAGAAACGCTTTGATTGTGGAATGGGAGGGTTTCGCCTTCACTCACCGCTGCCTGAGTCAACGCTATGTCCATGGGCCGCTATCGAAGAAAGGCAGACAGCTGCGCCCTCCTTCGGTCGCCGGAGTATCGCCGATGGTGCCTTTAGAGCCGAAGCCCGCTGGGGTTGGCCCCTTGATTTGGCGTGGTGAAAGCTTGGCAGATGCGAGGTGCAGCGCTACCGAGCCCGGTTGAAAGCCTATTTCTGTTTGCTTCGGCAGTTGGCGGCTAGGGATGACCTCTGGACCTCGGTGAGTAAAGACATTAATAACTTCCAGACGGCTATTTAATGGCCGGAGGTGGTCCTCGAAGGGGCTGCTGAGCTTGGCTTGGTGGAAGCGTAGTGGCAGGCAATTCGGCGCATGCGACATCCGGCATCGTACTGCAATTTGCCGTGACGCGCACCTGATCCCTGTAATTCCAACTTGGCAATCCAGCAATAGAGTAAGCGGGGACCCTCGAATTAAAGACACCGGCTTCACGAAATTTGCCGCCGCATTTACTTGCGCATCCGGAGAAGCATTCGCGTATTGCATTTCACAGAAACTTCAGGCCACTTTACAGGAAGGAAGTTTTCCAGCAGCCGCCGCATCGTAAATTCCACGGGCAAATTCTGCAAAACGAAAGCTGCTGTCGGTTGAATAGTTTTGATGGTGCTGGATAAGCCATTTCCATTTAATCTCGCACTGATCTTTGGCCAAAGGCGCCTGCTGGGCTTTGGAGGAAAGCGGGTACCTCGGCGTAGTATCTTCTTTAATCTTGCAGGTTCAAAAGAGTCACAAACCAGTCGTTGCTGCTGCCCCCATCCAGGACTAAGAGCCGATGTCCACGTGATTTTCTTGGCGCTACCAGATCCGTATAAATCGCCATAGTCCTCCTTATGCGTAATCGAAAGGTGGTGGATGAAGTAGGAAGTTGGAAGCCATCCCCATCAAACGGGCAGGTATTGGAGGTCTGTAGTAACCCTCTCCATCGCTCCTCCTTACTGTGAGGCGGCTACAGGTTGAGCGGGTTGAGGCAGCTGCTGCGCAGGGCCGGAATCGGTGGAGGTATCAACGCTGGTGCCGCTGGTGTTCCGGTGGAGCCGGTCCTTGAAGGTGGCTGGATCCAGCAGCGCCTCTGGCTCGGCTGTACCCGCGGACAGCGTTAGACTCCAACTTGGGTTGTCCTGGTCTGCTGCTTCTTCAGTTCCTCTCCAAGGCAGCTGGGGCTCTCCTTGCGAAGTCAATGCATCCTGGTGCGTATGCTGCTCGCTCCAATTTAGCCAGTTCGTCCCCTGGCTGAACAGCTGCAGTAAGTTCACTTTGAGGCGCGCAAGGCCCGGAACACTTACTTGACGCTGTAAGTTCAGTTTGGAGTATTCCAGGACTTTATCATGGACTGATAGATTCTGGGCGCATATTGTCGGAGCGATCCGGCACGGTCCACCCTGAAGTTGGACTTTGGCGCTTGCCAGTTCCCGGCTCCTTAAATTTCACGCCTGCTGCAGCTGTTCCGCCCTCTTCCCATAGCTGGCGCTCACGGCCCATGCTTCTGGGCAATCCTGAGTCGGGCTCCACTCTCAATCCAGCTCTCTTCACGGGAGAGGGAACAGATCCGCTGGAGTGGTGGCTTTCTCCGGATTCCTCGCCGCCCGACGCTATGCATCGTACCCACCGGGTAATTCCATCGGGCATCCTGTGTCGGTCCATCACCGTGGATCAAACTGGATCGAGGACCTGCAATGGATAATCTCCCAATCCCTGGTATAGTCCCCAGTGTCACCGGGTGGTCTCTCGGATCTAAATCCTGCGAAGCAGCTACGTGGTTCTTTTTTGGGAGCATCACCAAAATACGAAGTCCAGGAATCGCCTGGCGGGACTCCTGGGCTGCTTATGAAAGGTGGTCAGGCCCGCCTCCTCCGTGACAGGTTGCATCTGAGGCTTCTGTAATCCATAATGAAACGGGTGATATCCGGATCCACAGCGCTTCGGATCCATAGATACAGCCCTAAACGACCGGCGAAGTCCCTTATACCGCTCGTCTTACGCCTTCGCTCCAACGGAGTAGCGTAAAGACTCGCGCTGATAGCGAGAGCGGAAAGAGTCACCAGCGGTGACTCCGCTCTCTGCCTTAGGATCTATAGAAGGGAAAAGTGCCGAGTCTCTTTGGGGCTACCGCATCTTCCTGTGGAAACATCCAGAATTTCCATGCCGAAAAGGCACCAGAGGTCCACTCGCATTAGGAATATAGATGAATTAAGATTCCTGCCATGTAATGGGCATTCCATAGGAAGAGAAGCTAAAAGGCTCTTTTAAAAGACCGCTTTATTCAGACATCTTAGGAAAGCTCTGGTACACGAGGCAGGAATAAGATCTCCCGGCCAGAAACACAGGTTATAACTCTTGTCCATCCATCCCCTGGATTCCCATGGGGAACGGAGGGCTCATCTCCTCAGAGAGAGATAAGTGTCTCCAAATCGGAGGTTTGGCCCATCGCCTTGCTGTGGAATGTACTCAAGGCCAGGCGACTGCCCCTCTCATCAACACCATTGAATCCTTTACAATCATCTTGTATGCCATTCTGGAATTGCCAGCGGTGCATTTGGTGAAGCGGGGAGGAACCACTGATATGGAGTGGTCATTTTTAGTAACAGACTCTTCTCCACTCCATTCTATTCCACTCATGGCAATTTCCTCTTTGGAACATGAAATAAACACCCATAACATTTTCTGGCACACCTTTATTTATTGGATTTAATTCCCCACTCTTGCCATGGGCTCAGTGTGGCTTCCAATGCATATAAATACAATTTACATGTGAATATCATTTACAATAATAAAACATCAGTAATCTATAAATCTATTTACCTATGGTACTGAAACATGACCAAGGGTGGAGCAACATATCACTCCCATGATTTTATAAAAAGGGTAGGGTAAAGGGAAGGGAAGCCAGCGAGATGGATGTATCACTCCTGTTGCTGCTCTTAATCACAGGCTTGGTGGAACAACTCTGTGTTGCATGCCCTGCAGAACTAAGAGAAGTCTCATTTGGTAGAACATTCCACCAGGCCGTGGCCAGGGCTGAAAAGCCCTGGCAGAGGACAAACAGCTTTTCAGGGACCACCAGAAAGTTGCTGTTAGCGAAGCGTAAAACTCCCAGGGGGACATATGGGGAAAGGTGGTCTCTCAGACTGTTAAGGACTTTCAACAGTAAAACTAAAGCCCTGAAATGGATCCGGTACTCCACCTGGAGCCAGTACTCAAGTGCCAGTCGAATGTGGACCGTTCACAGTGTCCCAGTAAGAACCTATGCAGCCTCATTTTGGACTAGTTGAAGTTTCTGGATCGGGACCAAGAGCAGCCCTACACAGAACAACTTACAGTAATTCAGTCTGGAGGTTACCTTTGCATGGCTTGCTGTAGCCAGATCAGGGCAGAACAAATAGGGCACCAGTAGCCTGGCTTGGTGAAGGTGGGAGAAAGCCAGTTGGGCTACATTAGTGACCTCTGCCTTCACTGAAAGGGAGGCATATAGAATCACACCCAGGCTCTTAACTGATGGCTTAGGTTTCAGTTGCAGACCATCAAGAGCTGGGAGTTGGTACCCCCACTTCAGACTGCCCTCAACCCAGCCACAGGTATTTCCGTTTCATTGGATTTAACTGCATCTGGCTCTGCTTCATCCACTTCACCACAGCCTCCAGACAACTGGTCAAGTTATCTGGGATGGCAATTGACTGGCTGCTCCCAGGGAGACAACCCAGTCCAAAACTCTGGACCAGCTGAGCCAGAGGGCACATATAAAAGTTGAATAGCGTTGTTCCTTGAGGAACCCCACACACTGAGTGGCGCAATACGGTCCTCTCCCCCAGTGCTGTCCTCTGACCCCAACTACAGAGAAAGGAGCCCAGCCATTGCAAAACGGTTCCCCTTAAACTGGCGTCGGCAAGGTGGTGCGTCAAAAGGTCATAATTGACCAGGTCAAACACTCACTATGCACTTATGATAAACAACTGAAGTTCTATAGAAGATCACTGGTAAGCCTAGTGCAAATGAAATCTTCACATGGAGAACAGAAAACAGAAACACAACACATTCAGTTTTGTTTTTAAAAAAGAAAAGACATTCTGAAGCGTTTGTTTTACATATTACATAGGTTTCGGTCATGGGGAATACAAACATTTACTATGTAAGGCTTGTTTTATTTGTTTATTTGCTTGTTTGATTATTTGTTTATTTATTTGTTTATTTAATTGAACTTCATAGACCGCCTCATTCCCGGAGGGTTCTAGGCGGTTCACAACACAGACAATGTAACAACTAATAAATTACTTAAAATACAGAGTGCCACCCTCCCCCACATCTAGGCTGGCCTGGGCTGCTGGGCTCGATTACTAGCATTAAACCTAAGACCTAGTTTTGGGGAAGCAGTGTAGGTAAGCCTGTTAAGCGCTGTTAAACTCCACTGATTTTCATGCAAAGAACTAAAGCGTGATCCTTTACCTAGGAGTAAGCTCGGTTGCTGGCAATGGGGCTTGCTTCTGAGTAAACCCTCCTAGGGTTGTGATTTACCCGTTGGAAGAGTTGCATGGTTGCTTCAAAGCAAAGCCACCGACTACCACCAATCTTACTCCTGAGTAATGCACGCCTCGGAGCAAACCGTTTTTTCTAAACTAAAACCTCAGTTTTGAGGTTAAATTGCCGTGTTGGCACTTTGCAATAAATAGGTGGGTTTGGGGTTGCAATTTGGCCACTCGGTCTCGAAAAGGTTAGCTATCACTGCCTTAGATACATTATTGCTTACATTGTTCCCTCATTCTGTAATCCAGTCATATTACATTGTTCATTGGTTGTCTTCTGTTGTCTCCCCAAACCATGATCTGTCTTTGCAAGAACAAGAATGGGAGGGTCCGGAGCTTCTTATAAATTGCTTCTAAGTTTGCATTACAAAGTAGTTTGCCATTACCTTTGAACTGGTGGGCTGTTCAAAATTTGAAATTGTGCATGGTGGGGAGGATGTGTGTGTATTCCTTGCTAGCAATATAAGTTTGCAGTTCAAACTCAAACCATTATTTGCTTGACTGGTGTAATAGCAAACTGTGGTTAGTTGGAAACGGGTAAGCAACAGATTAGCTCCCATTATGCAAAGGGAAGAGAAAAAAACAATTGGTTTTTATACCCGACTTTTCTCAACCGTAAGGAATCTCAAAGCGGCTTATAGTCACTTTCTCTTCCTCTCCCCACAACAGTCACCTTGTGAGGTAAGCGAGACTGAGAGAGTTCTGAGAGCTGTGAGTGGTCCAAGGTCATCAGCAGGCTTCATATGGAGGTGAAATAAGCCCATTTCACCAAACAAGAGTCCACCACTCTTAACTACTATACCATGCTGGGAGAGAAGGAGTCAGAGTCTTCTTAATAGTGTCTTCTTAATAACTTCTACATGGCTTCTTGTAATTTTATTAAAGCTATAACAAAAATATTATGATGTATAAGTAATTGTAGGGCTAACACTGGTTGTTGTCATCACAGCAAAACATCCTTTATTACTAACCTATGTTCTCCCAATTATAGTCATTGGATTATTATTATATACTCCACTTGCTCTACTACCATCAGATCCACTGAAGATGCCAGCCACAGATGCAGGCGAAACGTCAGGGGAAAATGCTACTGGAACACGGCCATACAACCCAGAAAACCTACAACACCCTAATGATTCCGGTCGTGAAAGCCTTCGACAATAAATTGGATTATTACTTTAAGAAGCTCCATTTAATTGAATCTTGGAGGCAGTATAGAAAGCAACTGGTTAAGAGATAATTTCATCCAGTCTCACTGGAAGGTTTAAAGTTAAATTTGTGTATAAACAAACATTATAAGAACGTCATGCTCATTTATTTTTATACCATACCATAAAACATTTTGATGCAAAATGATAAAATAAGCTGTGCACTTTCACTGAGAAATCCCGGGACATACTACAATAAAATAATTTCTGAAAATACTAGATGCCACAGTGAAATTTCTAGGCAGTTTAACAACCTGGCTTATCAGGCTGTTAATTTGGCAAAATACAGAACAGCAAAATGGCCTCATATCAGACACTTGGCTTTCTGCAACTGTTGTACCCATATTTAAAAAGTTGATCAGAGTACTCTGACTAACTACCATCTGATTTATCTTACTCTCAGTTGTGGCAAACTGAGTGCATCCCCTGATTGGCTCCGACCAAATAGAATTTCTGAGAGATCAGTCAACCATTTACCATTGTTCAGTGCTAAACCACCTGGCAAAAAATACAGTGGATCAAAGATGAGCAAATTATGTGCAGCCTTTCTCAATCTCAGGAGTGTGTTTGACTCTGTCTCCATGAAGTTCCTTTGGCATAATTTGGGGATGGACCCACATCTTCAGTTCCTTATTCGTAAACAACCACAGCCAAAATACCTTGTAATATGGGAGTGAAACAAGGCTGCGTCCTAGCTCCCCATCTTTTCAATCTTTTTCTTAATGATCTAGCTCCAAGTCTTCAGCAAGTTGATGGCTGCTTCCCTAAATTGAGACCTAAAGCGGTATCTGTCCTGCTTTATGCTGATGATGTTATGCTGCTCTACCATACCAAAAAAGGCCTTGGCTGTCTTCTACTGGCGTTTGCCAATTATTGCTAAGTAAATCTCCCTAACATCAACTTTAGCACATCCAAGGTGCTGGTGTTCTCCAAATCCTGGAAATCTTTTAAATAGAGAATCACCGGGCACAGTGTAGAACAAGTGAAGCAATTCTGATATCTTGGAGTTCACTTTCAGTACAATCTCAGTTTGTCAACTTAGCAGAAGCAGGCTATTAATTTGGCAAAATGCAGAACAGCAGCAGTAAACAGTTTTATTTTACTACAAAGGCAGCCAGTTTGTCCCAGCAGCAATTAAAATCTTCAAAGCCAAGTTGCTTTCTCAAGCACTATATGGAGTGTCCATTTGGATAAGTAATTTCATCTTTAGACTGGAACAGGTTCAATCCAATTTTCTTCACCGCCTTCCGGGAATTCCCAACTGTGTCGCATAACACTGAGTGATCTCAGATTTTGTCTGCCATTGCCACTCCTTAAATTTATATTTACTGCCTGACTTTCTTCAGTAGGTTCAGTGAGTATCGCAGTCAGTCTTTCCCCCATGCTTAAAATTGCATTTGGGAGGTCAATCTGGGTTTGAACCTGTATGCCATATTTTCATTCCATTGTCTCACTCTGAAGAAGATGTTACATTGTGAAGAGTTTGTACATCTTTCCTGGAAACAAGTGTCTAGACTCTAGTGGCACCATGTGCTGCACCACCATCCCATATCCATGAATGTTGTTGGCCATTAGAGTTGCCAGCCGCCAGCAGCTGTTGGGGATTTTGTTGGGTGTTAGTGGATTCCTTCTTTTCCATGCACCTGAATGTGGATGAACCAACTGTCCTTAACCTAAGGTCTTGCTAAATCTGGCTAAGCTTTAAATTTAAATAGTTTTAAATGTATTGTCTGACTTGCAGAGCTTTTTGTAACTATCTAATTTTTTTTAAGAATCCCTATCACCATTTATTAAAAATCAGATGTCAGATCCTGGGTTATGATCATTCTTTTTTTTAAAGAAGTGGCTAGTGGTCTCAGTAACTGGCTTCTTCTTTTGTGTATTATGGGCATTTTTCATTAGTGAGAGTTAAGTAACATGCAAATCCTTTCAACTTTTGACACACATTTATTAGTTTAGGCCAGGGGTCACTGGTGAAATATCTGTAGTAGGATGTGGAAATCTCCTGGAATTACAGCTTATCTCCAGACTATAGAGATCTGTTCCCCTGGATATCTATTCTCCTGGAGAAAACATGTGCTTTTAGGGTGGGTTTTATAGCTCTGTACCCCACTGAGGTCCCTGTCTCGCACAGGCTGCACCCCCAAATCTCCAGGAGCTTCCCAGCCTGATTCTGGCCACCCTGCTCCCACCATCCCTCACTGGTGGCCAGAGAGGACTGGCAACCCTACGTGGGTGCCATGGCACCGTGTTGACACCTTTCTTAGTGCTCACCAAGTGTTTTTAGAAAGTGTGCAGGGCCAAGTAGGGCTTTTGCCCAGTAGGGTTTCTGATTGGTCACTGATTGACTGTGCAGACTTTTTTTAAAAAAGTTGTTTCTGCAGCAACTTCCGCCGTAGCACAAAGCCGTAGCACAAAGATGTTCGTTGTGTGACTCAAAGTAAGCTGTGTATATACAAGAAAATATTTTGGAAACAATATGTTAATTTTAAAACATCCTGTTAAACAGAGCTTCTGCCTGAAATGTTGAAGAGTTGCTATTAGACTTAATATGTGACCTCTCTCCCTGTCAAGTTGTGGTTGGCTTTGCCCCCTACAACAGCCTTGCTTCCACCACTCTGTGTCACAATTTTAAAGGTCTGCAGGATCAAGAAGATGGAAGAGTCCTGGTTTAGGCTTTAAGAAATCTCAAAGCTGGTGCAAGTTGGCAACCTTGATTTTTATGTGGATTAATTTTCAAAGGCTCAAGTTCTCCTGCTGGGGGGTTTGTTTTCCCTTTTGTTGATGTATTACTTTCCTTCCCTTCAAGTTGGGTTTGAAGACTATGGACCAGATTGTGATAGCATGAGGATAACAGCGTTCTTGGACATTCCGGGGCAGGATAACTTGGCTCCTCTTGCACGTCTGGAAAAATATGCTTTTAGCGATAATATATTCAACAGGTAACAAATATACTGTAAATAATTGTGTTAATGCCATTATGCTGTGAATGTTTCTCATATTTTCATTGATAGATGTTCTGTGTGAATAAAAATGGTTAACGCTGATTTTAATCACAGTTTTTGCTATGTGTTTAAATAATGCAGTTAAGTATTTTTTTTAATTAAAAAAAGTTTAACTGTTAGTGCCATTCTGCAGGCTGGAGTCCCCATGTTTGGGAATGGGTGGGGAAGCTTTCCTAATTTTTTTGCTGGCATTGGATTATTTCTTTTTCTATTTTGTACCTTCTCCTATATAGACATTTTTCTTTATCATCTTGTATGAGCCAGCTGTTGCAGTTCAGAAGGGGCAGAGCAGTGCTGGTGTCTAGTGCTGTGCGATCTGGGGTAAAGCTAGACATGAGCTTGATTGAGGGCTCTCATATGTCAGTCGCAGAGCCCCCTGGGAGAGTTTCCACAATGCCTAATGGATTCAGGGAGATTTATTGTTCTAGTCTGTTAATTTTATTTGCTGATGCATAGTAATATTGAAGATTATGGTGGTGGACCCATATGCAGCAGAGTGCCAGACTTTGGATGGATGGGTGGAAGCTTAACCTTGTCCTTAGCAATCACGAGTTGATCAACAGCTTTCAGGTACCATCTTCATTGATGACTCAGTGCAAGTCTGGGCCCAGTTTAGCTGACCATTTTCTTGCTTACATCATGGTGGTAGAGGTAGCAGCTTCTGTGAAAGGTGCAAAACATGGAGGTAGGCAAAGAGAGATCTCTATTTTGCATTGGTTAGACCTCACCTAGAATATTGTGTACAGTTCTGGGCACCGTAATTCAGTGAAGATATTGACAAGCTGGAATGGGTCCAGAGGGGGGCAACCAAAATGGTAGAAGGTCTGGAATCCATGCCCTACGAGGAGAGGCTTAGGGAGCTGGGTATGTTTAGTTTGGCGAAGAGAAGGTTAAGAGGTGACATGACAGCCATCTTGAGATATTTAAAGGGATGTGTTGTTGGTGAGGGAGCAAGCTTGTTTTCTGCTGCTCCAGAGACTAGGATCAGGAGTAATGGGTTCAAGGTGAAGGAAAAGAGATTCTACCTAAACATCAGTAAAAAGTTCCTGACAGTATGGGCTGTTCAACAGGAATGCACTATCTCGGAGTGTGGTGGAGTCTGGAACTTTTTAAAGAGAGGCTGGATGGCCATCTGTCAGGATTGTGTGTTCCTGCATTGCATGGGGTTGGGCTTGATGCCCCTTGCGGTCTCTTCAAACTCTATGATTCTAAGTCATCTCTACCACATGAACATTCAAACCACAGCTACCGTGGACTCCACTGCTGGAGATGGTAGGGCAAAGGGATGTGTTGCTACCATCACAATGGTAGCCATATTACAGTTCTTAGTGAGCTGATGGGTGAGAGCCAAATGACTGCATATTGCACTGGCTCCCTGACGCAGCGCGGACATTGCAGTCGATTGAGGTGACACAGCTGATATGGGGGTGGAATAATTATTCTCTCTTTGCTTCATAGCTGATAGTGGATCAGGTGGTGCAGAGGACAGAAAGTGTTCTGCAGGTTCAAGGTGCTCGCCGCTTTCCTCTTGCCTACTCACTACCTATTCCATTTCCAGGTTGCTCTAACTTTAATTTGCCAGATCAATCCAACAGCAGTTAAAGAGACACCCTCCAAGCCATATTGAATATTACCAGATTTGGACATTGTAGCAAACCAGAGTGAGAACATTCTGAAATGAAAGATGTAATTGGTGCATGTGAGCCCCTAGCACATTCATTGCCTTTCTTATAGGTTGAGTATCTGTATTGCTCCTCTGTACAACATGCTCTTCTGCTTAATTCCACAGTCTTGCTCCTCCTTCTGGAGCATAACCAGAGGTGGAGTTTTCATTTTCACATGCCCTGAGACATAATTATAACTTCTGTTGGGTAGGCCATCCTATAGATAGTGGAAATGATGGGCAAAATTTATACAACAGGACTTTTGCTGTCTGAATCCCCAAGCTACAATATTTGGCGCAAATAGCAACGTAACAATATTGAATATGCAGACTTCTCAAATTCCCCACCCCTTCATTTAAATCAGACTGTGCCCTGTTTTGTCTTGCACAGAATGTCAAAGGTGTGTTTGAAAAATAAAACCCCAAAAGACTGGGTTGTTAAATGATATTTCATTCGTTGCAGGCAAATCATTGCCAGAGGTCTACTTGACGTATTTCGTGATTTCAGTCATAATGATGAAGATTACTTGACAGTAATGGCAATAGTGGTGAGGCTGTCGGAAGATACAGGTGAGATTATCATTTTTATACCCTCCTCCCTTAACATAGTATTGAAGCAGAGGGGTGTGGGAAAGCCATATGCATGCTTTTTTGTTCCAAAAGGCTTTGTGTGGTGACAAAGACCATAAAGTTTCACTTCTTCGTGAGATGAATATGAACTCTTCCGTAAAGATTTGAATTAGGTATCGCAATATAAAGCTAGTTGCGGGGTCAGAATTCCGTTGTTCATTAGCACTAGACTTGTTAAATCTGATAGGCAGAGATTTCCAATTTTGTTGAATGTTGTGGGTTTTGTGAGCTGTGTGGCCGTGGTCTGGTAGTTTTTGCTCTTAATGTTTCACTCTCATCTATGGCTGGCATCTTCAAAGGTATGTCACAGTGAGATGTGTTCTTCTCTGTTGCACTGAAACACATCTCACCCAAGTGCCTCTGAAAATGCAAGTCATAGATACGAGCGAAACACTAGGAGCAAATCCACTAGACCCCAGCCACACAGCTGGAAAACCAACAATATCCAGTTGATTTTGGCCATGAAAGCCTTTGAAAATACATTTCCAGTTTTCTTTATAAAGCAGCAGTGGCGTAGTGGCTAAGAGCAGGTGCACTCTGATCTGGAGGAACCAGGTTTGATTCCCTGCTCTGCCGCCTGAGCTGTGGAGGCTTATCTGGGGAATTCAGATTAGCCTGTGCACTCCCACACACGCCAGCTGGGTGACCTTGGGCTAGTCACAGCTTCTCGGAGCTCTCTCAGCCCCACCTACCTCACAGGGTGTTTGTTGTGAGGGGGGAAGGGCAAGGAGATTGTAAGCCCCTTTGAGTCTCCTACAGGAGAGAAAGGGGGGATATAAATCCAAACTCTTCTTCTTCTTCTATAAAGTTCTTTTTTACCCTCCTGACCGAATGATTAGAATTCAGCGCATGCCCTGCCTGACCAGTCAGCCACCATCAGCTTGGATTTCCTGCAGTTCATTTCTCTGTTGCACAAACACCAGATTCTACCAAAAAAAGTTCTTTTATTGCCTAAATAATAAATTTGGTTGGGATATTTGCATACTTTGCTTGCTAAGTGTATGCTGCTCCCCATGTGAAAATAAACTGCAATTATATTTTGCAGAAAATTATATTTTGCTGTGCTTAAGTAGTGACATTCTAAAAGGTATGGACCATTTTCAGAAATATGTTTACTTACTGATTCATTTACAGTTTCACAGTGTAAGAGGCCCTATATTGAAACCATGTGTTTTCTATCTTTGCTCTGATTGAACTTGTTATACTTATTCCTTAAAATCCCCAGAACCTACCGTACGGACTGAACTAATGGAACAGATACCACCCATTGCCATTTTTCTGCAAGAGAGCAGACCAAACTTTCCTACAGCTTTTTCAGAGTATCTAATGCCCATTGTGGTGAGATACCTCACAGACCCAAATAACCAGGTGAGGATTTCTGCACTCTCTCTATAGTTCAGTTATTATTAAAATCTGTTCTTTGGGTGAAGTGAAAAACTGCTTGGTGTGGGGTATGCTGTTACCTACATTAGCTACATTTTATTTGATACTAGCCTTTGGTTGACATTTATTTTTTGCTGAAACTTTTATTCCAGTCCATTATTGGTTGATGGAGCCTTCAACGGGAGGGCAGGAAGCAACAGTGTTTAGTCCATTTTGTGTGGGGTGTGTATGGGTGTGAAAGCTGGGCAGTGAAGAAGGCTGACAGGAAGGAAGTAGATTCCTTTGAATCTCACCATTGAAATTCATGAGGATTGTTGCATGGACATCGCTTTGTGAGCTCACAGTGGTCCAAAGCTTTGGACTAGTACCAGAGCCATCGTGGTGTAGTTGGTTAAGAGCAGGTGCACTCTAATCTGGAGAACCGGGTTTGATTCGCCACTCTGCCACTTGAGCTGGGGAGGCTTATCTGGTGAACCAGAGTAGCTTGTGCATTCCAACACATGCCAGCTGGGTGAACCTTTTTTGGGCTTGAGCTCAAGCAGTCTCTTTGGAGCTTCCTCTCAGCTCCTTTTGCACCTTAATCTCTCACAGGGTGTGTTTCTTGTTGTGGGTTGTAGGGAAGGCGATTGTAAGTTTCTCCCTTGAGGAGTCTCCTTCCACCCGGGGAGAGAAAAAAGGGGGGATATAAATCCAAACTCTTCTTCTTTACGGTCCTCTAAGTGAATAAGTATTCATGACTGACTAAAACCTGTACAGGAATTGGTTTGGGTGGTCATTAGTACCATCCTTGTATTTTTTGCACTGAGATAAACCTGCAGAGTTGTCATTTTTTCCTTTGGTCCTCAACAGGTTAGAAAAGCCAGCCAGGAATCTCTGGTGATATTGCTGGAGCAAGGGCTTGTTGGTCAAAATGATATTGAAAATAAAGTATGCCCAATCCTGTTGGACCTCTCTGCTCCAGAGAGTGATGATGAATACAAGGTGGAAGCTGTCAACGTAAGTCACTATTGTCTCTTTTATTTGGACTTTTTAGGATGCTTTTTTACCTAGTATATTTGACAGAAATATTGTACAGTTTTGCTGGCTAAATCACACCTGGGGTGCTGGCTTGTTGCCCAGTTGCCCCTTGCCTCCTTTTAAGAAATAAACTGAAGTTCAGAAACAATAGGGAGGATCTTGGCTATTGCAGTGGATATTTTATATGGGTCTTTCAGGTGTTCTTATCCAGTTCATTCAGCCAGCATAAACCACATTGGTGAGGCTTGGTTGACTTCCTTCCCCTTGGGTTGCAGACGGGAGAAACAGCCAGTGCAATCTATACAAGGGAAAGAGCAACTTCCTGTGAGAACTCCAGTGCTAAATTGCACTTTCCGGTCACAAACTATTTCTTCTCTGTTTTCTGAGTGGTACTTAAGCATCAAGCTGGGGATATGAAAAGCTCTAATGTTGATGGGTTCTAAGGAAATAAAATGTCTCTAAAGCATAGTAAGTACGCCCTCACTAAGGACACTTTTGCACATGCAGAATAATGCACTTTCAATCCACTTTCAATGCACTTTGCAGCTGGATTTACTGGGCGAAATCGCAAAATCCACTTGCAAGCAATTGTGAAAGTGCATTGGAAGTGGATTGAAATTGCATTATTCTGCATGTGCGAAAGTGCCCTTAGTTTCCAAAGCCTGAACTAATCTACTCAAGCAATACCAGTTAACATCATTATGTTGCTGACAAGATCCTCCTCTTCCTCCTGCAGCAAGGTAAGACTCCTGCTAGTTGCTGGGGGACTTGGCATCCTGGCTGTGAGGGCAGGTGGGAAGAACCACTAATAAGAATGGCCATATTCTTTTGTTCTATTACATTAGCTCAAAACCACATCAACACAGCAGGAAACAACCAAACCAACATTTCTATCCCCACCCCAAGGAATACAAGTATATGCAGAATTTCTTTTATCTGTGAAGGTGCAGAATGCTTTCATTTGCCCACATTTAGCGGTCTCAAGCAAGGGAGCAAAACCTAAAGTTTTCAAGTTGGAGGTGACATCACTAACTAGATCATTGGATCGCTTTACTGTGTTTGAAGTTGTATTGTATTTGCATCAATATATTGATAGCTGCTCTGATCCTGCTGCAGCAGGGAGAGCAGTATACAAATTCAGTAAATAAATTGACAGATAGATCCCTTTTTATTAAAGCAGCCTTGGTCTGTTAAGCTTATTGAAATGCAAGCACTCATCCTAAATTGCTGAAAGAAAGATTTCTTTGTTGGCTCAGATGAGATCCAAGATGACTCTGATAATACCATTTTTTTTTGAAGTGGTGTCCAAAATCATAGCTTGTGTTCCGTGCTGGTGAAGTAGTATAGCAAAGCTATAGGACACTTCTTTGATAGGACACTTGATAGAATTCTTTGCAACTTGAGAGGCTTATCTTGCCACTAGAATCAGTCCATTAAAAGCATTGTTTTGTATAAATTGAAATTACTGTATTTCATAAGAAGTTAAAAAAAAGATAAGTGTAACTTCCAGAGTTTTTTAATCCTAGGACAGTGATGGTGAACCTTTTTGAGACCAAGTGCCCAAATTGCAACCCAAACCCCACTTATTTATCGCAAAGTGCCAACCCGGCAATTTAACCTGAATGGTGAGGTTTTAGTTTAGGAAAAAACGGTTGGCTACCCCTTCCTCCGCCCCACCCGCTCAAGCAGGGGCCAGCCTGCTCTAGCCTCCAGCAAGTCCCGCGAACACCGCTCTGTGCCTCTCTAGCATCTTCCTCCTCTGTGCCACCCCACCCCCCCGGGCAGCAGCCACCCGGAGCACAGGTACCAGGCCCGCCAGCCGTGTCCTCCCTGTTCATCGTGGTGCGCGATGCACGCACATCTTGCTCAGTGGCCCAGGCCAGCCTAGGTGTGTGTGTGTGTGTGTGGGGGGGTGATTTTCCACCCCCCACATGACGAACTCTGTGTGTGTATGCCCACAGAGAGGGCTCTGAGTGCCACCTCTGGCACCTGTGCCATAGGTTCGCCATCACTGTCCTAGGAAGACTCTTTTCTGCCTGTGTTTTCAGGAAAAAAAGAGGGCAGATTTCCTCCAGTGAAATGACCAAAGAGAATGTCTTGGTTCAGATATAATGGTGAAATTCTTAATGGAGCCTTGGGCTCATGATGCGTTTCTCCCTCCTTTCATGCACAGCACACAAATTAATTATTTCTGGGCTTACAGCAGACCGTAATTTACTTTTGTGTCTGAACTGGCAAACTGTGTTTGCCCTGCAAACCTTGGCTCCAAATTGCAGTGTGGGGATAGCGTTCTGGTTTGTAACGCTGATAGAAATCAAAGTTTGCCTATTCAGATTTAATGATGATCAATGGCGTTTCACAATCTAAGAAACAACTAATTCTAGCATGTTGCACAATAGTAGAAGAAATCACGTGTGTGAGCTTGAGGCCTTTTTGAGGCTCATTCATCAATCAGACTCTAATTCAGAGAATTTGTTTCTTCTTAGCTTCCCCAAAGGGCTTGCCAACTAAATGTCTCTCTCAGAAGGATCTCTTGATCTGGGGCAGTCCTCAGTCAGCTGTGTCTGCCACATTTTCTCAAACACAGGCGGTTGTTCATCTGCCGGGCTGCCCATTCAAAGCCCTATTGAGCTACAAATAGGTCATGCCCCACTGCCGCGAACTGTTGCCATTGAAGCTGCAGTAGCTGAGTCTTCTTTTCTTACCATTTCAAAAAAGCAATCTTGGAATTGACCCACAAAGTTGTTCTGAAATCTGATTGAAATGTGTTATCAGATTATAATGTCCCAGGGTCCAAAGATCCCTGAAGATCAACCTCTTGTTCACCTTTTTCTTAATCTAAACCAGGAGACTCCAACCTGTGGCCTTCCAGATGTTCACGGACTATGATTCCCATCAGCTCTGCCAATTGGCCATTCTGGCAGGGGCTGATGGGAATTGTAATCCATGGACATCTGGAGGGCCATAGATTGGAGACCTCTGATCTCAATTCTGTTCCTCTCTTGGCATTTAATTTGTGGGAGAAGAGTACAGGTATGGTCAAAAGTGGTATATTTATTCCCCTGTAGACCAAACAGCTACCTAGGAGGTTTTGTTTAAGCAAATGGGATGGAAAGAAAGAGTTGAACATTCCCTAACCTCATCCCTTTTCCAGGATCAAATTAGCAGCCCCCTGTGGATACATGCAGTTAAATAATAATATATGCCATGTATCTCCTGGTTTAACAAGTAGTTTAGCTCCTTTATAAACCCTGGAGAACCTAATGTATATATTGGGGAATACTGAACATATCACAGTTATATAAATTATTTTTTCAGTTGCCTTTGGACTGCAGAAATTTGAGAAGAACTATATATGTCAAACTATTTCCTGTTGCTTCTAAAATGGGTGGTATATAGTTCTGTATAACAGATAACATTTTAACTTAATTTACATACAGTGGTATCTTCAGTAATTGCCGATTTCGGAGATCGCCGATTGCTGGGCGCCGTCTTCCGCACTTGGAAGTTGTCGGAAGCCTCGGCTTCCGAGGCTACGCAAACGTTTTTGGTGTTCGCTGGCCGTCGCCGGACAGATTACCGGCGAACACCAAGGTTCCACTGTATAACATCTGTAAAAATATCAAAATTTATCCTTACAATATTTGAGTGAACTTTTTTGTTGTTTTGGCAACTTAATAGCTTTGTGAAAGACTTGAGATATGTGGATTTTTTTTTTCTCCTACGGTCTTGTGGCATAGGAGCCTTTAAAGGAAGCAAAACTGAAAACTGTTTGATCCTTAAGGCTTGAGGGAAGAGCTCATTTTATTTGATTTTAAGAACCCAGATATGCGTAGAAGTCCTTAGTTGTCACTCTTTGGGAGAGGAGAGGACTGCTGTCTCTCGCATGTTGTTGTGGTGTTGAAGCACTTGCTGGCTGTCCCATCCCGTCCCCCATCCCCCCATTGGGGTGAACCACCTGGCATCGACCAGAGCCTGGCCATTTTCCATCAGGGCTTCCACTGTTTGGAACGGACCCTCTGAAGAAGTGAGGGGAGCTGCCATGTTAGAGATCTTTTCTGTTTGCCAGAGCTTTTGATGGGTTATGAGCAGAAGGCATCTTTTATGGGGTCGGGGTGGAAGGAAAGGTATTTGTAAGTTTTATTTTATCTGGTTTTAATCTGCAGTGGAACCTCGGTTTTCATTGCCTTCAGTTTTAATCGGTTTCAGCTTTCATCGATTTTTTCAGTGAAAAATTTGTCTTCGTTTTCATTGATTTTCCTCGGTTTTCATCGATTTGCAGTAAGGTGCAGGGGTTTGTGGAGAAAAATCACCCGGGCAAAGCTGCTGCAGGCCGTGTCTGCAACTTGTTTAATGACAATGTCTTGCCCCATTTCAGACAAATCTTAAAGAGGCGTCAGAAACAGACCTCTTTGGACAGCTTTCAAGTGCGACATTGGTCCACTGGCTCTGAAGCTGGTCCTAGTGTTATTGTTTGTTACTGTTTTCAGCATTAAACACTATGTTTATTCACCCAAAAATGTGTTTTGGGTATGTTTTTTGGAGTGCCTAGAACGGATTAATTGGATTTACTTTGATTCCTTTGGAAAAGTTTGCCTCGGTTTTCATCGGTTTCAGTTTTCATTGATTCTTTTTGGACGGATTACCAACGAAAACCGAGGTTCCACTGTATAATGTTTTGTTATTAACCTCAAGCCTCCTTTAGCCAAGAGGATAGGTAGAGTACAAATATTTTAATAAAATAAATGGGACGAAATGAAAGTTCAGGGGGTGGTAATGCTCGTTGCAGTCTGTTGCTAGTGGAATCCCTGTCGATCCACTGATGTAGTTTCCAATGTGTGATCACCTGTATTAGTAGCAGTCATTTGTTTTGGCAGAATCCTGCCTCCTGTGTCCCCCCTCCCGCAGTTTTTGGTGCTACAGGAAAAGGTCTGACTGAGCCTATAAGTGTAGCAGTGAGATGCTGGATGAAATCATGAGCACAGTCCTTTTTTCATGCTATGAATATATCTACAGAATTAATGCCTTTTCAGGAAAACCATAAAGGGATCTATAAAAAAAAGGATAGGGCTGTTACTTAAATGCCACAAAATCTTACCAAAATTAGAAGATGATGTAAGAGTTATATAACAGTGTTATCTCTGGACAGTGCCAATTACTATAGCAACGCCAACAGCGCATCAGCAATAATGAGGAAGGCTTCTGCATTCTTAGGGGAATACTCAAATATGTAAAAAAACATGATGGGGGGGAGACACTCCCCCCCCCATGTAAACAGCATGCTGTTTTCTAGTTGCTGTCAAATCCTAATAGGAGAGTAAAAGAGCATTCTTTGCTGGACTGAACCTTCCCCAGTATGAGGAAACATTTTAAAGCACAGTTAGGAATTTATTTAGGATACTTTTTAACCTGCTTTTGCTCACTCAGTTGTGGACCCAGAGTAGCTTACAATATTACACTCCACAGAACCCGCCCCCTCCCCCCCAAAAAAATTCAACCCAATTAATGACTAAAACTTTTAGTGACAGGGAAGCGGTAGAACAGATGAAAGCAGCTCCAGGAAGGGGGGGGGTGTTGCTCCCTTCTTTCATGCTTTGCCAGTTCAAGGTAGTCAAATTAGTAGTCTTCAGACAACATATTTTCATGGCATTGTTGTTTTTGTGGGAGCAGTGGTACTTGAGGAACAGATGTTTTAACACCATCCCCCCCAACCCATCGGAAATGCCCCTTCAAAATTTCTAAGATGAACAATGCAAGAGGAAATGCTTTGGAACATTTTGTTGTAGGACCTCATCAATATTTATATTTTAGCCTGCCCTTTGACTACAAAACGATCTTTGACCCAAGTTATATGAAGGAAGATGGTGCTGGGAGATTCCTGCTCTTGTTTCCTGGCTGTCCTGCAGGATTCACTTTTCTCCACCATGCTATCTAATATCTATGTGAAGCTGGTGGGAGAGGTCATTGGGCTGCTGTGTCATCAATATGCAGATGATACCCCACTCTTCTTTTCCATGTCATTCTGAGGATGCTGTTGATGCTCTGAACCCGTGCTTGGAGTTATAAAGGGACTGGATGAGGGTGAGCAATCTAAAACCTAATCTTGACAAGGCAGGAGTTCTCTGAGTTAGCAGAAAGGCCATTCTGGGACTAGAGATTTCAAACCATATTTGCACAAATATTGGATAATCTGCAAATTGTGATTGCTTACAATATTCCCTTTGACCTAGAGTTGATATACTTGATATTTATTTTTATCTACACTCTTCTAAACTGCTTTAGCTTACAGTTTCCTATCCCACCATAACATCTTATACTGTATACATCAGTGGTGTAGCGCCAACGGGTCGGGGGGTGTATGATGCCCTGGGCGGTGCTGCGGCGTGGGTGTGACCAGGCCGCGGCATGGCGTGGGTGTTGCAGGGTGTTGATCTTTTCCCAGTCCCTTAGAAATTCTGTTTGAACTGGATTAAGATTGTTTTCTGCAAGATGCAGTTCAAATATATAGCCATAATTTAAATAGTAAAATGAGCCAAAAGGAACTAGAGAAGGCTTGGTTATTTCCTTCCTATAAGACTTCGTGTGCTTAAGATCTTCATTCCATGATTTTGGAATGGAATGAACTCTGCAGACAGCAGTTTTAAGTAACTGATCTATAAGGCTTTCTTCAAATGCATAAAAACCATTAGAATCCAGAGACTTTTTTACTTTTCATGTTCTTAGCTGTGTCGATTATTTCTTGAACCCCAATGCTCTTTTAGACAAACCTCAATGTGTAACACCACTTTCAGCAGAACTGCTGGGTCCAAGGGGGAAATAATAAAATAATTTTTTTCCTTTTTCTCTCCTTATTAGATTATCTGCAAAATGGCTTCTATGGTAAACAAGTCGACAGTTGAACGTTTGCTTCTTCCCCGATTCTGTGAGCTCTGTGGAGATGGGAAACTTTTTCAAGTCCGGAAGGTTAGTTCATCTTTATAGTCTCTGAGGCTCCCATGAGGGACCGCCCCCACCCCACCCCCCAAACAGGGAATCTGACATGTGCAGGCTAGCTGCAGAAAATGACAGAGAGTGTCAGAGTGCAGGGCTGCCTCTTTTGCTGTCAATCATTTTACTTGCCTTCAGGTCACATGAGTAAAAGAAGGACCTCATTCCTCTGTAGAGAACAGACATTGTAGAGAACAGACACTATACGAGACAGATTTGTGTTGTGTTCCATCTACATTTGTGCAAACTTACAGTGAGGCAGCCTGGTGTAATGGCTAGAGTGTGGGACTATAGTCTCTGAGGCCCAGGTTCAAATCCCAACTCTGCCACGGATCTTCTTGGGTGAACTTGAACCGGTCTTGTATTCTTAGTTTAACCTACTTCAGAGGGTTGTAACGAGAATAAAATGAAGCAGAGGAGAAAAATGTAAGCCAGTTTGGGTCCTGATTGGGAGGAAAAGCTGGGTATTAATGAAGCAAATAAAATACAGGTTACAGTTATGAAATTATGAAAATATAAATTTACGTAATTTCCAAACAGTGGCTGTCCTGAAGTGTAGGTGATAAGTGGCACTAGCTTTAGCTGAAAGTAGTCCACAGTTGTACAAAATACTTGAGAGCTGTAGTGGTTAAGAGTGGTTGACTCTAATCTGGAGAACAGGTTTGTTTTCCCTGCTCTTCTACAAGAAGCTTGCAGGGTGACCTTGGGCTAGTAGTCAGAGTTCTCGCAGAAAGCTCTCAGCCCCACCTACCTCACAAGGTGTCTGTTGTGGGGAGAAGAAGGGGAAAGGAGTTTGTAAGATGCCTGGAGTCTCCTTACAGGAGAGGAAGGTGGGGTATAAACCCAAGCTGCTGCTGCTGCTGCTGCTGCTGCTGCTGCTGCTCCTCCTCCTCCTCCTCCTCCTCCTCTTCTTCTTCTTCTTCTTCTTCTTCTTCTTCTTCTTCTTCTTCTTCATACATTTGAAAGTTTACCACAGACTCAAGTCCTATTCTGAATAAGAGTTTTGATGATCCTCACAACCTGCCTGTATGTGTATTTATTTATGATGCATTCTCCATAAAGTGTCTTGAGCAGATGTTGCTGTGCATAACAATGTTCAGATGGTAGCTGCTGCAGACTCTAAGGAGCCTTGTTATATGGTTGGATTAAAATTATAGGTTGGAAATACAGTATTTCTTTTCCTGTGGTGGTTTGAATGAAACAGAAGAAAAAAACATTTCATGAAGAGCTGTGATGATGTCCGTAAAATGAAACATGACATGTAATAGGAAATGAAAAATAAAAGTCTTTTTTTTCTTATTGCAGGTTTGTGCAGCAAATTTTGGTGATATCTGCAATGCTGTAGGGCAAGAAGCTACAGAGAAGAGCTTGGTATGTTAATAATCTGACATCCCCCCGCCCCCCAAGTCTTAGAGTTAACATTGTTGCATGGAGCTGCATTTTATGCAAAGCAGGAAAGAAAATCAGAGAAGCATTAAAATAATCAATCATCCTTGGTTACGTACACAATGTTTCCCTCTCCTGATATATATGGGGAGGACTTTTGTGGCAGGGAGCTTTGTGTGTGTCTTCTGCCCCTGGCCATGGAAAGTCAACCGACAGTGCAATCCTAAACAGAGTTACTCTAGTGTCTAAGCCCAGTCTAAGTGTGTTTAGTCTGGAGAAGAGACGATTAAGGGGTGAATTGATAGCCATGTTTAAATATTTGAAGGGATGTCATGGTGAAGGGGGAGCAAGCTTGTTTTCTGCTGCTCCACAGATTAGGACAAGGAGTAATGGATTCAGACTACTAGACAAGAGGTTCCACCTAAACATTAGGAAGAACTTCCTGACAGTTGTGGCTGTTTGACAGTGGAATATGCTGTCTCGGAGGGTGATAGAGTCTCCTTCTTTGGAGGTTTTTAAACAAAGGCTAAATGGCCATCTGTTGTGAGTGCTTTAATTCTGTATTCCTACATGGCTAAGGGTTGGACTGGACTGTATTATACATTAATGGATAGTTATTAGATTTTTCAACCTTTTTGGTTCCTAGGTTGTTTTTAGGTTGGGTTTGGATCCCCCCCCCCACTTTCTTTGGTGGTTGGACTGGCTGGCCCTTGTGGTCCCTTCCAACTCTATGGCTGATTCCGCATGGGCCAAAAACAGCAGTGTGAAAACAGTGTGAAAATGGTGTAAAAGGGTTTAAAACGGTGTAAAAGAGTTTATACTGTTTTCACACAGTTTTCCCACCACTGTTTTTGGCCCATGCAAAATCAGCCTATGATTCTGTGAAATAATAGTCTTTAGGATTGCACTGTTAGCACATCACTCTTCTATCATTTCTGAATAGTCGACCACCTTTCGTTGACCACCTTTTATTAAGGAACAGAATTTACTGATACCAAAAGAAATATTGAATTAAAACTTCTTACTTGAGCTTCTGCCTTATTAAGTTAGAATTAAGTTCTTGTGAAGGGCAGGTGGGGAATTGCAGCTGAGGACTGCTGTTATTTTCAGATGTAAAAGAATGTTTTCCTGTGGTTTTCATGATTCATAGCTCTATATATAGAGGGGAATGGCAGGGGGGAAAGAGAGGAAAAGAAAACCGCAGCAGACCTCAGAAAGGTGTATTGCAGTTCCTTCTCCAATCACTAAAATAATGAAATAAGCACCATAATTGCTTCACTATTTATCAGGGTGAAAATGAGATCATTTGGGATCTGTGCAATAGTTCTGTAAGGCAAAATATTCCTGTTTCCAAGGGTGTTCCGCAGTAACACCCCCCTCCCCCTAAAATCTAACTGAAAGCTATCAAGACACTCTAAGGAGTTCTCCGACTGAGCTCAGAGGACATCTGCCTGGGTAATTCCCACCATTGGCCTGGGAGGCAGGAACTAGAACTTTTCTGTTTCCTGTGGGAGTTATCCATGCAACCTTAGTTCTTTTCCTGCCTTAGGGGAGAGCAGTTGTTCATTGCCTGAGCTCTTACAACTCTTATCTATTCTTCTCCTTCTTCATTTGTGCCGCTTCTGTCTCAGTGTTCTACTGTTCTCTCCATACCTCCCTTTAAGTTGCCTTTTGCTTGTCTCTGGCTCGCTTTTCACCTCAACCTTGGCAGTATCTCTGCCTTGAAGAGAGAGGCTTTTTTTCTCCAGTCTTGGGCTGATCTGCACCTATCAGAGCTAACATGAGGGCTTCTGAAGAGAAGGACGGAGAGGGGAGCCAAACCCTGGATTATCTTGAGGTCAGTCGTCATCATGGTCAAGGGAGCCCTGTTCGTCACAGATCAGAAGGCCAAGAAGATCCGGAGCATGGTGCAGCTCATGATCGCCAGCTGTACGTCATCCCTCACCGTCCTCTCAAGCCTACTGAGGTTGCTGATTTTTCAATCTGGACGCTATTCAGTTGGGGCGATATCACACCAGACCCCTACAACAGCTCTTATGTTCCTATCAATACCAGATAGAACACAAGGAAGAGAAGTTGCTAATAGTCCCAGCACCAGTGAAACACACCTCTCAGGGTGGCTGAAAGGAAGAACATTACTTATGACATATATGGTTACAGTGGCAAGATGGCGATTTCTCAGAATTGGAAAGGAACCGAAGTACCAACAAAAGAAGAATGGATGGAAAAACTGATAGATTCAGCTGAAGTGAACAAATTAACAAACAGAATTAGAGGATAAGACCCAGACCGGTATCTTAGCACCTGGAAACCATTTATCACCTACCTGATGAAATGTAAAAAAGATTTGTCAACCATAGGCTTTATACATTAGACAGCAGTGTGTAGACATCATTGTAGTAGAAATAGAATACTATTATCAGTATATTAGTATGATGAAAGTGAGTGAGTGAGGATATAGAGAGGACATTCACCTTGTTTTTGTGAAGAAGTCTTTATATTTAGGGCAGATTATTTGTTAAAATTACTGACATTGTATTTTAAATTGTATATTAAGAAAGATATTGAACTAAAAAAAAGAGGTCTATCAAACAAAGGAAGTTCTACCGTCCATCCTACAAGCAAATCACCACTGACACAAGTTTAGCAGATTGGTTCTGGAGGGTGTTCTTAAGCAGAGCGCATGGATGGGAGTTTTAGAGGTTTATCTACCCATCCATCCATCCATCCATCCATCCATCCATCCATCCCATCCATCCATCCATCCATCCATCCATCCATCCATCCATCCATCCATCCATCCATCCATCCATCCATCCATCCATCCATCCATCCATCCATCCATCCATCCATCTTCCATTCATCCTTCCATTCATCCTTCCATTCATCCTTCCATTCATCCTCTATCCATCTTTCATCCATCTTCCATCCATCTTCCATCCATCTTCCATCCATCTTCCATCCATCTATCATCCATCTTCCATCCATCTATCATCCATCTACCTATCTTCATCTAGTGGGAGGGTAAAACCAGTGGTCATGTCCTTAGTTTGGATTGCAGATCGCTGGAGAACTTTGGAAAAGAGAGTCCCACTGTAGTTAGAGCACCCAATTGTGGTGGGAGTTACCCAAGTTCAAGTCCCAACCCTACTATGAAGCTTACTGTGTGACGTTGGGACAGTTCTTCAGCTGAAACACTGACAACTTAGACTTTTAAATGTGTACAGTTCGGCAAGCAGTGATCATGGTTTCCCCCCTGTTTTGCCACAGTGTCAAATAAAAGTTCTTAAAACAATTTGCTTTGGCGCTTAGAATGCAGATAGGAATTCTGGCTCAGGAGGGAATTTAGATGACAAGAGGGCAGTCTGCTCCTGCTAACGTAACCTTCTGTATGGCTTATGATCCCAGCAATTTCCAAAGGCATGAGCTTTTATCTTTTCCTCTGTCTGGCAGCCTAATACCTTAGTGAAGAAGGAGACCCTCTTTACATGCATTCTTTGGCTAGATGACATAGAATTAAGTTGCACTGAGCCCCTAAGGCTGGAAGAACATTTGCATTTGACAGTATCTTCCATAAGCATTTCCCATCTCTCTTATGTCCGTGCTGCTTCTTTAGCTATCTAAGGTGGTGGCTGCAATTGACAACTTCATTTTGGACGCGTAATCCTTCATGTCAGCATTCCTTCTTTAAGCCCTGCTGAAAGGGCACGAATATTTTTAAAGTAATCTGGCCCTTGCTGTCACCTTCTCATCCGAGTCTGAAGTAAATCAAATTGACAGGCAGCTTGGGTGACATGAGTATTTGCTTACAAGCGTGGCCTGCACTCGGTGTCTAGAGCCGCAATGTCACTGAGATAGACATAACGCGGGGGTTTATTTTAGATATCTCTGTTAATGTCACTTGGATTCATTTGCCCTTCTACAAAGTGCGAGCCAGCAGGAAAGCGAGCTTTCATCCCAGTCTTTCGATTATTTAAAAGTGAAGAAAGTGTGTTCAGGGCTGCAGTCAAATCAATAATGAAGTGGCTGTTGTAGAACTGGACTGCCAAGAAGACAAATAAGCATGTTCTAGATCCCATCAAGAAGAAGAAGAAGAAGAGTTGGATTTATATCCCCCCTTTCTCTCCTGTAAGGAGACTGAAAGGGGTTAACAAACTCCTTTCCCTTCCCCCCTCACAACAAACACCCTGTGAGGTAGGTGGGGCTGAGAGAGCTCAGAAGAACTGTGACTAGCCCAAGGTCACCCAGCTGGCGTGTGTGGGAGTGCACAGGCTAATCTGAATTCCCCAGATAAGCCTCCACAGCTCAAGCGGCAAACCCGGTTCCTCCAGATTAGAGTACACATCCTCTTATCCACTACGCCACTGCTGCTCAAGCCTGTAATGTTTCTAGAAATGACTAAACTGAGGTTCTACATGTCGTACTTTTTAACTTTATGAGAAGAGAAAAGTCAGTGTAAAAGGCCGCAATGTTAGGAAAAGCTGAAAGCAGCAGGGAAAGAGGAAGACCCCAAGTGGATGAATTGACTCTGCAAAGGAAGCCACAGTCCTCAGTTTGCAAGACTTAACTAAGCAAGGCTGTAAAAGTTAGGATACGAGGTCATTAATTCATAGGGCCACCGTAAGTCCAAAGCAACTTGACAGTGCTTCATACACACACGTTTTACAACTAATGTGGTGTTTCTTTGCTTTATTTTGTCAGATTCCTAAGTTTTTTGAGCTTTGCTCCGATAGCGTTTGGGGTATGAGGAAGGCGTGTGCCGAATGCTTCATGGCTGTCTCCTACACGACGTCACCTGAAGTTAGAAGAAGCAAGTTGTCTCCCCTTTTTATCAGTCTCATCAGTGACCCTTGCAGATGGGTAAGTTGGAGGTTACAGCTGCACCCTGATAGTTCTTTGCCGATGTGTTGTTGAAGGCTTTCATGGGCAGAATCAACTGGCTGTTGTGGATTTTCTGGGCTGTGTGGCTGTGGTCTGGTAGTTTTTGCTCCGAAGGTTTCTCCCGCATCTGTGGCTGATGCCTTCAGAGGTACGAGGCGTAACGTTTTCTGATGGAAAACATTAGAAGCCAAAACTACCAGACCACGGCCACCTACCCCAGAAAACCAATAACAGTTTGTTCTTTACTGGTCCATAACAGCCAGTACCCTTTCTCAACTCTGAATAGCTAGAATGAGAAGCATCAACTATAAGGCAGTTTAAAACTTTCACTGTATATCACGTAACAGAAAAATATTATTAGGAGGAAGGAAGTAGCCATCTTCAGATGACGATTAGGATCAGCTCTCAAAATGAATCTTAATCCATCGTTTGCTATGGGCAGAAGGATAACATTTTTCTTTTGACTTCATTAGAGAAACGAGCAGGGAACGCCTTTTTACTTTATTTCTTTATTCATGATCACAGCTCTGGTGGAAAACGGGCTATTCCTTGGTTCTACCGAGAGCCTCACCAGCTGTTGGGGATCCTGTATTAAGTCTCTCTCATTTTCAAAATTGATTTGACATGACATTACTAAGGACTGAGGAAAATTGCATTTGTGCAAATATCTTTCCTTCTGGGGGCAAATGCATGTTTTACCTTCAGTTTATCAGTGGTTTAGCTGAACCATTCCTTTCTTGCAAGCAGTGTAGCTAGTTGCGGTATAGAAACATTAAACTGGAAGGAACTTCAGTGGTCATTAGTCCAAACCCCTACAAAATGCAGAAAATTCGCAATTGCTCCCCCCCCCCCCGCACCCGTGACCCCCTGCTCTATGACCCAAGGAAGGTTAAAAAAAACCCTTCAGGATCCCTGGCCAATCTAGCCTGGAGGAAAATTCCTTCCTGACCCTAAAGTGGCAAGCAGCATTACCAGGGCATGTTAGAAAGGGCCATGAGACCTGAGAACTGATGCAACTCTCCTTATCATGATCTGCCTAAATCCACAGAATCAGCACCGCTGTCAGATGGCCATCTAACCTTTGCTTCAAAGCCTCCAAAGAAAGAGAGCCCTTCACCTCCGATGGAAGCCTGTTTTACTGAGGAACTGTTCTCAATGTCAAAAAGGTTCCTCTTAATGTTTAGCCAAAAGCAATTTTGATGCGATTTCAACCCGTTGATTCTGGTCCGACCTTCTGGGACCAAAGCCAGCCAATGACTCTGACTGTCTAGCTGATTTTTGTCTCAGACCAAAGCTTAATAGTAGGGAGGAATTCTAGCACTCTGGTCCATTCAGAAGAAGAAGAGTTTGGATTTGTTTTCCCCCTGAGTCTCCTGTAAGGAGACTCAAAGGGTCTTACAATCTCCTTTCCCTTCCCCCCACCATAACAAACACCCTGTGAGGTGGGTGAGGCTGAGAGAGCTCCGAAGAACTGTGACTAGCCCAAGCTCGCCCAGCTGGCATGTGTTGGAGTGCAGAAACACATCTGGTTCAACAGATAAGCCTCCACAGCTCAGGCTGCAGAGCGGAGAATCAAACCCTGTTCTCCTGATTAGAGTGCACCTGCTCTTAACCACTACACCACACTGGCTTTCACATAAGGGGAACGTGCACACAAAAGCTGGCTTCTCGGAGTAGGTCCCTTTCTAGACTTGGGGAGCTTTTGAAACAGATTGTGCACAACATCTGGGTTGCATATGTACATCCCCCTGATAGATTAAGCTGATTCCCATGGCAACAAGTAGATTGACAGCTTTGGCCACATGTTTGGAGGCTTAGGGGCACTGAGTCAAAGGTATCATCAGCAGTGCCATGTTTCAGATGTACGTATATGGGGAAAAAATTCCAAGAAAGCCACTGGGAAACCTGCATAATACAAAATAATACATTATCTTTATTGCTACGATGTTAAAATATAGCATAAATCTAGCCGTTATATGTTCAACATTGCTTCTTTGATCCAACTTCACAAAATATTTAAAAATTGTTCTCGCTCATGCAATACAATTATATATAGAATTGCTTTGTTTGCATAAATAAGCCTGCATTTTTTAATCCCTTGGCTCCTGGAAGTTTTTCGTTTCTTAGTTAGTATTCTGTAAAAGGTATTAACTATTACAAGTGAGAGCTGATTAAAATGAGCCGAGGCTTGCGAATGCTTAGCTCATAGAAGAATGGTCACTCAGTCCTTTGCGTGTTTTTATTTTTACTTAATCTTCCAGGTTCGCCAAGCTGCTTTCCAGTCGCTTGGGCCATTTATTTCTACTTTTGCAAACCCTTCCAGTGCTGGTCTTTACATTCGGGAAGATGGGACCCTCAGCATCCGACCTTCCAGCCCCCGACCAGCAGACAACCATACAAATACTATGCCATGCAGGTATGGTGATTTGGCCTTGGAGATAGCTCATCAAAATCAACAGATCTGGATGCAAGTCCCTTGTTAGAATATTGCAGAAATCAGCTCAACTTCGATGCAGAACTGACTACATTATGCATTGTCGAAGGCTTTCACGGCCGGATTCGACTGGTTCTGGTGGGTTTTCCGGGCTGTGTGGCCGTGGTCTGGTGGATCTTGTTCCTGACATTTCGCCTGCATCTGTGGCTGGCATCTTCAGAGGTGTATCACAGAGGGAAGTCTGTTACACACTGCTACACAGGGGTTCCACAATATGTAACAGACTTCCCTCCGTGATACACCTCTGAAGATGTCAGCCACAGATGCAAGCGAAACCTTAGGAACAAGAACCACCAGACCATGGCCACACAGCCCGGAAAATCCACCAGAACCAGTTGACTACATTACATCGTAATTGTTCTGTTTATCCAGTGCGGAAAGCAGGATATAAATCTAAAAATCAAATATTGGGTGGTTACCCCATTGGTCTCCAGTAACTGACCTGTGAGAAAGACAACTTTGAATGAATAAGCTTGTCAAAATGTTAATTTGTGCTTTGGCCCTCAAAGTTTTGCCAGGGACAAGATTAGGGATGTAGTCCCTTCCCTGCTGTCTTGAAAGTAGAAAAAGTTGTAACAGAAGTATCAGGAGATATTACTTTTATTTGAAGATGGAAATTGGAACTCAAAGTCCATATCTAATCTCAACCCAACTAGACTCCTGACAATAAAAGAATTCATATATAGATCAAGGACACTTAGGTAGCCTGAAACTAACTCAGATTAATTTTATGATGTGCCTGTGAAAGCAGGATTTGATTCCAAAAGAAAAAAAATGCAACTATTGCATTAAAACTACCTAAGGTATAATGTAAAAAATGGTGAACTGAGAACATTCGTTGTGCAATTCCTCTTTTAACATTGTGAGTAACAGGGGGTTCCATTTTCAGTTCAGAAACATCTGTGGAGAATAAATCCGAATCAGTGACCGATGGACCCTCTGCTAGCTGCACGGCTTGCTCTGCAAATTCACCTGCTCAAGAAGAAAGCTCAGCTGCACATATTAATTCTGGGATGGACTTGACTCGATTGAGTCAGAGTGACTGTGTTGGTACTTGTGTGGCCAAGGATATGAAAGACTGTCCAATCAGCAATTGCAGAGGAATGAACTCCAGGGTCCAGTCTGCAGAAGACGTGTTTAATACTTTCTTATACTGGCGTCCTCCCCTTCCTGACATAAGCCAGGATCTAGAACTGCTTCAGTGCAAAACAGAGAGGCACGAAGAAAGCTGCTCGGCGTCAGAAGCACTTTGCAACAACTGCGTCGCCAGTAGTGAAATTAAAAAGGTGCTGCAAAGTTTGCAGGAGCACATGGATGACCCTGACGTTCAAGGTTAGACTCAGCCTCTTGCCTCATTTCACCTGCCCTAAAGTTTTATTTACATGTATGCATTTAAAAGGGTTTGGACCACTATTCTAACAATTCACAGCAGTTAACAACCAGTAAATTAAACACAATAAGGAAATCAGCAGGTAAGAAGCTGAAAACCAAGAAGAGCCATCAACGTTGTCATGGTGGGGGGGCGGGATGGGGTGGGGGGGCAGGCAACCATGTCCAAGTGGGAGTAGTGTTACTTCTGGGCTGCCCCAAAATGACCACTGTTGAGAGTTCTATAGCGCATTTTACTGATTAAATGATTAAAATATAGAAACTCAACGGGGAGGGTCTTTGAGTTTGCAGGTGAAAGCAGGACTCAGCCACTGGGGAAGCCAATTTCTTCTGTGAAGGTATCCTTAGGTAAGCACCCACGAGGCAAATCTTATTTTTTAAAAATTGCAAAATTTACATATCCTGCCTTTTTTGCCCCCAGGGTGACTTCACAACTTAAAAACAAACACAGCAAAACCATGTCATAGAAACCATTTAAACCAGCAAAAACACATCATTAAAACCAAAACTAAAATACACATACAAAAAGCATTTTTGGCCTTAGCCCCCAATCTGATGGAACGTTCTGTCAGATGAGACCTGGGCCCTGTGGCAGTTGAGTGGTTGATATCTCCTTGTGGTAAAGGTTTAAGCAATTTTGTTTTTTAAATGGTTTTTTCCCCCAGATTTGTTTCATTCATGATACCAATTAGTATTACATCCTTCTAAGCCCATTGACTGCAATAGATTTAGAAGGGTGTTGCTTGGTTTCAATCCTAAGCAAAGTTCTAGCCCTAATACAAAGAATATACAGTTATTTGTTTTCCTCTCTTCGCTTTTACCTTTTAATGAAGATATTTAAAATGCACAACGGGACAGGAAGTTGGAACAGAACTGAGCTATTAATCCCATTAGTATCCCTAAAATGTACATGGAGGAGAAAAATATTGTGTTTCAGTGTTCCGGAGCAGTAAACAAATGTGTGAATGCTACAAGTTTTAAAGCATGTACTGTTAATCATTTTAATAGTTTTTGCTCACGCGTGTGCAAGTCTTTCAGAAATAGGATGTTAAGACTAGTAAAGGAAGGGTCTTAACTGGACTTGTTCCATCTAATCAGCTCAGGTTCAAGTATTGTCTGCTGCACTTAGAGCTGCTCACCTGGACTCTGTCAATGACTATGAGGTCAAACAAGATGAGGAAGTTAATAGTAACGACCAGGAAGAAGTATCCCTTTTGGACCCCGATCACAACACAGAGAACGAGAGCACCCCGCCTTTGTCGCCAGCCCTGGGAGAGACAATTGACTCATATGGTCCAACTGTAATGAAAAATGTGGTGAGTCATTGGAAAAAATGGGTTCTTCCAGGGTAGGCTAACACCTTTTGCATGTCAGTCGTCTTATACCATTATAGAAGTCTGTATCTTCACATGGCTAGAATAACATTTCATTATGTACAGTAACCTGAATTCAGTTCTCAGAGAGATGTCATTGCTTGAGTTGTATTGTCTTCTAGTGCATTATTCTTGATCCTCTAAAGATAATTGTATCTCTTTCATGTTGCCTGCTTATACAGGATGTAGAAGTGCTCAATGGGACCGACAAACCTTTAGAGATAGAAGATAACGATTCACCCTTCGAAGAAGATAAATCAAAATTACAGGTTGTCTCAAATATTTCTTAACAGAACACACAGGGAGGTTTTAATCTAATACCTGAAACGTTTTGTTTAATCCCTGGTTCCGAAACCAATCTTGGTTCCTTGATTCTGATTGAATTTGATGTGTAAGAATCAGTGACAAGGGAGGGAAATCTCCTATAAAGGGAAGAAATTATCAAATCCCACTTTTTAAACCCAATATGAAGGTGTACTGTATTTACCCAAAATGAGGATGACCCTGAATGGGAGGCAAAAAATGTTATGTGCAGAAATGGTTTTTAGTATTGCTCATGCCAGTAACTTATATGCAGATTTAAGATTACACCTTATTTTTCTTAAGGGGACTCTGGGGGAATCATAATCTTCTTTTCTGGTATCCTCTGAATAAGCATTGATATTCCAGCTTGGGTTTAACAAGTGTTTCTGCCAGTTGACTGGTAAAAAAGGCTGGGCTAAGGAACATGGGATCTACGTGTACAAAAGCCATGTGAACCAGGGGCTGTAATAGGGAAGAGTCATTGGACAGGATGGAGTGAGTGAAGTGATTGAATGCAGCCCTCCTCTTTCCTGCTCTCCTTCGGGGTGTAAAGCATGGTGTAGTGGTTAAGAGCATGTGGATTCTAATCTGGAGAACCGCGTTTGATTCCCTACTCCACCTGAGTGGCGGAGGCTTATCTGGCGAACCAGATGTGTTTCTGCACTCCTACATTCCTGCTGGGTGACCTTGGGATAGTCACAGTTCTTGGGAACTCTCTCAGCCCCACCCACCTCATCAGGTGTCTGTTGTGGGGGCGGGGGAGGGAAAGGAGCTTGTAAGCCACCTTGAGTCTCCTTACAGGAGAGAAAGGTGGGGTATAAATCCAAACTCTTCTTCTTCTGTCCGAGTCCTGCACTTTGGATTCTTCTTGGGCATGTAATGTGTGAAGGCAAACATGGTATTTGGCTTGGTCACTTCCTTTCTGCCTGGGAAGAGAAATGCCGGCTCACATTCATAGCAGCTTCAGAATGTGACATCTGACAGCACTCTTAAGTTTCGTTCTGGATATAATTGGACATATTAACATGTACTCTTCAGAATCAAACTTGGAGTTTGTGTATGCATACTTGATGTGCAATTTAATAATTCATATGACTCATTATTCCTGATGCTCCTTGCTAACTCATGATCAGCCAGATCTTCCTTTTTGTCTAATTAATCAATTGACTGCTGTGACAATAAAGTAACTCTCTCACAAGGTGAAACTGATAGAGTTTGGCCCGGCATTGCTGTTCTGCACTGGCTGTTTTCCACTGTTCATTTGCCATCTGGAGGGGAGATGGAGTGCTCTGACAGATGCCTCTGACAGATGCCTTTCGTTGCTGATACATTCTCCCTCCTGTTTAATTCATTATTATCAATAATTTACTGTTCGGATGGGTTTTTTGTCTTCAGGATATCATACCTCAGCCTTTATTGGACCAGTACTTGTCAATGACGGACCCTGCTCGAGCACAGACGGTTGATATGGAAATAGCAAAACACTGTGCCTACAGTCTTCCTGGTGTGGCCTTAACGCTGGGGAGACAGAATTGGCATTGCTTGAAAGACACCTATGAAACTTTGGCATCTGATGTACAGGTAAAAATGCATAGCAGTCCAGGACCACCTTTATGATGGTGGTAATGGGCAGAGGCATAGCACCAAGGGGAAAGGGAGGCGATGCGCCAGGTGCGCACCCTTGCAGAGGCATTCCGGGGGCGGGACAGGGGGCTTGGAGGGGCGCATGCGCGCACCGGGCACACTTCCCCCTCACTCCGTCCTTGGTAGTGGGAAACTTCACAAAGTCCCAGCTGGCTTCTGCTGACCCTGTAGGGCACAGGTGTCAAACTTGCAGCCCTCCAGATGTTATGGACTACAGTTCCCATAATCCCCTGCCAGCATCATGCTGGCAGGTAATGATGGGAACTGTAGTCCATATCACCTGGAGGGCCGCAAGTTTGACACCTGTGCTGTAGGGTTTTCACGGCAAGAGAAGAAAACAGATGGCTTGCCATTGGCTGCCTCTGTGTAGCAATTGGGTTTGATTCCCACTCTTCCACATGACCGGCAGACGCTTATTTGATGAACCGGATTAGTTTTCCCGCACCTACACATGAAGCCTGCTGGGTGACCTCGGGCCAGTCATAGTTTTCTCAGATCTCCTTCAGGCCCGCCTACCTCACAAGGTATCCGTTGTGGAGAGAGGAAGGGAGGGAATTTTGTAAGCCATTGGTTGAGACCCCTTACAGGAGAGAAAAGTGGTGTATAAATCCAAACTCTTCTCTTCTTCAACCCCCAGACTTCTTTGGTGGTCTTCCATCCAATTACTAATCAGGGATGACTCTTATTAGCTTCTGAGATCTGATGAGATCAGGCTAGCCTGGGCCCTGACCTGGAAGATAAGTGTGTGTGTTTCTGTTGAGAGCCATCCAGTCACTTCCGATTCATGATGACCCCATGAATCAATATCCTTCGAAACAGCCTTGCTCAGGTATTGCAAACCGCGGGCCTTGGCTTCCTCTAGAATCAGTCCATCGTATGTCATGGCTTCCTCTTCCTGCTGCCTTCAGCTTTTTTCTGCCACTGTTGTATTTTTTTCCCAGTGGTTCTTGTCTTCCTGAAATGTAACCATAATGTCACAATAGGTGTGCATATAAGATGGGAGAGGGATGTAGCACAAATGCATCTGCACTAGTCTGGCAGAGCCCCAAATTGACAGGTGGGACGGATGACACCGCTGTTAGGGAGGCTACTTAGGACTGGGTGCTTGCGACGTTCTTTTTTTATACTCCTGCTTTGGCCCATCTTCCGAAAAGGAATTTCTGCTTTTCCCCAGTGCAGTAAGGTAATTCTTGGCCATCGTTTGCAGACAGTTAATCGCATCCTTTCGCCCACCTTCCCAAATGAGGAAAAAGGAGCTCAGGATTTGAGCCGATTAGCTCAAGTTTGTTTATTTGGAGGGTGGGATAGAAAAGAAGCCCCCAGTTTGCGTGGTCAGTTTCCTTTTTGAGCCACTGTTCTGTATGTGTTAAGCCACGGCACTGAGATGCCATTTGTAAATTCTTTTAAAGGTAAAGTAAAGTTTCTCCTTCAGTCGTATCCGACCCTGGGGTACCACTGTGAGCAGTGATTTTATAGGCAAGCCTCTTTGTGGGGTAGTTTGCCATTGCTTTCCCCAGCTATTCTTTATCCCCTAGCTATGAGCTAGGTACTCATTTACCGACCAAGAAATGAATCAATGTCTGAGTTGACCATGAGCCAGCTGCCAGGATATCTGACCCACAGTGGGCTCGAACTCCTGACTGTGTGTGTGGCACTACAAGCACTTAACCGCTATGCCACATGGCTCCTTTTAGTGTTACATTAATGTGGGTATAATCCTGTTTTTAATTTTTGTTAACTGTTTGTAGTGGAAGGTACGTCGGACACTGGCTTTCTCGATTCACGAGCTGGCTGTTATTTTGGGAGATCAGCTCACAGCGGCAGATCTAGTGCCCATTTTCAATGGCTTCTTAAAAGATCTGGATGAAGTGCGTATTGGAGTCCTTAAACACCTGTACGACTTCCTTAAGGTAAAAGCAACTGCAATTATTTGTGCTTCTCCTTCGTAGCTTCTTAGAATCATGGCCCTGATCAAGCAAAGCTTGTTAAAAGGTCAATTTTTGGACGAGGAACTTTTTGAACAACTCCACCCCCATTTTTGAGAATGAGTATCATTCAGTTTTTGATGGGTCCTGACTCGACCGCCTTACCCCATATGTCGGGACCGCCTTACCCCATATGTCCCTACACGGCCTCTGCGCTCGGCAGAGGCCAATTTACTGGTGGTTCCCGGCCCCTCAATGACACTGCTGGCCTCTACCCGGGCCAGGGCTTTTACGGCCCTGGCCCCTGCCTGGTGGAACACTCTTCCTCCAACTGTCCGGGCCCTGCGGGATCTTGGAGAGTTCCGCAGGGTCTGTAAGACCGAGTTGTTCCACCGGGCTTTTAAGAGGGCCAGCTGTTGAGGGTGAGTGCCCTCTTTGTTGCTCCCTTTTTAACATCTGGGGAGTCGCTCCCTTTTTAACATCTGGGGAGTTGTGACACCTAGACCTGCCGTCCCCCTCTCTGGGAGGGGTTTTATTTATAGTTTATACTGGACTCCAAGTGGTATGCTGTAATTTTATGTTTTAATGACGCTGTATTTTATATTACCTATTTATTGTTACGATTATTTATGTAACATCATTCTGTTGTTCACCGCCCAGAGCCCTCAGGGGATGGGGCGGTATATAAATATGATAATAAATAAAATAATAAATAAATAAATAAATAAATTTCAGGATCAGTTTCAGGCAAAGCTGAAAGTAACAGCAAATCGACCTTTTTTCCTGTCTGCAAAGAGCATGATTATGAAAATAACCAGTGGTGCAGCAGACTGAGGCTGCAGTACATGTTGTTTTATTTTTTTCATGAGCTTATAAAAAATAGCGTTCAAACAGATACAAAAAATGAATGACAATCTCTGTGATTTAAACTTTTTAAAATGAAGATCTGTTTAAACAATTCATCCTTGCTGCTTCATAGGAGCTGCTGCAAATTCACACAGCTTCAGCATGCACAAGCTGTAGAAAACGCTGATGGTGGCTGTACTGGTACCTGGGCAGTACACGTGCAGTGGGTCTTTTTTAAAGCTGTCAATCTGTACCAGTTCTAAGGGCACCTGATTTCGAGAAACCCTGTACATTGTACCTTTAATGTTGGCATTGGAGCCATGCTGAGCCAGAATGGGGAGAATGAAGCCTAGCATCCTATTCTCTACCTTACCTGTAAACTGGCAGATAGAGAGCAGCACTTCGCAGCAGTGGCATAGTGGTTGAGAGCAGGTGTACTCTGATCTGGAGGAACCGGGTTTGATTCCCCACTCTGCCACCTGAGCTGTGGAGGCTTATCTGGGGAATTCAGATTAGCCTGTATACTCCAACACATGCCAGCTGGGTGATCTTGGGCTAGGAGAGAAAGGGGGGATATAAATCCAAACTCCTCCTCCTCCTCCTCCTCCTCTTCTTCTTCTTCTGAATCAGGTAAAAAGCATCAATAGTAAGTCTTCAGCTGTAGGAGTACCATTTCGATGTTATACATATCAAGGCAACGGAGAATGTGGTGGCAGATACATTCTTTAGGGCTCCCTATAGAGGACCTCCCCTGCCAATCTATACCTTTTATTACTGTAAAGCAGATTTCCCTTTTATTAAAACTCTCTCTGATTTAAACTTTTAAAAATCATGACCTCTGAGGTTTTGTTTAAACAGTACAGCCTCTCTGCGTTTGTGGCCTATGAACCACTCCAGATTCACACAGCATCAGCGTGCCTGTGCTACAGAAATCCCTGATGTTGGCTGTGCTGGCATCTGGGCAGTACGTGTGCGTTGGGGCTTTTTTGAAGCTGCTAATTTGTGGGGTGTGGGGGTTGAATGTGAGAGTTTCTCAAGGCCTCCACAGGGGAGGCAAATATTTTAATTGGTTCTCAATCATTAACACATAGCACAATTAAATTGAAATTACATGACCGCCAGGATGTGTTTTCTGAGCAGGGCGCCTCTTAACAATAGCTGAAGAGGCAGCAAATGAAATAATTGGTTTTTGTTCTCCACTTCCGTTGTTGGAGACAGTCTAGATGATGTTCTGTCAGTCTGGAAAAGGCAAAGGTGTTATTAGGAAAGTATATTAATGTGCCTGAAGATATTGAAGATTTTAGACTGATTCCTCATCGGCTATTCCTATTGTTGGGCACCTTCTTGTTTTATAGTTGCTTCATGCAGACAAAAGGCGCGAGTACCTTTACCAGCTTCAAGAGTTTGTGGTTACTGATAACAGCAGGAATTGGCGGTTCCGCTATGAACTTGCAGAGTAAGTAAAACATCTCCTTCAATTTTTGCGTGCGTTTGTGTCCTTGTTAGTTGTATGAAATTGTTTCTGAACCGTGGCATGTGCTGCTCTTGCTAACCTTTTGAGAAGAGGTTAATCTTATTGTCAAATCTTTTGTGTGTAGAGCAGACAAATAAGCTCTGTTAACTGATATGAAGCCAGGCAGAATTGCGTCCTCTGAGTGGAACCAAAGGGTAATGCAGATTCAACGGCTGTGTTTGGCTGTGGCTCCAGAATTGCCGTAATCTTTCTAAGCAGCAAATTGGTCCGGTGTGATAACTCTGACATCTAGTGGGAGATTTCAGTACTCCTACGAGATCAATGCCACCCCTTTTGTGGTGTTTGCTTGTTTATTTTAGGAAATTTCTGTGCTGCCTCTCAAGGGAACCTGTCCACAGCAGCTTTCAAAATAAAACATGATAAAACATCAGACATCATGCAATCATTAAAAATTATGAAAACCCATTTAAAAAAACAGCACAAGACATTATACGTCTCAAAAAAGTATCACTTAAAGGAGTTATCAGGCCAGAAGCAGACTATAAAACTGTTTTAAAGATCAACCCCTTTAATTAAAAGCCTGGGTAATGTTTGGCTTGGGTCTTGAAAGATGGTGGAATAGCCACCAAGCAAATCTCAGTGGGCCACAATATCTTCTGTATGAGTTCAAAAGCCTGACGTGTCTTGTTGAGAGGGCTTTTGGAATATTTTGCGCTTCTAAACACATTAATGTAACAGAGCATATCACTCTTATCTGTATGGAACAGTCATTCATTTTTAATGCAATAAGACTGCTGCTGAGATTTTCATTTTTCACTTGAGTGTTGCATCTGCATTGATGGGTGCTGTAGCACAACGCACTGTAGCACAGCTAAGGGTATAGACCAGTGGTTTATTTATTTTTTATTTATTTTCAGATTTTTATATCGCCCCTCCCCCGAAGGGCTCTGGGTGGTGTCCAACATAATTAAAACAATAATGATAGAACATATAATAACATATCATGTATAATATCAGCTCCACTGAGCATAACATTAAAACCCCATACAAGATATATATTGGTGTCCAGCTTAAAATCTTAATAAAAAGAAACCCTCCCAGGAAAAAAAGGAAAGAGAGCGGGGCCCCATAGATGTTAAGGGACCGAAAGGAGGACAGAAGGGGGCACACATCAGCGGCCGCCCCCCCCCCCCAACCCTGGTGGAACAACTCAGTCTTACAGGCCCTGCGGAACTCACTGAGTTCTCAATCTTCCATTGCCGTGACCCTTTAATACAGTTCCTCACGTTGTGGTGACGCCCAACCCTAACATTTATCCATTTTACAGATGGAGAACACTGATGCAGAGAGTTCGACCCCCAAAGGGGTTGTGACCCACAGGTTGAGAACCGCTGATATAGACTGAGAAGTCCCAAGTCTGTTTGGATCTTTCCTCAGGCATGCCCCCCGCCCCACAATATGAGATAATAATGCACCTTAAATTCTGTAAATAAGACCAAAAGAACCCTCTCCAGATCACTTCACGAATATCTAAATTAGCACACCCTTATCAGGTAGCAGAATTTGTTTTGACGATGCTAGTTCTTTACCTCCATGTAAAAATGGCATTTAGCATTACATGTAGGTGTGTGGGTCACGGTGTGGTATCTGGAGTGATTGGCCAGGTGGTGAAGCCAGTCTTGCTGCCCCCCCACCCACCGTACCATATGTGGGGTCACCAGGAAATGTGAAGGTTATCTATGCTGTGTGGCCGATCACGGCACATGATAGTCCCCCATGTGGATGCAGAGAGCGTGTGGTAGACTTAAAAGCAGTTGCTACACAGTACTAGGTACCTGAAGTAGGAACAGAGCCAAGGGAGGGAAGACGGGAGAAGAATGTGAGGTCTGTTTTGAATGATGAAAATACTGTTCCTTAATTATGGATATCCATGTTAAATGTTCCTTTCCAAACCGTACTTTCTGAGCATTTAGCACAGGAGTGTTCACTGGAAAATCTTCTGTGTGCATGTAGGTCCTTTGTAGTCTCTTTTAATAGAATTTGAATGCTTAATAAAATATAAAGTATATCAATCATGCAGTATTGCATGGGGGGTGGGGGGTGGAATTCATTAAACCACTTCCTCACAATTTACATTGATCATATTCTTTCTTCTGCTGGACAACTTCTGAGCTGTCGTTCAGGCCATGCCTCTCATGCTAAAGCGACTAACTTTCAAATAACACACACACACACACACACACACACACACACACACACACACACACAGAGAGAGAGAGAGAGAGAGAGAGAGAGAGAGAGAGAGAGAGAGAGAGAGAGGCTTCTACTTATATAGTGGTGCCCATTGGTCATGTTCAACATGAAAGAAAGATCAGAGCTACCAAAGCTAAAATATGGACCACATGGCTTTATGGCCTCCTGGAGGAGATTTTCAGAACCAGTGCCCAAAACATTCCGTTAAGGTTTCTTTGCTTGAGATGCTGATGAAGTGCGTGTATCAGAAATTGCCAGGGAGCAGCAGTGGCATAGTGGTTAAGAGCAGGTGCATTCTAATCTGGAGGAACTGGGTTTGATTCCCTGCTCTGCCGCCTGAGCTGTGGAGGCTTATCTGGGGAATTCAGATTAGCTGTGCACTCCCACACACGCCAGCTGGGGGACCTTGGGCTAGTCACAGCTTTTTGGAGCTCTCTCAGCCCCACCCAACTCACAGGGTGTTTGTTGTGAGGGGGGAAGGGAAAGGAGATTGTAAGCCCCTTTGAGTCTCCTTACAGGAGAGAAAGGGGGATATAAATCCAAACTCCTCTTTTTCTTCTTTAGACGGACCAGGCAATTCTTTATTTTTTGCATTCATCTTTTAAAAAAGTTGATTCCAGTGTCTTTGTGGAAAAGCACATTTTGCACTGATTAAAACAGAAGGACAAAGGCTCAGGGCTTTACATGCATCATAATAATATCTCCTTAGAGCTTTAGTCACCGGAACAAAGTTGGTCCTCTTACCTTCAGCAGGCAGGTATGAAAGCCAGCAGTGTTGTCAGTAATTCTTTCTTCTCTGTTTTCAGACAACTGATTCTGATTCTGGAGCTCTACAATCCCAATGATGTATATGACTACCTACGACACATTGCACTAACGCTCTGTTCAGATAAAGTCTCTGAAGTCAGGTGGATCTCCTTCAAGCTGGTAGGCTGCCTGCTTCTCTGCTTGCATGTGTTGAATGTTAGGGGCAGAGTCAGACGGGTTCTTAACTTACTGGGAGGGGTCTTGGAGGGGCTTCCAGTGGCAAGGAGTACACTGAGCACCAGGGCCATGAGCAACACGGCAAAGGTGGCTTTTCTTGGCTTGTTGATGGGCCATTTTAATTTATAGCTGCCCAAAAGACATTATGGCCCAATCCTTCCTTGATGGTACTCTTGCCTTTGGGGCAGCTATAAATTTAGACCTGTACAAAACTGAAGCAATTTGCACAAAAATGGCTAGCAGTCAAAGGACTGAATAACAATGTGATAATTCAGCAATGTGAACAGCATCTACAATGGGGCTATGCTACATATCATGCCCCAACATTCATGTGAAAATATCAGTAACACACTGCAAAATGTCCTTCAAATGTCCAGTCCAATTTAGCTTTAAAAGGGGCTTGGACAGATTTATGGAGGAGAAGTCAATCTATGGCTACCAATCTTGATCCTCCCTGATCTGAGGTTGCAAATGCCTTAGCAGACCAGGTGTTTGGGGGCAGCAGCAGCAGCAGCAGGCCATTGCTTTCACATCCTGCATGTGAGCTCCCAAAGGCACCTGATGGGCCACTGCGAGTAGCAGAGAGCTGGACTAGATGGACTCTGGTCTGATCTAGCTGGCTTGTTCTTATGTTCAGTCAGCAGCGCAGAGATAAACATAGTCCAGTTTGAACTGTATGAAATTCTTATTATGGGACAATTTTGATGCATGTGAAAAATATCCCAATCCCACCAGCCATTGAAGATTCTACGAAGATTATACCGGAATCTGGCCTCTCGTTTGCGAGAGAACTCACACTAGTTTAGAGAACTTTGTGCACATGACACAAATGATGATGTGTTGTTGATGTTTTTGCATGAATGTTGGTCCATAGCTCAATTGTAGATGCTATTCTGATTGTTGAATTAGTAAATTGTTAAGTTATTCAGTCCTTTGACTGCTAGCCACTTTTGTGCCCATTGCTTTGGTTTTGTACGTCACTTGTACAACCTCTTTCTTTTGCGCATGGTAAATTTAGACCTGACCAAGTCTATTAAAGATAAGACTTTTTCAAGGTCATTAACTCATAGGGTTACCATAACTTAGAAACAACTTGACAGCAAGTTAACACAGAAATTTATTTCAACTTATTTGACACGAGTTGCTCTAATTTTGCTCTAATTTTGACTGTAAATTTCCTGAAACTGCT